>NW_027141631.1:1866825-2173987 GCF_036365525.1 Heterodontus francisci | reverse complement strand
GTACAGGCGAAAAGACAGGATTCTTGGTAGTGTGGAGGAACAGAGGGATCTTGGGGCCCATGTCCATAGATCGCTCAAAGTAGCCACCCAAGTTGATAGGGTTGTTAAGAAGGCGTATGGTGTGTTGGCTTTCATTAACAGGGGGATTGAGTTTAAGAGCCGCGAGGTTATGCTGCAGCTCTATAAAGCCCTGGTTAGACCACACTTGGAATATTGTGTTCAGTCCTGGTCGTCTCATTATAGGAAGGATGTGGAAGCTTTCGAGAGGGTGCAGAGGAGATTTATCAGGATGCTGCCTGGACTGGAGGGCATGTCTTACAAAGAAAGATTGAGGGAGCTGGGACTTTTCTCATTGGAACGAAGAAGGATGAGAGGTGACTTGATAGAGGGGTACAAGATGATGAGAGGCATAGATAGAGTGGATAGCTAGAGACTTTTTCCCAGGGTGGAAAGGGCTATCACCAGGGAGCATAATTTTAAGGTGATGGAGGAAGGTTTCGGGGAGATGTCAGAGGTAGGTTCTTCACACAAGAGAGTGGTGGGTGCATGGAATGCACTGCCAGCGGTGGTAGCAGAAGCAGATACATTAGGGACATTTAAGCGTCTCTTGGATAGGTACATGGATGATAGTAGAATGAAGGGTATGTAGGTAGTTTTGATCTTAGAGTAGGTTAAAGGTTTGGCACATCATCGTGGGCCGAAGGGCCTGTACTGTGCTGTACTGTTCTATGTTCTATGTTCTGCAACACAGGTGTTGGGAGGCTCAGCCTGGCTACGCAATGTTACAAGGACGCTGAGTGACACCATCGACAACGGGACAGAGAGATAAACACACAGAAAACTAATAGACTGTGAGGAAGCAAAAGTGTGGAACGGAGAGAGAGAGACAGACAACGAAACTGAGATGGAGAAACAAGGCATTTGTATGATTGTGCTCTCCCTGTTGTCTAAAGGTATTTCCTGTTGTGTAAATATGTTTTCTGTTGTGTAAAGATGTACCCTGTTGTTGTGTAAAGGTTTTCCCTGTTATTGTTTTATTTTCTGTTGCTGACCATCTCCTCACTGTGACCATTTGCCCTGGTTTTATTGTGGCCAACATCACCATCTGGTGGTGGAGAGGAGGCTCTGCAGGAAGGTGTTGACAAAGTGGGAGAGACTCGCCTGGTCCGTGTTTGCAGTTTGTGTTCGTGTGAGCAAAAGTGATTTGTTACTGATTGATGTGTTCACTGGATGGAAAAAGCTGATTGCAATCGAGCGCGTCTTGTTTGTCTGGGGAAACACTTGATGTTTTGAAAGTGAACTGTTTGTCTTCCTACCAAGCATAAATAGCAGAGAATGGTTTCGATCCATCGACCTCTGGGTTATGGGCCCAGCACGCTTCCGCTGCACCACTCTGCTAACTGCTGTTTTAAGTTTAGCTGCCTGTTAGTGAAATATGTTCATTTCCCCAATGTTTTTATCAAAATAGGATTGTGGTCGGATTTCTCAAGAATCCCGGACTCAGCAACACACGTGCTGACAGACTCACCCTCACTGCACAATGACACAAGGACACTGAGTAACAGCACGGACAATGAGGCAGGCAGAGAAAGACACACAGAAAACCAGGAAGAGATTATCAGGACCCAGAAAGGAACAGACAGAGAAAGACACACAGAAAACCAGGAAGAGATTATCAGGACCCAGAAGGGAACAGACAGAGAAAGACACACAGAAAACCAGGAAGAGATTATCAGGACCCAGAAGGGAACAGACAGAGAAAGGAACTGAGCAAACCAGCAAGAGACAGCGAAAGACTCATGATTTATGTAATTGTGTTCTCTGTTGTGTAAAGATGTTCCCTGTGTTCCTTTAAATATATTTCCTGCTGTGTAATATGTTCTCTGTTGTGTTACTGTATTCGCTGTTGTGTAAAGATGTTCTCTGTTATTGTGTAAAATGGTTCCCTGTTGGGTAAAGATCTTCTCAGTTGTGTAAATATGATCCGTCTTGTGTAAAAGTGTTCCGGGTTGTTTAAATATGTTCCCTGCTCTGTAATGTAGAGCTGAGTCTGCACTAATGGAATTGCTACAGTATCTTCCAGTCTGATACTGTATGAGGGCTGGAATATGATCCAAAGCACAGTCTATACAAATTAAATTGCTATTGTATATTTTAGTTTCACAATCCGGGGGAGTTTTAAACTGAATTCTCAGTTTGTACCTCAGGTTATACTATCTTTCAGATTCTCTCAATCTGATATCACACTTGAGATTTAGACTTAAGAAAGGATGTACTGGCATTGGAGGAGTTCAAAAGAGATTCACTCAGCTGATTCCTGAGATGAAGGGGTTGACTTATCAAGAACGGCTAAACAGGTTATTCATTCGTGTTTAGAAGAATGAGGGGTGATCTTTTTGAAACGTACAAGATTCTGAGGGGGCTTAACAGGGTGAAGAAGGGTCACTGACCTGAAACATTAACTCTGCTTCTCTCTTTACAGATGCTGCCAGACCTGCTGAGTATTTCCAGCATTTCTTGTTTTTATTAACAGGGTAGATGTTGAGAAAATGTTTCCACTAGTGGGGAATCTCAAACTGGGCGACATAGTTACAGAATAAGGGGACACTCATTTAAAACTGAGATGCAAAGGAATTTCTTCTCTCAGAGGGTAGTGAATGTCTGGAATTCTCTACCCCAGACAGTATTGGAGGCTAAATTACTGAAAGTATTTGAAGAGGATGTAAATAGATTTTTGAAATATTGGAGAGTTGAGGGCTATGAAGAGCTGGCATGAAAGAGGAATTGAGGTCTGGGGCAGATCAGCCATGATCTTACTGAATGGCAGGGCAGGCTTGAGGGGCCGAATGACCTACTCCTGCTCCTATTTCTTCTGTTCTTATGTTATGTTATATCTAATGTATATGTCAGGATGCACTATGGGAATTAATACTGAAACTTATAAACTCATCATGTGCATAAATATTGGGCTGATATTTAACTTGATTCTCAGAGTAAATTATTGTGGTTAATTCTGTCAGTTTGAAAAGGGAACTCTGTGCCAGAATGAAAACAAGAAATGCTGGAAATACTCAGCAGGTCTGGCAGCATCTGTGGAGAGAGAACAAAGTTAATGTGAGCTAAGGAAACAGACCTGAATTGTTAACTGTTTCTCTCTGCACAGATGCTGCCAGACCAACTGAGCATTTCCAGCATTTTCTGTTTTTATTACAGCAACACAGGTGTTGGGAGGCTCAGCCTGGCTACACAATGTTACAAGGATGCTGAGTAACACCATTGACAACGGGACAGAGAGAAAAACACACAGAAAACAAATAGACTGTGAGGAAGCAAAAGTGAGGGACAGAGAGAGAGACGAGACTGAGATGGAGAAACAAGGCATTTGTTTGATTGTGTCTCTCCCTGTTATCTAAAGGTATTTCCTGTTGTGTAAATATGTTTTCTGTTGTGTAAAGATGTACCCTGTTGTTGTGTAAAGGTTTTCCCTGTTATTGTTTTATTTTCTGTTGCTGACCGTCTCCTCACTGTGACCATTTGTCCTGGTTTTATTGTGGCCAACATCACCATCTGGTGGTGGAGAGGTGGCTCTGCAGGAAGGGGTTGACAAAGTGGGAGAGACTCGGCTGGTCCGTGTTTGCAGCTTGTGTTCGTGTGAGCAAAAGTGATTTGTTGCTGATTGATGTGTTCACTGGAAGGAAAAAGCTGATTGCAATAAAGTGCCTTTGGAAGCATCTTGTTATTTTGGGGAAAGACTTGATGTTTTGAAAGTGAACTGTTTGCACTATTACCAAGCATAAATAGCAGAGAATGGTTTCGATCCACCGACCTCTATGTCATGGGCCCAGCACGCTTCCGCTGTGCCACTCTGCTAACTGCTGTTTTCAGCTTCAGCTGCCCGTTAGTGAAATATGTTCATTTCCCCAATGTTTTTATCAAAATAGGATTGGAGTCGGATTTCTCAAGAATCCCACACTCAGCAACACACGTGCTGACGGACTCACCCTCACTGCACAATGACACAAGGACACTGAGTAACAGCACCGATAATGAGGCAGGCAGAGAAAGACACACAGAAAACCAGGAAGATATTATCAGGACCCAGAAAGGAACAGACAGAGAAAGGTACTGAGCAAACCAGCAAGAGACAGCGAGATAAAAGCAAAATACTGCGGATGCTGGAAATCTGAAATAAAAACAAGAAATGCTGGAACCACTCAGCAGGTCTGGCAGCATCTGTGGAAAGAGAAGCAGAGTTAACGTTTCGGGTCAGTGACCCTTCATCGGAACGAAGAGTTAACGTTTCGGGTCAGTGACCCTTCATCGGAACGATGAAGGGTCACTGACCCGAAACGTTAACTCTGTTTCTCTTTCCACAGATGCTGCCAGACCTGCTGAGTGGTTCCAGCATTTCTTGTTTTTATTATAAGAGACAGCGAGAGACTGATGAACACCACTTGGAGGGAGCACTGAGGGTGGCAAGGGACAGAATGTAGTCTGGCTGGGGGGTTTCAATGTCCATCACCATGAGTGGCTCGGTAGCACCACTACTGACCATGCTGGCCGAGTCGTAACGGACATAGCTGCTCGATTGGGTCTGCAGTAGGTGGTGAGGGAACTAACAAGAGGGAAAAACATACTTGACCTCATCCTCACCAATCTGCCTGCCGCAGATGCATCAGTCCATGACAGTATTGGTAGGAGTGACCACTGCACAGTCCTTGTGGAGATGATGTCCCGTCTTCACATTGAGGATACCCTCTATCGTGTTGTGTGCCACTACCACTGTGCTAAATGGGATAGATTTTGAACAGATCTAGCAATGTATAACTGGGCATCCATGAGGTGCTGTGGACCATTAGCAGCAGCAGAATTGTAGTCAACCACATTCTATAACCTCATGGCCCGGCATATTCCCCCACTCTAACATTACCAACAAGCTGGGGACCAACCCTTATTCAATGAAGAGTGCAGGAGGGCATGCCAGGAGCAGCACCAGGCATACCTTGAAATGAGGCATCAGCCTGATGAAGCTACAGCCCAGGACTACTTTCATGCCAAACAGCAGAAGCAGCATGTAATAGACAGGGCTAAGTGATCCCACAACCAACGGATCAGATCTACACCCTGCCACATCCAATGATGAATGGTGGTGGACAATTAAACAACCAACAGGAGGAGGTGGCTCCACAAATATCCCCAACCTCAATGATGGGGGAGCCCAGCACATCAGTGCAAAAGACAAGGATGAAGAATTTGAAACAATCTGCAGCCAGAAGTGCCGGGTTGATGATCCATCTCGGCCTCCTTCTGAAGTCCCCAGCATCACAGACGCCAGTCTTCAGCCAATTCGATTCACTCAACGTGATATCAAGAAACGACCGAAGGCACTGGAGACAGCAAAGGCTACGGGCCCTGACAATATTCCGGCAATAGTACTGAAGAGCTGTGCTCCAGAACTTGCCGCGCCCCTAGCCAAGCTGTTCCAGTACAGCTACAACACTGGCATCTACCCGGCAATGTGGAAAATTGCCCAGGTATGTCCTGTACACAAATAGCAGTACAATTCCAACCCAGCCAATTGCTGCCTCATCAGTCCACTCTCAATCATCAGTATAGTGATGGAAGATGTCATCGACGGGGCACTTGCTTCACAATAACCTGTTCAGTGATGCTCAGTTGGGTTCCGCCAGGGCCATTCAGCTCCTGACCTCATTACAGCCTTGGTTCAAACAAGGACAAAAGAGCTGAACTCAAGAGGTGAGGTGAGAGTGTCTGCCCTTGACATCAAGGTAGCATTTGACTGAGTATGGCATCAAGGAGCCAGAGTAAAACTGGAGTCAATGGGAATCAAGAGGAAAACTCTCCACTGGTTGGAATTGCACCTCGCACAAAGGAAAATGGTTGTGATTGTTGGAGGTCAATCATCTCAGCTCCAGGACATTACTGCTGGAGTTCCTCAGGGTAGTATCCTCGGCCCAACCTTCTTCACTACTTCATCAGGGACCTTCCTTCAATCATAAGGTCAGAAATGGGGATGTTCACTGATGATTGCAAAATTTAGCACCATTCGCGACTCCTCAGATACTGAAGCAGTCCATGTAGAAATGCAGCAAAACCTGGACAATATCCAGGCTTGGGCTGATAAGTGGCAAGTAACATTCGCGCCACACAAGTGCCAGGCAATGACCATCTCGAACAAGAGAGAATCTAACGATCTCCCATTGACATTCAACGGCATTACGATCGCTGAATCCCCCACTATCAACTTCCTGGGGGTTCCCATTGACCAGAAACTGAACTGGAGGAGCCTTATAAATAGTGTGACTACATGAGCTGGTCAGAGGGTAGGAATCATGCGGTGAGTAACTCACCTCCTGACTCCCCAAGCCTGTCCACCATTTACAAGGCACAAGTCTGGAGTGTGATGGAATACTATCCACTTGCCCGGATGAGTGCAGCTCCAACAACATTCAAGAAGCACGACACCATCCAGGACAAAGCAACACGCTTGATTGGCACCCCGTCCACAACATTCACTCCCTTCACCACTGACGTACAGTGGCAGCAGTGTGTACCATCGACAAGATGCACTGCAACAATGCACCAAGGCTACTCAGGCAGCACCTTCCAAACCTACATCCTCTACTGCCTAGAAGGAGAAGGACAGCAGATGCATGGGAACACCACCACCTGAAAGTTCTCCTCCAAGCTGCACATCATCCTGACTTGGAACTATATCGCCATTCCTTCACTGTCGCTGGGTAAAAATCCTGGAACTCCCTTCCTAATAGCACTGTGGGTGTACCTACCCCACATGGACTGCAGTGGTTCAGGAAGGAAGCTCACCACCACCTTCTCATGGGCAATTAGGGATGGACTATAAATGCTGGCCTGGCTGGCGACGTCCACATCCCATGAAAGAAATAATTAAATACAATAACAGCTCATCTCAATTCCTAGTATTTCTAAATCCCACCAGTCCAACAGAAGCTGAACAATTATTGCATGTTGTGATTGACGGTCTGGTCTGTAAACTGCACTGTATCACAGATTGCTGACATTTGCTAACTGGAAGTGAGAACTGCAAAATCTGGACAGTAGTTCACATAGTCTGTCAGTGTGAAAGAATCAGGCAATTTGAGGTAATAGAATTTGTCTGTAAATGTTACACTCATATTGCTTTATATTTTTATATTGAAAATAAAAGTAATCATTTCGAGAAAATAGTGACATGTTGTCCAGACTTTGGTAGCCAGTTGTTTTCGTCTTGCACTCAGCAGGGCAAACCACAAGAATACCAATTTAAAGGAAAACAACAACTTTCTTCTGTATGAGAAGAGAGTGCTGATTGGTTGGCAAGTGAGCTCTGATTGGTCGAGGCATTGCCATTCAGAACGCATCAGTTTATGGTAACTGACAGATAACTGCCCAGCTTTGTTTGAAATTTAAACCAGGCAGCTTGACTCTGATTGGTCAAGGCATTGCCCTTTGGAATGAGCCAGTGAATGGCTGTCACTTATTTTGTTTAGCTGAAACTGGCACAATGTGTGTGCATGAATTATTTCTGTCTGCAAAGAACAGGGCCCTGTGTATTAACATATGTAGCTTACAGTACACACCAGTGCACCACACTGCGAACCCCACTGACAGTCTTAAATCGGTTGTCAGTGTAATTCTTAGCACACTGAGAATTATTTAGCAAATGTTGTCCTATTGTGGAATCACATCTCATGTTGGATACTGTGTTTTGAGTTTTGCAAGCACGGGTTGGTTGGGTAGGGCCCATTGCGAACAGCGGAAGGGACATGTTATTTGATACAATCCGCCAGTTTTGGGATGTACGGTCTAGAAACCTAGCATCACACTGGTATTGAAATTCATATATCACGTTACTTATTTGTGTGATAGGCAGGACGTCTCTTTTGCTTGACAGCAGCATCCTGTTAGTGGTGAACACCACACTTGTTGCTCCTGCATAGGAACAGTAGGAAACAGCTCGCTTCTGGGGATATATTACCCTTCCAGGGTAATTTGAGGGAGACTGGGCACTTTTCAGGGCTCAAAATGACGTCCTTCAGCCCATTTATAAGTTTGTGTGATATACAGTGAGAAATGATCTGATCAGTGTAGCCATTGTAATGCAGGATGTCTTTGATTCGCCCTATTTCAGCATCAAGCTTGCATGGTGATCAAATGGCTCAGCCCTATTTATGAGGTTGTCGATAAGACCAATCTTATAGCGCGTGGAACTGGAATAATCCCAACGTGTGTATTGACCAGTGAAGGTATGTTTGCGGTAGACCGTGGTAGAAAACCCCTTAGCAGATTTCTCAACTAGTACATCAAGGAAAGGGAGCTCATTTGACAGCTCCATTCCAAAGGTGAATTTGAGTGTAGGATGGAGCCCATGAAGACGTGCAAGGAAATTATTTCATGCAGCTGCGGATTCAAATATAGCAAACGTATCATCTACATATTGGAAATATGCAAGAGGTAGGAGGTTCGGTGTCATTCCCTTAAAAACAGGTTTGTCATGGAATCCAACAAAGATGTTTGTGAGAGCTGGGCCTAGAGGGGATCCCATGGCAACACCAGCGATACATGGTGTCAATAAAACTGAACCCAACTGTGCAAGTTGCCGAGTTCATAAGTTCAATGAATACTGATTCACACAATGGTGACGGGTCTAGATCGCCATGATATAGCACTGCAGTGCAAATATCTATGGCTTCCTGAAGTGGTACATTGGTGAATAGGCTAGCAATGTCAAATGACACATGGACACGGCATTGCTATCGATAGGCAAGTCCTGTTTGGTCTTCGCAAATGTGAAGGAATCCTTCACTGTGCATGTGGAGAACTTGCTCAAAAACTGGTTGTAACAATTTGCCCAACCATTTGGCAAATTCATTTCTGGATACTATTTACATTACTTCAAATAAAGGAAACACAACGACACAAAGAATTGAGCACAACGCTGAAAGTTTCACAGCAAATAGTCAAATGGGAAATGGATGAAATACAGAAAGAAAAAGCCTAAAATACTGAAAACACTCAGCCAGTCCGGAAACAACTGTGGAGAAGAGAAGCTCGGGTTAATGGTCCAGTTCTGTGACCCTTCTATATACCTGAAACATTGCTCCTCCCTTCCTCTCTCCACAGATACTGCTGGAACTGCTGAGTGTTTCCAGAATCTTCTGTTATTATTCAGATTTCCAGTGTGTGCAGTATTTCTCTTTTTGAAAATAAAATATTCCCTGAGAGGAATGGAACTTTACATAAAAAATAGGAGTGGGCCATTCGGCCCATCGAAATAGCTCTGCCATTCAATAAGATCACAGCTGATCTCCTACATCAACTCCATCTTACCACACTAGCACAGATCCCTTGATTCCCTTAGTATCCAAAAACCTATCGATCTCTCTCTTGGATATACCCAATGATTGAGCATCCACATCTCCAGAGTCACAGAGAGATACAGCACTGAAAAAGGCCCTTCGGCCCACTGAGTCTGTGCCGACCAACAACCACCCATTTATACTAATCCTACACTAATCCCATATTCCTAACACATCCCCACCGACCCTATATTTCCCTCCCACCTACCTAAACCAGGGACAATTTATCATGGCCAATTTACCTACCAACAAGTCTTTTGGCTTGTGGGAAGAAACCGGAGCACCTGGAGAAAACCCACACAGACACAGGGAGAACTTGCAAACTCCACCTAGGCAATACCCAGAAATGAACCCGGGTTGCTGGAGCTGTGAGGCTGCGGTGCTCACCACTGCGCCACTGTGCCGCCCATAATGTGTGATCTCACCAAGGCTCTGTCTAATTGCAGTCAAACTTCTTTATTCTTCTAAAAACTCTTCACAATGTTGAACACAACTATTAACTGCCATTCTGCTCTGAGAAGAAGGACCCCAGCTTCACACACCCCAGACCCCTATTCTTTCCACATTAGCTGAATTCCTGCATTTCTGATACCATTCCAGTAAATCTCCTCTGCACCCTCTCGAAGGCCTTGACATTCCTGCTAAAGTGTGGAGCATGGAATTAGACACAACGCTCTAACTGAGGCCTATAACCAGTGAGATTTCTAAAGGTCCAGCGTAAATTCCTTGTCTGTGTCCCGTACTCCCATTTCTGGTTTCTGACTCAATGTCGGCTCTGAGCTGTTGAAACTGCCTGAATAAATATTTCCACCCAACAAAGCGCTCGGAATATGAGAAGGGACAAAGTGAGTGACCAAGTACATCAACTCCAAGGAAAACTCCACCATGTAGTGAAAACACTCGAAACACAACGGCTCTTTTAAGAGCCACCCACAATCTCTCTGAAAAAACTGCACCAACATCTCTCTAGAATTGGTTTATTTCATTGGTTTTAATGCTCAGTAACTCTCTGAAACTTTCTCACTGTCTTTGTGTTTTCTGTTTCAATCTGGTATGGAGATTCTGGGAAGATGAGTTTCACTGCCTGGGAGGATCTTTGTGGTTTTCCTGCAGAAACACAAAACAAAGTATCTTTTCAGAGTCACACACCGCCTCATAGGGACAGCAGTGACCTGGGAACGGGAGCTGGGGTGTGTTTTATGCCGGAAATATCAGTTAATGATTTACGTTGTGCTATCGTTATATTCCAATCTCTGAATTGAGCCTTTCCACCACACCAGGGTTATGGGGAGAGTTTTCATCGTTTCTTTTCCAAACGTACAGACGATGTTATAAAGTTACTGATTTATCCAGATGGCGGATTCTCCCCTCACAGTGAAAAGTAACATCACACCTTCACATCTGCCCATTGTTTTATAATTGAATAATTAGTCAAATGGAATTATTTGTGATGTTATTTCCCCCTTGATGGTGTTTCCTGCAGTGAAACTGATCAGTTTCAGCTCAGTCATTCAGGGACCTGGAATTCCTGCAGTTTGAGCCCGCTGTCACCCCAGCCCACTTCTGATTGGTCACCCTCTTCTCATAAAGTCAGTGACAGCACATGAGGAGGCCATTCGCCCCATTAAATCCATGTCGGGTTTCCAATCTGTTCAGTCCCCGACTCAATCCCCAAATCCCTGCGGGTCAAAATGACCATGGCAGGACTCGAACCTGCAATCTTCTGATAACATCATGGAATATACCGAAGTCAGACGCCTTAGCCATTGGGCCACACAGCCATTAGTTTACATGAATGATTCAATCAGAGAACCTCGAAGCACAAAATACAAAAAATCATTGGTTGAACCTGTCAACCTGGCAGAATATTTGAATTTGTGAAAGCCGCCAATTTCACTATGGAAAAGAAGTGATCGACTGGAAAAGTACATAAAAATCTATTTTCCCGTAGCGGTTTAAATAAACTTTTAAAACACAATTTTGCGTTTACCGACTCAAATTGCTGGTGCTATTTTATGAACAGCTTTATTTTGCCAATTTTTGTCAACTTCCCATCCGTAACTGACAGTAAAAGATTCCGTTCAGCAATCTTTCACGCGACAAATAACTCAAACTCGGTGTGGAAGTAATAAATTACAGAGTATTGGTAATTCCCCTTCACACAGGCTTCAGGGGGACAGTGAGAAGCCACTGAAATAGTTGCTTCATTCTTTTAAAAGGTTCCCATTCTGTCCTGTTACTGACGTGTTGGAATCAGATTTGTATTTAACAAGTTATTTCTGTGAAAACAAAATCCTCAACAGACCAGCTGGGAATCTAGGAATCACTGTAGTAAAATAAAAGGCTTTTGATTGAGAAGATGGGACCTTCTCACCAGCAGCCGGGTTACATTCCCCTCACATCCTTACACAGTGAGCAGCTCTTTTCCTCGAGAAATAGACAGCAGCAGTTGGAAGTTCAGTAAAAGGATCGTTTCATTGAGACAAGTTTCTGACTGACAGGTGGTGCTGAATATTAATACAAGAAGGTCCTGGAATGGGAAACAAGTGTCCAGAGTGGGGTCTGAAATCAGGACAGGGAAATGGCCAGCACTGACACAGATCATTTCATTATTACATTGATATCTGACTGTCTATAAGGAGAAGCGAGTTAAACACATGATGGTGAAAGGAATGGAAGATATCACTGGTTGTTCTAGATGAAGAGGGATAGACAGAGGTGTGGGTACAGCAGACTTCAGACAGTAATCAGCCCTTTTAGATACTGTGGGTGGATCTGAAAAGAGCCTTTGGGATAGGGAAAAAAGCTCTTTGTTTAAAAACCCTCAAATAGCGACCTTGTAATTGGTCAGCTTACTAATGTTTTAGTTAGTGTAATTTATTAATAATTACTGATTAGAAAGTGCTGTTTGGACAGAGTGTGAAGCTGTGAGTTGATGTGTGAGGGACTTCACTGTCTAGGGGAAAGAGGTGCTCTTTGGTCTCTCTTTTCTTTTCTGCCTTTTCAGCCTCCATGGTACAGGGGAAGAAGCTGATCGGTGAGTAACTGGTAAATTATTCTACTTATTACACTTATTACACGAGCAATAATGAGTTTGTAAATCTAAGTAATGGCAGGGCAGCTCGAAAAGTAAAAGTTCGAAATTGGGGGAAGGCAAATTTTACAAAACTGAGAGGTGATTTGGTGGATGTGGACTGGATACAACTACTTGAAGGAAACCCCAAGGATGTTTTCTCAGTCCATTAAGAGCAAGAGGATAACTAAGGAAAGGGTATGACCTATCAGAGATGTACAAGGGAACTTCTGTGTGGATCCAGAAGATGTGGGCGGGGTTCTTAATGAGTTTTTTGTGTCTGCCTTCACAAAGGAGAGGGATGATGCAGACATTGTAGTAAAAGAAGAGGAGTGTGAAATATTAGATACAATAAGCATAATGAGAGTGGAAGTACTAGAGAGTCTGACATCCTTGAAAATGAATAAATCACCAGGGCCAGATGGTTTGCATCTGAGGTTGTTAAAGGAAGCCAGGGAGGAAATAGTGGATGCGCTGAGGATCATCTTGAAATCCTCACTGGATATGGGGGAGGTGCCGGAGGATTGGAGGTCTGCGAACGTTGTACTATTATTTTAAAAGGATGTGAGGGATAGGCCAAATAGTTATAGACCGGTCAGTCTGACCTCGGTGGTGGGTAAATTATTAGAATCAATTCTGAGGGACAGGATAAACTACCACTTAGAAAGACATGGATTAATCAGGGATAGTCAGCATGGATTTGTTAAGGGAAGGTCATGTCTGACTAACTTGATTGAGTTTATTGAGGAAGTAACAAGGAGCATTGATGAGGATCGTGCGGTGGATGTAGTTTACATGGATTTTAGTAAGGCATTTGATAAGGTCCCACATGGCAGACTGGTCAGTAAAATGAAAGCCCATGGGATACAGGGGAATGTGGCAGGTTGGATCCAAAATTGACTCAGTGGCAGGAAACAAAGGATAGTAGTCAACGATGTTTTTGCGAATGGAAAGTAGTTTTTAGTGGCGTTCCACAGGGCTCAGTGTTGGGTCCCTAGCTGTTTGTGGTATATTTTAATTATTTGGAATTAAATGTGGGAGGCATGATTGGGAAATTTGCTAATGACACAAAAATTGGCCGTGTAATTGATGGTGAGGAGGATAGCTGTCGACTGAAGAATGATATGAATGGATTAGTTGAGTGGGCGGAAAAGTGGCAAATGGAATTCAATCTGGAGAAGTGTGAGGTAATGCATTTTGGGAGGGCAAACAAAGTAAGGGAATACACAATAAACGGGAAGATATTGAGAGGGGGAGACGAAGTGAGAGACTTTGGAGTGCATGTCCACAGGTCCCTGAAAGTGACAGGATAGGTAGATAGAGTGGTGAAGAAGGCATATGGAATGCTTTCCTTTCTTGGTCGACAAAAGCAGGGATGTAATGCGAGAACTGTTTAAAACGGTGGTTTGGCCACAGCTGGAGTATTGCGTACAGTTCTGGTCATCACATCACAGAAAGGACATAATTGCTGTGTAGAGAGTACAGAGGAGATTTACAAGAATGATACTGTGGGTGGCTCTGACAAGAACCTTTGGGTATTTGATAAAATCCTGGCAGATTGACTTGGTTTTGGTGCCCGGAGCGCTGGTTTTCTTGGGCAGCACCATGGCCTAGATATTAGGCAGCACCCAGCCATGAGTGATGGTCACCCCTCCCAGCAGCTTGGTGAGCTCCTTGTCATTCTGGACAGCCAGCTGTAGGTGTCTGAGGATGTTGCGGGTCTTCTTGTTGTCCTGGGCTGCGTCACTGGCCAACTCGAGGATTTCAGTGGTCAGATACTCGAGCACAGCAGCCAGATAGACCGGGGCTCCGGCACCCACATGCTCAGCATAGTTGCCCTTTCTCAGGAGCCTGTGTACACGGCCCACCGGGAACTGCAGTCCAGCCCGGGAGGAGGGAGACTTGGCCTTGGACCGAGCTTTCCCGCCGGTCTTTCCTCTTCCAGACTTTTCTTTTCCAAAAATATACTTGAGGACATTCCGTGCCTGATGGATTAGTGGTCAAAGGTGTTTTTCCACACAAGCATTTCCACGAACGCACAGTCCAACTGGATGGAGCGTTCCGTGACACTGTGACCAAATCCATCCTTCGCAACACCGGGGTCAGATTGAACCTCAGCACGTAGTGAAACTTGGTGTTTGCATACTGGGGCTCTACGCACAGCTTGATGCAGCCACATACTAAGGCGGCCATCAGGTTGAGGGCGACGTTGAGTACATTTTTTCGCCTTTATCCAGAGGTTTGAACATCGTGTCCCTCTGGACCCTGTCCATTTTGCATCTTCAGATAAAGCGGGAAATGGCTCGGGTGAACGCCACAGCGCAGGAGTGGGGTATGGGCCAGACCTGTGCCACTTACAGCAACAACGTGAGCACCTTGCACCTGATGACCAGGTTCTTACCCGTAATAGAGAGAGAACGCTGCTCCCACATTTTTTTTTAATTTCCAAAATATACTTTATTCATAAAAATCTGTAAAAATTACATTGCCAAACAGTTTCCAAACAGCACCAAAAAATACAAACATTGCAAGGGGGATCAGTTTCCTTCAATACTGTCATGAGTTTCTTCCCAACCCTTGTTACATTTGTGATATTGTCCAGTGTTTATTTGAGCAGTGTCTCACTGTCTTTTGCACAACTGCCTTGGCTAATTTCAAGTCATATAATGTTCTGGTTGCTGGTTTCATGTTGTACATCAGGTCGGTTCTGCTTTTTGCTTCAATCACAGATGTCATCTCTGCTGAGTAGGTGGGGAAGAGACAGTTGCCCACCTCCTTCTGGAATGTGTCTTTGCAAAGCAGGTGTGGAAAGAGATGCAGTGGTTTTTGTCGAGGTTCATCCCAAGCAGCTCTGCAACACAGGGGTCTGTGCTCTGCGGGCTGTTCCCAGGGATGCACACCGAGATAAACATCAACTGCTGCTGGAGGACCATCAATTCGGTGATAGACACTCTTTGGTCTGCCCGAAACTTGCTGGTCTTCCAGCGCAAAAAGTTGTCCACGACCGAGTGTTGCAGACTGGCACATTCCAAGGTCCAGGACTACGTGCTGAGGGACGCACTAAAGCTTGGGGTAGCCGCTGCAAAGGCTCAATGGTGAAAAACAACTGTGTAAGGTCCTCCCGCTATAGTGAACTAAGGAACTGGACCCATGGGAAACCCCTCGGGCTGTATACACCAAATATGGTTTTGCTGTAAAATGTACATGGCAGGTAAAATGGAATGGAAGGGTTGTGAGGCAACTCACTCCTCTATTAAAGAAAACTGATTTCTTTCACACTTTTTGGAATGTCATCGAGTCATGGAGAGATACAGCACTAAAACAGGCCCTTTGGCCCACCGAGTCTGTGCTGACCACCAACCACCCATTTACACTAATCCTACATTAATCCCATATTCCCTACCACATCCCCACCTTCCCTCAATTCTCCTACCACCTACCTACACTCGGAGCAATGTACAATGGCCAATTTACCTATCAACCTGCAAGTCTTTGGCTGTGGGAGGAAACCAGAGCACCCGGTGGAAACCCACGCGGTCACAGGGAGAACTTGCAAACTCCACACAGGCAGTACCCAGAACTGAACCCGGGTCGCTGGAGCTGTGAGGCTGCAGTGTTTTTTTCCAGATTTTTATGAATAAAGTATATTTTGGAAAAACAAAATTCTTAATGAAGTAGGCGCAGTCGATGGGTGCACCTCCTTCACTATCTTTCACCGCCACCCTAACGGTGTTACACACACCCTGGCCTGGAGCTCTGGTGTTGGTTGCAGCCATTTTTACTTGACGTTTTCCTGGGACAAGTACTAAATCCTCAACTGACAGGGAAACCACCACCACGGTAGATCTCCAATCCCAAAGGGCGAAATGCCCTAAATACGGTGCTGAAACAACTCCCACCTCCAAAAAAACACAAACACAGCACCTGTATTATCAAACGCCACTGATCACGGTCTCTCCCCTGCCAGCTAAGTCCACGCATTGAGGTGGAGAAGTGCGTACTTGGAGCTGCGAAGAAACGAGCACGAGTGTTTATAGCAAAAAATAATTGGGAGCTGAAACACTGTCCAGCAACAGCTAGTAAATTCTATTTTTGATTCATATAATCAGGGGTGAGTGCAAAAGCAGACCCCCAACTATCACAAATTCTGCAGTTGAGTATCCCACATTTGAAGACATCACAGGCATCAGCAAACCCACAGTGCAATAGGTTAGCCTCATCCTGGGAGAACTTTTTTCTTTATTTCCAAAATATACTTTATTCATAAAAATCTGTAAAAATTACATTCCCAAACAGTTTAAAACAGCATCAAGTCAAAAAATACAAACAGTGCAAAGGTGATCAGTTTCCTTCTATACAATCATGAGTTGCCTCACAACTCTTCCATTTCATTGTCATTTTACATTTACAGCACACAGAATTTTCCCGATACAGTTCGAGGGGTTTCCCATGGATCCAGCCCCTCAGTTCAGCTTGGTGGGGGGACCTTACACTGTGGCCTTTCCCCATTGAGCCTTTGCTGCGGCTGCCCCAAGCTTAAGTGCACCCCTCAGCACGTAGTCCTGGTCCTTGAAACGTGACAGTCTGCAACATTCCGTCACAGACAACTCTTTGCACTTGAAGAGCAGCAAGTTTCTGGCAAACCAAAAGGCATCTCCCGCTGAATTGATAGTCCTCCAAGCAGTTGATGTTTGTATCAGTGTGCGTCCCTGGGAACAGTCTATAGAGCACAGACTCCTGTGTTAGAACATAGAACATAGAACATAGAAAATACAGCACAGAACAGGCCCTTCGGCCCACGATGTTGTGCCGATCCTTTGTCCTCTGTCAAGGACAATTTAATCTATACCCCATCATTCTCCTTTATCCATATACCTATCTAAAAGCCGTTTGAAAGTCCCTAAAGTTTCTGACTCAACAACTTCCCCAGGCAAGGCATTCCATGCCCCGACCACTCTCTGGGTAAAGAACCTTCCCCTGACATCCCCCTTATATCTCCCACCCTTCACCTTAAATTTATGACCCCTTGTAACGCTTTGCTCCACCCGGGGAAAAAGTTTCTGACTGTCTACCCTATCTATTCCCCTGATCATCTTATAAACCTCTATCATGTCACCCCTCATCCTTCTCCGTTCTAATGAGAAGAGGCCTAGAATGTTCAGCCTTTCCTCGTAAGACTTATTCTCCATTCCAGGCAACATCCTGGTAAATCTCCTCTGCACCCTCTCCAAGGCTTCCACATCCTTCCTAAAATGAGGCGACCAGAACTGCACACAGTACTCCAAATGAGGCCTTACCAAGGTCCTGTACAGCTGCATCATCACCTCACGGCTCTTAAATTCAATCCCTCTGCTAATGAACGCTAACACCCCATATGCCTTCTTCACAGCCCTATCCACTTGAGTTGCAACTTTCAACGATCTATGCACATAGACCCCAAGGTCTCTCTGCTCCTCCACATGCCCAAGAACCCTACCGTTAACCCAGTATTTTGCATTCGTGTTTGTCCTTCCAAAATGGACGACCTCACACTTTTCAGGGTTAAACTCCATCTGCCACTTTTCAGCCCAGCACTGCAACCTATCCAAGTCCCTTTGCAGACGACAATAGCCCTCCTCGGTATCCACAACTCCACCAACCTTTGTATCATCTGCAAATTTACTGACCCACCCTTCGACTTCCTCATCCAAGTCGTTAATAAAAATCACAAACAGGAGAGGACCCAGAACTGATCCCTGTGGCACGCCACTGGTAACTGGGCTCCAGGCTGAGTATTTACCATCTAAGACCACTCTCTGCCTTCTATCAGTTAGCCAATTCTTAATCCAACTGGCCACATTCCCCACTATCCCATGCCTCCTGACTTTCTCCATAAGTCTACCATGGGGGACCTTATCAAATGCCTTACTAAAATCCATGTACACCACATCCACTGGTTTACCCTCATCCACTTGCTTGGTCACCTGCTCAAAGAATTCAATCAGGCTTGTGAGGCAAGACCTACCCCTCACAAAACCGTGCTGACTGTCCCGAATCAAGCAGTGTCTTTCCAGATGCTCAGAAATCCTATCCCTCAGCACCTTTTCCATCAACTTGCCTACCACCGAAGTAAGACTAACTGGCCTGTAATTCCCAGGGTTGTTCCTATTCCCTTTCTTGAACAGGGGCACAACATTTGCCACCCTCCAATCACCTGGTACCACCCCCGTCAACAGAGAAGATGAAAAGATCATTGCCAGCGGCTCTGCAATTTCATCCCTTGCTTCCCATAACATCCTTGGATATACCCCGTCAGGCCCGGGAGACTTGTCTATCTTCAAGTTATTCAAAAACCCCAACACATCTTCCCTCCTAACGAGCACTTCCTCGAGCTTACCAGTCTGTTTCACACCGTCCTCTTCAGTAATACACCCCTTCTCATTCGTAAATACCGAAGAGAAGTACTCATTCAAAACCTCACTTATCTCTTCCGGCTCAACACACAGTCTCCCGCTATTGTCCTTGACCGGACCTACGGTCCCCCTAGTCATCCTCATATTTCTGACATACGCGTAAAAGGCCTTGGGGTTTTCTTTTATCCTACCCGCCAAGCATTTTTCATGCCCTCTCTTAGCTCTCCTAATCCCTTTCTTCAGATCCTTCCTGGCCATCTTGTATCCCTCCAGAGCTATGCCTGTGCCCTTTTTCCTCAACCTTATATACGCATCCTTCTTCTTCCTAACAAGACTCTCAACCTCTCTTGTCAACCACGGTTCCCTCACATGACCATCCCTTCCCTGTCTGACAGGGACATGCTTATCAATGGCCCCTACTATCTGCTCCTTGAAAAAGTTCCACATTTCGACCGTGCCCTTCCCTGCCAGCATATGCTCCCAACTTATGCTCCTCAGTTCCTGCCTGACAGCATCATATCTACCCTTCCCCCAATTGTAAACCTTGCCCTGTTGCACATACCTATCCCTCTCCATTACCACAGTGAATGCTACAGAATTGTGATCACTATCTCCAAAGTGCTCGCCCACCAACAGCTCTATCACTTGCCCTGGTTCATTACCTAGTACCAAATCCAATATTGCCTCCCCTCTGGTCGGGCAGTCTACATACTGAGTCAGAAAAGCTTCCTGGACATACTGCACAAACACAACCCCATCCAAACTATTCGATCTAAAGAGTTGCCAATCAATATTTGGGAAGTTGAAATCCCCCATAATTACTACCCTGTGACTTCTGCTCCTTTCCAAAATCTGTTTCCCAATCTGCTCTTCCACCTCCCTGCTGCTATTGGGGGGCCGATAGAAAACTCCCATCAAGGTGACTGCTCCTTTCCTGTTCCTGACCTCAACCCACAGTGCCTCAGTCGGCAGATCCTCCTCGAAAATTCTTTCAGCAGTTGTTACACTATTTCTAACTAACAATGCCACCCCCCCACCTCTTTTACCACCATTCCTAATCTTATGAAAACATCTATAACCAGGTACCTCCAAGAACCATTCCTCCCCCTCACCTATCCACGTTTCAGTGATGGCCACAACATCGTAGTCCCAAGTGCCCATCCACGCCTTCAATTCACTCACCTTATTCCTGATGCTTCTTGCGTTGAAGTATCCGCACCTTTAAAGAAAATACCTACCCAGGAGTCCTTGCTGCCGTCCAGCTTCCGGTTCCTCCCGCGCCAAAAGTAACTTGAACACAAGGAAAACAGTAAGTACAACTTTTAAAACACAGCTCCTGGTGCCTTCACTTACCCACCGAAGAGTCGCTACCTTCTCCTGCTGCTCCGCCGGGAAATGAGGCCGAGTCCACGGAGCTCCGCACCTTTAAAGAAAATACCTACCCAGGAGTCCTTGCTGCCGTCCAGCTTCCGGTTCCTCCCGCGCCAAAAGTAACTTGAACACAAGGAAAACAGTAAGTACAACTTTTAAAACACAGCTCCTGGTGCCTTCACTTACCCACCGAAGAGTCGCTACCTTCTCCTGCTGCTCCGCCGGGAAATGAGGCCGAGTCCACGGAGCTCCGCACCTTTAAAGAAAATACCTACCCAGGAGTCCTTGCTGCCGTCCAGCTTCCGGTTCCTCCCGCGCCAAAAGTAACCACCGAAGAGTCGCTACCTTCTCCTGCTGCTCCGCCGGGAAATGAGTGTTATCAAGCTGCTTGGAATAAACCATGACAAAAACCACTGTATTGCTTTGAACTTTTTTTTTTATTTCCAAAATATACTTTATTCATAAAAATCTGCAAAAATTACATTGCCAAACAGTTTCAAACAGCACCAAAAAATACAAACATTGCAAGGGAGATCAGTTTCCTTCTATACTATCATGAGTTTCTTCACAACCCTTCCATTTCACTATTGTTATGCCAATTTCAGTTTCACATTTACAGCAAAAGAAAATATCAACAAAACAGTTCGAGGAGTTTCCCATGGATCCTGCCCCTCAGTTCAGCTTGGTGGGAGGAACCTTACTTTTTTTTTTCCAAAATATACTTTATTCATAAAAATCTGTGAAAATTACATTGCCAAACAGTTTCCAAACAGCACCAAAAAATACAAACATTGTAAGGGAGATCAGTTTCCTTCAATACTGTCATGAGTTTCTTCCCAACCCTTCTGTTTCACAACTGTCATGTCAATTACAGTTTTACATTTACAGCAATTGAGAATATTAACGATACAGTTCGAGGGGTTTCCCATGGATCCAGCCCCTCAGTCCAGCTTGGTGGGGGGAGCTTACACTGTGGTCTTTCCCCATTGAGCCTTTGCTGCGGCTGCCCCAAGCATTAGTGCGTCCCTCAGCATGTAGTCCTGGACCTTGGAATGTGCCAGTCTGCAACATTCGGTCAACCGAATGGACAACCCTTTGCGCTGGAAGACCAGCAAGTTTCGGGCAGACCAAAGGGCGTCTTTCACCGAATTGATAGTCCTCCAGCAGCAGTTGATGTTTGTCTCGGTGTGCGTCGCTGGGAACAGCCCGTAGAGCACAGACTCCTGTGTTACAGAGCTGCTTGGGATGAACCTCAACAAAAACCACTGCATCTCTTTCCACACCTGCTTTGCAAAGGCACATTCCAGGAGGAGGTGTGCGACCGTCTCTTCCCCACCACAGCCAACGCGGGGGCACTCTGCGAAGGGGGCGAGACTTCGGGTGTGCATGAAGGATCTGACGGGGAGGGCCCTTCTCACCACCAGCCAAGCTGCGTCTTGGTGCTTGTTTGAAAGTTCTGGTGATGAGGCATTCCGCCAAATGACTTTGACGGTCTGCTCGGGGAACCATCCGACATGATCCACCGTTTCCTTTTCCCGTAGGGCCTTGAGGACATTCCGTGCAGACCACTGCCTGATGGATCGGTGGTCAAAAGTGTTTTCCCGCAGAAACTGCTCCACGAAGGTTAGGTGGTACGGCACCGCCCAACTGCATGGAGCGTTCCGCGGCAATGTGACCAGGCCAATCCTTCGCAACACCGGGGACAAATAGAACCTCAGCACGTAGTGACACTTGGAGTTTGCGTACTGGGGATCTACACACAGCTTGATGCAGCCGCACACGAAGGCAGTCATCAGGATGAGGGCCACGTTGGGTACATTTTTCCCGCCCTTGTCCAGAGATTTGAACATCGTGTCCCTCCGGACCCGGTCCATTTCCCTGCTGCTGGAGGACCATCAATTTGGTGATAGACACTCTTTGGTCTGCACGAAATCTGCTGGTCTTGCAGCGCAAAAAGTTGTCCACGACCGAGTTTTGCAGACTGGCACATTCCAAGGTCCAGGACTACATGCTGAGGGACGCACTTTTATTAAGGTTGTTAAGATAAAGATTCTTTCTCTTCAAAGGTGATCAGAGGGCGAGAGATAGACAGAGGGAAATGTCCCGACTCCAGGAAAGAATGCAAAATCTGCTCTGGCTGCAGTCGATGGGAGTGGAGGTCAAAGAGGACTTCCAAGAGGTGAAGAACCAGCAGGCCTCGCTCTTTGCCACGGAGGCCTCCAAGATCATCTTCCCGTCCAGAGTCCTCTCCATTGAGCAGGATGAGACGTGCTCACGTTTCTTCTTCCAAAATGTACACAGAGAGAGCTCTGTTATCAGCAGCTTGAAGGAACAGGATGGCTCAGTAACGTCTTTGCAATCCAACACAGCGGCGCAGTGGTTAGCACCTCAGCCTCACAGCTCCAGTGACCCGGGTTCAATTCTGGAGACTGCCTGTGTGGAGTTTGCAAGTTCTCCCTGTGTCTGCGTGGGTTTTCTCCGGGTGCTCCGGTTTCCTGCCAAAAGACTTGCAGGTTGGTAGATAAATTGGCCATTATAAATTGCCAGTAGTATAGGTCGGTGGTAGGAAAATATAGGAACAGGTGAGGATATGGTAAGAATATGGGATTAGTATAAATGGGTGGTTGATGGTCGGCACAGACTCGGTGGGCCGAAGGGCCTGTTTCAGTGCTGTATCTCTAAAAAAATATTAAGGATCAGCAAATCCTTTAATGCTGGGCTGCAAGACGGGAAGCCCACAGACAGCACGGCTTCCCAGTTCTTCCTGTCATCTATCACAGAGGTCTTGGAAGAGACTGGACAAGCCGCTAACTCTGGACGAGCTGACAAGGTCCATCGAGACGAGTACATTTCCCGGAAATCGACGGCTTACCGGTTGAGTTGTATTCGGCCCTGTGGGACTGGGTCGGCCCAGACCTGCTGGAAGGAGACAACAGTATGCTCCTGGCCAGCAGCATGTCAGAATCCATGAGGAAATGCATCATCACCCTCATCTACAAGCGGAAGGGGGTGAGGGCGGAAATCAGAAATTGGCGGCCCATCTCACTGCTTAATGCAGATTACAAGATTCTGTCCAAAGTCATCACCAGTCGAGTCAAGTCTGCTCTGGAGTTGGTGATTCACCCTGACCAGGCCTGCACTGTACTCAGCAGGAAGCTCTCTGATAGTCTCACACTACTCAGGGATATGGACATCTGCCTCATCAGCTTGGACCAGGAGAAGATTTTTGACGGGATATTGCACACATTCATGATGGACCTGCTCTCCAAAATGGGGTTTGGGTAGGGAATCTGCAATTGGTTCAAACTGCTTTACACAAACATCAGTAGTGCAGTCTCAATCAGTGGGTGGGAATCATAAAGTTTCCTGATCCAATCTGGAGTCAGACAGGGCTGTCCTCTCTCCCCTGTCTTGTCTGATTGCTGTATCGAACCTTTTGCAGAGTCCATTAGGAAGGATGCAGGCATAAGAGGGGTGACAATCCCAGTCAGTGGACGCACTCAGGTAAAAGCCTCCCTGCACATGGACAATGTTGCTGTCTTCTGCTCGGATCCACCATCCCCTCGCAGACAAATGAGCATCTGCGACCAGTTCGAACCAAAGCCAACTATGGCAAGAGTGAGGCCATGTTCTTTGGGAACCGGGCCGACCGATCCTTTGTCCCCTTCACCATCAGGTCAGACTACCTGAAGGTGCTGGGGATATGGTTCGGAAGGGCCGGGGCCTGTTCCAAAACCTGGAAGGAGCGAGTGGCCAGGGTGCACAATAAACTGAGTGTGTGCGAGCAGCGATCTCTCTCCATTGTGGGTAAGAAAATGGTCATCAGGTGCGCGGCACTCTCGCTGTTGCTGTACGTGGCGCAGGTCTGGCCCATACCCCACTCCTGCACTGTGGCAGTCACCCGAGCCATTTTCCGCTTTATCTGGAGATCTAAAATGGACCAGGGCGGGAGGGACACGATGTTCAAACCTCTGGACAAGGGCGGGAAAAATGTACCCAACGTCGCCCTCATCCTGATGACCACCTTCGTGTGCAGCTGCACCAAGCTGTGTGTAGAGCCCCAGTACACAAACACCAAGTGTCACTATGTGCTGAGGTTTTATCTGTCCCCGGTGTTGCGAAGGATGGGTCTGGTCACATTGCCGCGGATCGCTTCATCCAGTTGGACTGTGCCGTACCAGCTATCCTTCGTCGGAATGTTTCTGCGGGAAAACAGCTTTGACCACCAATCCATCAGGCAGTGGTCTGCACGGAATGTCCTCAAGGCCCTACGGGAAAAGGAGATGGTGGATCCGGTCGGATGGTTCCCCGAGCAGACTGCCAAAGTCATTTGGCAGAATGCCTCATCACCAGAACTTTCAAATAAGCACCAAGATGTAGCTTGGTTGGTGCTAAGAAGAGCCCTTCCTGTCAGATCCTTCCTGCATGCCCGAAGTCTCACCCCCTCCATACGCGGCCCTCGAGGTGGCTGCGGTGGGGAAGAGGCAGTTGCCCACCTCCTTCTGGAATGTGTCTTTGCAAAGCAGGTGTGGAAAGAGATGCAGTGGTTTTTGTTGAGGTTCATCCCAAGCAGCTCTGTAACAGATGAGTCTGTGCTCTACGGGCTGTTCCCAGGGATGCACACCGAGATAAACATTAACTGCTGCTGGAGGACCATCAATTTGGTGATAGACACTCTTTGGTCTGCCCGAAACCTGCTGGTCTTGCAGCGCAAAGAGTTGTCCACGACCGAGTTTTGCAGACTGGCACATTCCAAGGTCCAGGACTACGTGCTGAGGGACGCACCAAAGCTTGGGGTAGCCACTGCAAAGGCTCAATGGGGAAAGACCACTGTGTAAGGTCCCCCTGCCATAGTGAACTGGGCAGCTGGACCCATTGGAAACTCTTGTGCTGGATACACCAGGTATGGTTTTGCTGTAAAATGTCCATGTCAGGTAAAATGGAATGGAAGGGTTGTGAGGCAACTCACTCCTGTTTTGAAGAAAACTGATTTCCTTTGCACTTTTTGGAATGTCAACTTGGTGCTGTTTTGAACTGTTGTATAATGCATTTTTTCCAGATTTATATGAAGAAAGCATATTTTTAGGAATAAAATGCTGGGGATTCATATGCATAGTTCTTTGACGGTGGCAGGACACATTGAGAAAGTAGTTAACAAAGCATATGGGATCTTGGGCTTCATAAATAGAGGTACTGAGTACAAAAGTAGGGAAGTTATGCTGAACCTGTATAAATTTCTAGTTGGGCCACAACCAGAGAACTGCATCCAGTTCTGGTCAACACACTTTTGGAGGGATGTGAGCGTCCTTGAGAGGGTGGAGGAGATTTAACAGAATGGTTCCAGACATGAGGGATTTTAGCTGTAAGGTTAGATTGGAGAAGCTGGGGTTGTACTCCTTGCAGCAAAGGGGATTGAGGGGAGATTTGATAGACATGTACAAGATTATAATAAATATGACAGGTTTAGATAACTTACAGGGCGATGGGGATAGAGCGGGGGAATGGGACTGAATGGATTGATTTACATGGGCTTGATGGGCAAAATGACTTCCTGCACTGTAGTGACTCCAGGACTCAATGACTCTCTCTCCTTCTCTCTCTTTCTCTCTCTCTCTCTCTGTCTATCGCTTTACCTCTCTCTGCCTCTCTCTCTCTATCTGTCTTTAGCTGGTCCTCTAACTTTCTATTGCACTCTCTCTCTCTTTTTTTTTTCACTCTCTCTCTCTCCATTACACACATATTTGTCAATCACATGTCAAAGAAGGAAGCTTAATGAAGGAATGTCTGCACCCTTGAAAATGTTTCCAGCAGAATAGTTAAATGTTTAAAGTTTCTGTTGGGAGTTTGACCTGAGATGGTGAGACACAAGGATGTGAGGTTATTAAAGTCTTCACCAAATGTAAGAGGGAATAATTTTCTTCACTGGTGAACCCAAAGGAACAAATATGGCACAAGAATGAGAAAAGTCAGAGGATTGAGAAACATCCAATGGTTCTTCACATCTACAAGTCAGCAGACCCACAGAAAAACAGTAGGTTGAGAGTTCAGATCCAGTGATAGACTGGACAAATATCGAGCCAGTGCTTTTTTCTTTATAAACCTGACATCTGTCCACTTGGCTATTGCACCTCGTCTCAATGTATCTGATAATACTGATACTATTTGTATTCCACAGTTGCTTTGAAATCACAGGCAATATAAATGGATTGGGAATGTCAATGGTCAGGAACCATTAATGGATTGGGAAAGTCAATGGACTGGAAAATATCAGTGGATTGGGAAATTCTATAGACTGAGTTATTTCAATGGATTGGGACAGTTCAGTACATTGTGAAACATCAATGGATTAGGAAACAGGAATTAAAGGGACAGATGAAGTTCAACCTGGAAAAGTGTGAAGTGATTCATTTTGGAAGGTCGAATTTGAATGCAGAATACAGGCTTAAAGACAGGATGCTTGGTAGTGTGGAGGAACAGAGGGATCTTGGGGTCCATGTCCATAGATCGCTCAAAGTTGCCACCCAAGTTGATAGGGTTGTTAAGAAGGCGTATGGTGTGTTGGCTTTCATTAACAGGGGGATTGAGTTTAAGAGCCGCGAGGTTATGCTGCAGCTCTATAAAGCCCTGGGTAGACCACACTTGGAATATTGTGTTCAGTTCTGGTCGCCTCATTATAGGAAGGATGTGGAAGCTTTAGAGAGGGTGCAGAGGAGATTTACCAGGATGCTGCCTGGACTGGAGGGTATGTTTTACGAAGAAAGGTTGAGGGTGCTAGGGCTTTTTTCATTGGAACGAAGAAGGATGAGAGGTGACTTGATAGAGGGGTACAAGATGATGAGAGGCATAGATAGAGTGGATAGCCAGAGACTTTTTCCCAGGGCAGAAAGGGCTATCACCAGGGGGCATAATTTTAAGGTGATGGAGGAAGGTTTCGGGGAGATGTCAGAGGTAGGTTCTTTACACAGAGAGTGGTGGGTGCGTGGAATGCACTGCCAGCGGTGGCAGTAGAAGCAGATACATTAGGGACATTTAAGCGACTCTTGGATAGGTACATGGATGATAGTAGAATGAAGGGTATGTAGGTAGTTTGATCTTAGAGTAGGTTAAAGGTTCGGCACAACATCGTGGGCCGACGGGCCTGTACTGTGCTGTACTGTTCTATGTTCTATGTTCCAGATGAAAGGATTGCATTAATCAATGGATTAGAATGTGGAGAGGCAGGAGAAAATGATGCCATTTTAAGTAGGGGGCCGGGGGTTAGTAGAAACAGACCAGGGCTATTTTACTCTCTATCTCACTCCTTTCTTCTATCTGGCTCATTATCACATCCTCTCTCTCTCAGAGCGGTGGGAATCGCTGGAACCCACACTTGTTGCTCAGGTTGTTTGGTTCCGGGAAAATACAAGGTCCACATCAGATTGACAGGAAGGATAAATGTGATTCAGAGCCAATCATATTCCTTTTGGTGATGTGTGCTCAGCCTTGTTATATCAGCAAAGGCAGCAGGAAATGCAAATCCTGAAGAGTTTTGATAGAGTAAAGAAGGAGAAAGTGTTGCCAGTGACAGAAGGGTCAGTAACCAGAGGAAACACATTTAAAGTAATTGACAAAAGAATTCGAGTTGTGATGAGGAGATTGTTTTTTCAGCAGTGTGTTGTTCTGGTCTGGAATGCAATCCTGAAAGGTCAGTGGAAGCAGATTCAATGTTAACTCTAAATGGAATTGGATACATACCTGACATGGAAAATATAACAGGGCAATGGGGAAAAGGACAGGAGTGCGGGATGTGGGATTAATAGAATAGCTCTGTCAAATATCAAGCAAATGCACAGTAATAACGTTCTGTGCTTGGACCTCAGTTATTTTCACTCTATCAATGGCAGAGAAGGCTCGAGGAACCATGTGGCTTCTCGTCATGTTCTACCCAGTGTCCAGGATAAAGTGCAACATGACACTGATTTCCAGATGGCCGACACAAATGCAATGGACATCTTTTCCGGAAACATCACATTTAAAGTGATAAACTAATCATAAGGTATGGACGGGGATTGAACCCGTGACCTTCAGTTTACGAGACTGACGCCTTACCACTTGGCCACCATGCCTTTTCTTAATAGACATCTGAGGCTCCAGAGGAGGATTTGTGATTCTTTTTCAATTTGGTTGAAACAGCATCGAGAAACATGCACAGAAATGAAGAGGGATTGTGGAATGGGGAACAGATCAGCCTCATTTCCATCATCAGCATCATGAAATCTTCATTCAGACGTTCCATTCCCATCCTCAGCTTTTCTCACATCTGTACAATAATATGAGTGGACATTGGGTTGTTACTGGGCAGATTATATAAATAGACTATGTGCATCATCACAGGAAGTGCTGTAATATAATCTGTACGGCACCTCATGGAGAGTTGTAGATGAAACCTTCAATGCAAGATGTGCAGAGTAAACTCAGGTTATTTTAACCGTCAGATTCTTATAAATTCTGTACTAAGCCTTGACAGATATCAGAATATTATATGGGGGCCACAGTAAACCAAAGCGAAGATGGAGAAATCTTTGCCTGTACCTTTGAAAAGGTCACTGGACTGAACCAAGCCGAGGACTGGCCGAGATGGTTCCAGAGGTTTGCAAGGTATCGTACTGCATCGGGTCTCGTGCAGAAGCCAGACATGGAACAGGTCAGTACGCTATTGTCTGCAATGAAGGGAGTGTGCAGGCAACATCCTCATGAAGAACAGAAGGCAACATGTGAAGAAGTTATTAAGGCACTCAACCGATTTTAATTGAGGAAAAAAATGTCATCGTGGAGCCAAAGTTAAAACGCTGCATTTGCTGACAACGCAACCACCAGGTGACGCTGTACTAGCACATGCGCAAATGCAGCCTCTTTCACTGAAACGTCACTGTCTGTGACATTCAGGCAGCTGCCAGGCTTAAAGATGGAGCTCCTCAATTTATCACAGAAAACAACTTCGACCCAAAAATCCCCTCAAAGGTTGCCATTGCCGCCTCCGTCCCACCCTCAACAGTCCCCCGCTCCTTCTTGTGCATTATATGGTACCAAGTCATCTTAATTCACCTAAAGTGAATTACTTTCGGAGCAGTGACTGTCATTTCATAAGCAAATATGGCACATATCTACACAATGGACATGTTTTGGTTGATACTCGGAGAACGTTGCGCTGTTTGAAGTCTCATCAGAAGGACAGCACCTCTGACAGTGCTGCACACCCTCTGTAATTCAGTGAGGTTTCATAGAGTCATAGAGTTATACAGCACAGAAACAGGCCCTTTGGCCATCGTGTCCGTGCCGGCCATCAAGTACCTATCTATTCTAATCCCATTTTCCTGCACGTGGCCGTAGCCTTGTATTCTGTGGCGTTTTGAGTGCTCATCTAGATACTTCTTAAATGTTGTGAGGGTTCCTGCCTCCACCACTCCTTCAGGCAATGTGTTCCAGATTCCAACCACCCTCGAGGTGAAACATTTTTTCCTCAAATCCCCTTTAAACAGTGCCATCCCATTCTCCGGACGATCATTCCCCGCTTCCCCCCATCCCACTCTCTGACTGCTCACTCCCCGCTTCACCCACCACCACCCCCATTCTGCTCTCTGGCTGCTCACACTCCAGGCCATGGGCTCTGCCGCTTCCCTCCCCTCGGCCACTCGCTCCAACATTGCCCCATCACCCCTCGAGGCTCGCCTTGCTTTATCGGATGGTGCGGTGAAGAATGATCGAATATTGGAGCGAGAGGCCGAGAGGAGGGAAGCAGCATTGTTTAGAGCTAGTGTCTGGAGGGACGTGGGGGGGAAGCGGGGCGGAAGTGGACGGAGAGAGGGCAGTGCGGGGGTGGGGGGGGGTAGCAAGCGGCCGGAGGGCGGGGGAGCGGGGTAGCGAGGAGCGGGCAGTGAGCGGCCTGGAGTGAGTGGCTGAGAGGGGGTAGAGAGTTTTCCCGCGCATGCACCACTTCCTCCTGGAAGACGTAGGCTGAGCATGCACAGCATCTCAGAGCGCACGAGACTGTTTGTGCATGTGCGCAGCTTGGAGCGCTCTGATGACGTCGGCTGGCTGCTGCATTGTCAGGAATCACTTTGAATTTAATAAGCGTACAAAACAGAAAGGGGAGAGTATTCATTCATTTATCAATGACTTGTACAATCTCACGGAGGTTTGTGAATGCGGCAACTTAAGATAAGAGCTGAATGGAGACAGGATTGTGTTCGGGGTATTAGACAACACCCTTTCAGATCATCTACAGTCCAGGGCTGATATCACATTAACGAAAGAGTATCAATTGAGCAGCCAAGCAGAGGTTAGAAAGTTTAACCAATCCGTTGTTCGAGGGGACAGGGAGAGTCTGATCTCGAGAGTTGCAGACTCAATTGAATTTGTTAAGAAAACAAAAGGAAAAATTAGTGGTAAAAGACAAGAAAGATGGGAAGAGAATCTAGTGGTAGCTGCAACCAATTGCAGTAGGTGTGGCCGAGAGAGACACAAGTGGGAAAACTGCCTCGCCAAAGAAGCTGAGTGTTTTTCCTGCAGAAAGTTGGGACACTTTCAGTCAGTGTGTGGCAGTAAAATACCAGCATTGAATATAATTAAAGGGAAATCCCCAGAGAGCAAAAACATGAATGAAGTACAGGATATCCAAAGTGTGGAAATACATTTTTTAGGTGAAATCCAGGAAATAAAGTGAGAGTTGCTGGACGACAGAAATTCTGAAATATTTTAAGACAGAGGTAGATAGATTCTTGATAAACAAGGGGGTGAAAGGTTATCAGGGGCAGGTGGGAATGTGGAGTTGAGGTTGCAATCAGATCAGCCATGATCTTATTGAATGGTGGAGCAGGCTCGAGGGGCCGAGTGGTCTACTCCTGCTCCTAATTGGTATGTTTGTATGTAAGAAAACATGTTCAAGATACAATGAGAACTATCATTTGTTTGGAAATGGATTTGAACCCTTTTATCAAAAGGTTATAGAGCTTTAATTTTTCTACAATTAACAGGCAAATCCTTGTGGAGTTGAGATTGACAGAAACAATGGGCTGGATTCTATAGAGCCCTCGACGTCGAGATCTGTGGTGGGGGTGGGGTGGGGGCCGCCTGAAGATGGCCCCGGATGAAACCCGCCACGGACCTCAACGCCGGCAGGGCCTGGCTCGATATTGCCGGCGACGGTGAGGCCTTGTGGGGGACCTCCACCGCTCGGCAACGGGACCACAAACCTGCATTAATTATTATCCCATCACTTCCTGATGTTCCGCTGCGATCTTCAGCCCAGTGTCCGGCACTGCCGTGCCTTCGGAGCCGCACCCGGGCAAATGAGGTGCAACACTGGTGGGGAGGGGGGAGAAGGTAAGTTTCTCAGTGTGGGGGTGGGGGGACGGAGTCAAATTAATGTCATGGGTGTAGGGGATGGTGGGAAGGGTTATAGTTTACAGTTTGTGCAGTTTTGGGCGGAAGGTCAGATGGTAAAGGTAGGTTTTGGGAGGGAAGGGCAAATAATTAATTTAACTGTTATTGGGGGGATGGGAGAGAGGCAAAAGCAATGTATTTATTTCATTTCATTTAATCTTCCTTTAAATATTTTCCAGTAGGTCTAACAGCCCTTTAAAAATGGCTGACACTCCAGCACAGTACTAAGGCAGTGCTGCATTATCAGAAATGCTGTTTTTCAGGTGAGACAGAAAACTGAGGATCCCTCTGCCCTCTCAGGTGGATGTTAAAGGTACCATGGCACTATTTCAGAGAATAGAAGGGGAATTATTTCTGGGATGCTGGTCATTGTTTAACCCTGAATCAACATCACTTCAAAACAGATTATCTCGTTTTTATCACGTTGTTGTTTCTGGGAGCTTGCTGTGCGCACATTGGCCACCATGTTTCCTACATGACTACAGTGACTACACTTGGAAAGTCCTTCATTGGCTGTAAAAGGCTTTGCAACGTCCTGTGGTCGTGAAATGCAAGTCTTGCTTTTTCCATTGTTATCAGTGTCATTGTGATCAAAAGATAGGATTCGTGAACACAAAGTTTAAATCAATTTTGATTAAAATAATGTAAAAGCATCTATATTCTTGCACTGTACTTAATAATCTCCATCTTCCTATCCTTACAGAGTGCAATGTCATCGACCCTGAAATTGATTCCAGAATCTCATAGAATCTTCGACTCATAGAAAGTTTAAGGCACAGAAAGAGGCCACTTGGCCCTCAGACAATTTCAGCCCAGTTCTGATGAAAGGTCACAGACCACAAACGTTAACTCTGTTTCTCTGTCCACAGATGCTGCCAGACCTACTGAGTATTTCCAGCATTTTCTGTTTTTATTTCAGATTTCCAGCATCTGCAGTATTTTGCTTCTGTGTTACTTTGAAAGTTAAAACTGAACCACCTGTTTACAATTCACACTGGGGTCTCCCATGAAATGATTCTGTATAATATTGATATAATGAATACAGATTCCGACACAGAGCTTCCTGTGGGGAATTGGGGATATGAAAACCAGCAGACTCTGCAGGGATTTCCACTGGGAGCACAAATTCACAAAATCTACCTTTTATATATTGATTCATTTTGATTGTCCTTCTGGAAAATTATTTTGAAACAATTTAAACATCAACCCACAGCTCCATGACTGGGCCAATTATGAGGTCATCCTCTGACAGGTCATGTGACAGCTGGAGCCACAAGACATCAGAACCAGATTTGTGACTGGATTAAAACCCGGAATCCTGTCCCAATGGCTTTTCAAATAAAGCTGTTGCTGTTTGAAAACACAGCAGTTAAACTTTCTGCCTGCTCATGAGGGGAGCTAGGGAGAAATTTACAAAACTCAATCCTTCAACAAAATAGTTCAAAACTCATTAATATCGAAATCATGTGAGGATTCATATGCAGTAGAGAAACAAGCAGATACAGAAAGTACAGAGGAGAGCTGAAAAAGGAAATGAGATCAGCAAGAGAATGTATGAGAAAAGATTAGCAGGTCACATAACTGGGAACACTGAAGTCTTTTACCAACATATGGACAGTCAATGAAAGGGTGGGTCAATTAGGAGATCCTGTGGAGGCAGAGGGTGTGGCTGAGGCACGAATTAAGTATCACAAAATAAGCGGATGCTGCAAATGTCACAGTAAAGGAGGAGGAAGTGAAGAAATTGGACAGGATGAAAATAGATAAAGTGGAGACAATTACAAGGTTGGCAGCTCTCACAGTGGAAAAGTCAACCAGTTTGAATGGGCTGCATCCTGGGTTGCTGAGGGAAGTAAGGGTGGAAATATCAGAGACTCGAACCACAATCTTTCAATCCTCCTTAAATATGGGAATGTTGCCAGAGGACTGGAGGATGCAGGTAAGCTTGGGTAGTTCGATCTTAGTTTAATTTGACCGTTTTTATAATGTATCCATTGTAATAACTAACAAGGTCAAGAAAGCCATTTTATAATTAACACATGACCAAAGGAGCCATTTTGTGTTCAGTACTAACGTGCCGTGTAGAGGACACTATTTGTGCTGAAACATTAGCACAACACGGGAAGAAACGGTTCCCGATTATAAGCTCTCACTCAATTGGTGCAGAGTATGAGCGCCAGGGGTTACTTCTGACAGTTGAAGAGATCATCGCATCTCATTGGATAGCTACCATCCACTCCAAGCTGGGTAGCCCTCAGTCAGTTAGGTGCTGTCCTGCCACAACCTGCTTGCTTCAATGGGTGCTTGGAGCTTAGAGAGTCATCTCTCAACAGGCGGATCGATAATCAATGCACCAAGAAAAACAAGCTCAACAAAGAAGACACCAGTCCTTCGCATCACAAGCTGGAATGTGAGGACCATGTGTCCTGGCCTTACTGACACCCTTCTGCAGGTTGATGACACACACAAGACAGCTTTGATGGACAAATAACTCACAAGGCTCAATGTGGACATTGCTGTGCTGCAAGAAACTAGACTCGTTCAAAGTGGATCCCTCAAAGAGAAACACTACACCTTCTTCTGGCAGGGGAAAGCCCAAGAGGCAACTCGTGAGCATGGAGTGGGTTTCACAGTAAAAAACACGCTACTTGAGATGAGTGAACCACCCACAGTAGGCTCAGAGAGACTTCTTACTCTTCACTTGTCAACAAGTGTGGGCCCAGTTAATCTCATGTGCATCTATGTCCCAACACTCACCTCCACCCCAGATGTCAAGGATCAATTCTATGTGACACTTGATACTGCCATCAGTAGAATTCCCAGCACTGAGGGACTGTACCTTCTAGGAGACTTCAACACAAGCTTGGGTACTAACTACAGCTTGGCCAACGAGCATAGAGCACCAAGGGATTGGCAAGATGAATGAAAATGGACAGAGGTTGCTGGAGCTATGCTGTCACCATGGATTCTGTGTGATGAACAGCTACTTCCAGGTCAAGCTGTGCCACAGGGTGTCCTGGAGACATCTGAGATCACACCACTGGCACCAGCTAGACCTTATCATCACCAGTGCAAACACCCTCAGCAGTGTCCTCATCACTCACAGCTATCACAGCGCTGACTGTGACACTGAGCACTCCCTGGTGTGTAACAAGGTCAGGCTTCAGCCAAGGAAGCTTCATCCATCCAAGAAGAACGTCGTCCTCAGATCAACACTTGACGAACCACTGATCCAGAAAGGACCCAGGAGTTCCTCAACATCCTCGATCAGGCTCTTTCAGACAACAATGCTCAAGGTCTCAGTGCGGTGTCAAAGTGGAATCATCTGTTAACAAGCAGATGGAAAGGTGAGTGGAGCATTACCTTAAACTCTACATAACGGAGAATATTGTCATTGAAGTGGCTCTCAGTGCCATTCCAGACTTCCCTGTCATGGAGGAGCTGGACAGTGACCCCACCATAGTGGAGCTCAACAAAGCCATTGACCATCTTGCCAGTGTAAAGCCCCGGGAAATGATGGTATTCCACCTGGAATCATCAAATGTGGAAATGCGGCTCTACTGCAGCATCTCCATGAACTTCTGTGTCTCTGTTGGAAGGAAAGATCTGCCCCTCAAAACATGCGAGATGCAAACATTGTCACCTTGTACAACAATAAGGGGGAATCGCAGTGACTGCAGCAATTAGCAAGGCATCTCCTTGCTAAGTATTGTGGGGAAGGTCTTTGCTCGCATTGCTCTGACCAGATTGCAGACCATGGCATCACACATCTATCCTGAGTCTCAGTGCAGCTTCAGAGCTGGTAGATCGACAGTCGACATGATTGTCTCACTTCGGCAGTTGCAGGAGAAGTACTGTGAACAGTACAGACCACTCTACATTGTCTTTACATATGAACATACGAATTAGGAGCAGGAGTGGGCCACTCGTCCCTTCGAGCCTGCTTCACCATTCAATAAGCTCATGGCTGAACTGATTACTCCACATTTCCATCTACCTCCGATAACCTTTCACCCCCTTGCAGATAAAGAATCCATCCATCTCTCCCTTAAAAATATTCAATGACTCTGCTTCCACCGCCTTTTGAGGAAGAAAATTCCAAAGTCTCACGACCCTCTGAGGGAGAAAATTGCTCCTCATCTCTGTCTTAAATGGGTGACCCCTTATTTTTAAACAGTGACCCCTAGCTCTAGATTCTCCCACAAGGGGAAACATCCTTTCCACATCCACCCTGTCAAAACCCCTCAGGATCTTGTATGTTTCAATCATGTCGCCTCTTTCTCTTCTAAACTCTAGTGGATACCAACCTAGCCTGTCCAATCTTTCCTCATAAGACAGCCCACCCATTCCATGTATTAGTCTAGTAAACCTTCTCTGTACTACCTCCAATGTATTTACATCCTTCCATAAATAAGGAGACCAGTACTGTACTCAGTATTGCAGAGGAGGTCTCACCAATGCCCTATATAGCTGAAGCATAACCTCCCTACTATTGTATTCAATTCCCCTGGCGATAAATGAGAACATTCTATTAGCTTTCCTAATTACGTGCTGTACCTGCAGACTAACCTTTTGCGATTCGTGCACTAGGACACCCAGATCCCTCTGCATCTCAGATCTCTGCAATCTCTCACCATTTAGATAATATGCTATTTTATTCTTCCTGCCAAAGTGGACAATTTCCCACTTTCCCACATTATACTCCATTTGCCAGGTCTTTGCCCAGTCACTTAACCTATCTATATCCCTTTGTAGCCCCCTTATGTCCTCTTCACAACCGACATTCCGACCTATCTTTGTCATCAGCAAATTTAGCAACCATACTTTTGGTCCCTTCATCAAAGTCATTTCGAGAATTGTAGAAGGTTGAGGCCCCAGCACAGATCCCTGTGGACCACTCGTTACTTCTTGCCAACCAGAAAATGACCCATTTACGCTGACTCTCTGTTTCCTGTTCGCTAGCCAATCTTCTATCCATGCCAATATGTTACCCCTGACACCATGAGCTTTTATTTTCTGCAATAACCTTTGATATGTCACCTTATCCTTCTGGAAATCGAAGTACAATACATCCACCGGTTCCCCTTTATCCACAGCACATGTAACTCCCTCAAAGAACTCCAATAAATTGGTTAAACATGATTTCCCTTTCACAAAACCATGTTGACTCTGCCTGGTTACCTTAATGTTTTCTAAATGCCCTGCTATAACATCTTCAGTAATCGCTCCTAACATTTTCCCTAAGACAGATGCTAAGCTAACCGGCCTGTCGTTTCCTGCTTTCTGTCTCCCTCCCTTTTTGAATAAATGAATTACATTCGCTACTTTCCAATCTAACAGAACCTTCCCGAAGCGAGGGAATTTTGGAAAATTAAAACCAGTGCATCAACTATCTCACGAGCCACTTCAGGACCTGGCGACTTGTCAGCCCGCAGCTCCAACAATTTGTTTAGTCCCACTTCCCTGGTGATTGTAATTTTCTTGAGTTCCTCCCTCCCTTCCATTTCCTGACTTACAGCTAATACTGGGATGTTATTTGTATCCTCAATAGTGAAGACCAATCCAAAGTATCTGTTCAATTCATCTGCCATCTCTTAATTATCCATTATTAATTCCCCAGACACACTTTCCAGAGGACCAACACTCACTTTGTTAACTCTTTTCTTTTTAAAATATCTATCCAAACTCTTACTAGTTTTCTTTATATTTCTTGCTAGCTTTCTCTCGTACTCTAATTTTACCTTCCTTATCAATCTTTTAGTAATTCTTTGCTTTTTTTTTATATTCTGTCCAATTTTCTGACCTGCCTCCCACCTTTGCACAATTATAGGCTTTTACTTTAAGTTTGATAGTATCTTTAACTGTTTTCATTAAATATGGATGGTGAGTCCCATCTTTGGAATTTTTCTTTCTCGTTGAAATGTATCTATTCTGTGTATTCTGAAATTGTCCTTAAATGTCTGCCACTGCATCTCTATTGACTTATCCCTTAACCTAATTTGCCAGTTCACTTTAGCTAGCTCTGCTTTCATGCCCTTATAATTGCCCTTATTTAAGTTTAAAATACGAGTCTGGGACCCACTCTTCTCTCCCTCAAACTGAATGTAAAATTCAATCATATTATGATCGCTACTACCTAGGGGCACCTGAACTATGAGGTCATTAATTAATCCTATCTCATTGCACAATGCCAAGTCTAGTATAGCCTGCTCTCAGGTTGGCTCCAGAACTTATTTTTCCAAGAAATTATCCCAAAAACATTCTGTGGACTCCTCATCTAGGCTACCTCTGCCCATCAGAATTCTCCAGTCTATATGGATATCAAAATCCACCATAATTATTGCTGTACCTTTCTGACAAGCTGCCATTACTTCTTTTTTTATACCCCATCCTGCAGTGTGGTTAATGTTAGGTGGCCTGGACACCACTCCCACAAGTGACTTCTTGCATGTATTATTTCTCATCTCAACTCAAACTGCTTCGACATCGTGATCTCCTGAACTTAGGTCATCCCTCTCTATTGCGCTAATACCATCATTAATTAACAGAGCTACCCCACCACCTTTTCCAAGCTTCCTGTCCTTCCTAAATGCTATGTAACCTCCAATATTCACATCCCAATCGATGTCGCCCTGCAGCCAGATCTCTGTAATGACTATCAGATCGTACTTATTTATTCTATTTGTGCTCTCAGTTCATCTGTTTTGTTTCGAATGCTCCATGCATTCAGATACAGAGCATTTAGTTTTGTCCTTTTATTATTTTTGTAACCTCTAGCCTTATCTGTTGATTTACTCTTAGATTTGTCTGCTCTGTCCCTTCCTGTCACAGTCTGTTTATCATTTCCCATATTTATACCTTTCTCTCTTGCCTTGTCTCTCCTCCTTGATTCACCATATCTTCCCTAATTTGATCCCTTGCCCCCACTATTCAGTTGAAAACTGTCTCTACTTCCCTCGTTATGTGGCTCGCTAGAACACCGGCACCAGCACGGTTCAGGTGTAGACCGTCCCAACGGTACAGCCACCACTTTCCCCAGTACTGGTGCCAATGTCCCACGAACCAGAACCCACTACTACCACACCAGTCTTTGAGCCACGCATTAATTTCTCTAATCTTATTTGTCCTATGCCAATTTGCACATGGCTCAGGTAATAATCCAGAGATGATTAACTTTGAGGTTCTGCTACTTAATTTGCTGCCTAGTTCCTCATACTGATTTTGCAGAACCTCTAACCTTGTCCTGCCCATGTCATTGGTACCGACATGGACCACGACGACTGGATCCTCCCCCTCCCATTGTATGTTTCTCTCCAGCCCTGAGCAGAAGTCCTGAATCCTGGCACCGGCAGGCAACACAGCCGTCTGGACTCTTGCTCTTTGCTGCAGAGAACAGAGTCAATCCACCTGACTATACTGTCCCCTACTACCACTACATTCCTTTTTTCTCACTCTTTGAGCCGCAAACTTTTTTTTTATTTCCAAAATATACTTTATTCATAAAAACCTGTAACAATTACATTGCCAAACAGTTTAAAACAGCATCAAAAAATACAAACATTTCAAGGGAGATCAGTTTCCTTCAATACTGTCATGAGTTTCTTCCCAACATGGCCACAATTGTCATGTCAATTGCAGTTTTACAATTACAGCAATTGAGAATATTAACGATACAGTTCGAGGGGTTTCCCATGGATCCAGCCCCTCAGTCCAGCTTGGTGGGGGAACATTACACTGTGGCCTTTCCCCATTGAGCCTTTGCTGCGGCTGCCCCAAGCTTTAGTGCGTCCCTCAGCACGTAGTCCTGGACCTTGGAATGTGCCAGTCTGCAACATTCGGTGGTGGACAACTCTTTGCGCTGGAAGACCAGCAAGTTTCGGGCAGACCAAAGGGCGTCTTTCACCGAATTGATAGTCCTCCAGCAGCAGTTGATGTTTGTCTCGGTGTGCGTCCCTGGGAACAGCCCGTAGAGCACAGACTCCTGTGTTTGAGAGCTGCTTGGGATGAACCTCAACAAAAACCACTGCATCTCTTTCCACACCTGCTTTGCAAAGGCACATTCCAGGAGGAGGTGGGCGACCGTCTCTTCCCCACCACAGCCAATGCGGGGGCACTGTGCGGAGGGGGCGAGACTTCGGGTGTGCATGAAGGATCTGACGGGGAGGGCCCTTCTCACCACCAGCCAAGCTGCGTCTTGGTGCTTGTTTGAAAGTTCTGGTGATGAGGCATTCCGCCAAATGACTTTGACGGTCTGCTCGGGGAACCATCCGACAGGAATCTCCGTTTCCTTTTCCCGTAGGGCCTTGAGGACATTCCGTGCAGACCACTGCCTAATGGACCGGTGGTCAAAGGTGTTTTCCCGCAGAAACTGCTCCACGAAGGATAGGTGGGACGGCACCGCCCAACTGCATGGAGCGTTCCGCGGCAATGTGACCAGGCCCATCCTTCGCAACACCGGGGACAAATAGAACCTCAGCACGTAGTGACACTTGGAGTTTGCGTACTGGGGATCTACACATAGCTTGATGCAGCTGCACACGAAGGTGGTCATCAGGATGAGGGCCACGTTGGGTCCATTTTTCCCGCCCATGTCCAGAGATTTGAACATCGTGTCCCTCCGGACCCGGTCCATTTTAGATCCCCAGACGAAGCGGAAAATGGCTCGGGTGACAGCCACGGCGCAGAAGTGGGGTGTGGGCCAGACCTGCGCCACGTCGAGCAACAACATGAGCGCCTCGCACCCGATGACCAGGTTCATACCCACAATGGAGAGAGATCGCTGCCCCCACATGCCCAACTTTTGTCGTACCTTGGCTACTCGCTCCTCCCATGTTTTGGTGCACGCCCCGGCCCTTCCGAACCATATTCCCAGCACCTTCACGTAGTCTGACCTGACGGTGAAGGGGACAAAGAATCGGTCAGTCCAGTTGCCAAAGAACATGGCCTCGCTCTTGCCGTGGTTAACTTTGGCTCCCGAGGCCAGTTCGAACTGGTCGCAGATGCTCATCAGTCTGCGCACGGACAGCGGATTCGAGCAGAAAACGGCGACGTCATCCATGTACAGGGAGGTTTTGACCTGAGTGCCTCCGCTGCCTGGGATTGTCACCCCTCTTATGCTCGCATCCTTCCTAATATACTCAGCAAAGGGTTCAATACAGCAAACAAACAAGACCGGGGACAGAGGGCAGCCCTGTCTGACTCCAGATTTGATCGGGAAACTTTCAGATTCCCACCCGTTGATTGAGACTGCGCGACTGATGTTTGTGTAGAGCAGTTGGATCCAATTGCAGATTCCCTCCCCAAACCCCATTTTGGAAAGCACGTCCATCATGTAGGTGTGCGATATCCTGTCAAAAGCCTTCTCCTGGTCCAGGTTGATGAGGCAGGTGTCCACCCTCCTGTCCCGTACGTAGGTGATCGTATCCCTGAGTAGCGCGAGACTATCAGAGATCTTCCTGCCGGGTACAGTACAGGTCTGATCGGGGTGAATCACCAACTCCAGAGCAGACTTGACTCGACTGGCTATGACTTTGGACAGAATCTTGTAATCAACATTAAGCAGTGAGATGGGCCGCCAATTTCTGATTTCTGCCCTCTCCCCCTTCTGCTTGTAAATGAGGGTGATGATGCCTTTTCGCATGGATTCTGACATGCTGCCGGCCAGGAGCATACTCTCGTATACTTCCAGCAGGTCCGGGCCGACCCAGTCCCACAGGGCCGAGTACAACTCGACCGGTAAGCCGTCCCTCCCGGGAGTTTTACTCGTCTCGAAAGACTCGACGGCCTTTGTCAGCTCGTCCAGAGTTAGCGGCTTGTCCAGTCTCTCCCTCCTGCTGTCATCTAAGACCTCTGTGATAGATGACAGGAAGGACTGGGAGGCTCTGCTGTCTGTGGGCTTCGCGTCATACAGCCCAGCATAAAAGGATTTGCTGATCCATAGTATGTCGGACTGCGAAGACGTTACCGAGCCATCTTCTTCCTTCAGGCTGCTGATAACAGAGCTCTCTCTGTGTACCTTTTGGAAGAAGTAACGCGAGCACGTCTCATCCTGCTCGATGGAGCGGACTCTGGACCGGAAGATGATCTTGGAGGCCTCCTTGGCAAAGAACGAGGCCTGCTGGCTCTTCACCTCTTGGAGGTCCTCCTTGACCTCGACCCCCATTGACTGCAACCGGAGTAGATTTTGCATAATTTTCTGGAATTGGGACACTTCCCTCTGTCTCTCTCTCGTCTTCTGAACACCTTTGTGGATGAAGAACCTCTTGATGTTCTCCTTAATCGCTTCCCACCAGTGAACTGGAGACTCAAAGAGGGGTTTCACGGTCCTCCAACCATTGTAATCCCTTTTGAGTTCCTCAACGTTCTCTGGGGTCAGCAGTGTCGCATTGAGCTTCCACGTCCCTCTGCCAACCCGCTGGTCGTCCTGTATGTGACAGTCGGCCAGTAAGAGGCAGTGGTCGGAGAAGAACACCGGCTTGACGTCGGTGGATCCGACCGTGACAGCACGGGACACAAACAGGAAGTCAATCCTGGAACGGGCAGACCCGTCCGATCTTGACCATGTGTATCTGCGCTGCGCTCCGTCTGCAGGTTTGCTGAAGACGTCGTGTAGTTTGGCATCTTTAACTGTTTCTATTAGGAATCTGGACGTAGCGTCCAGTTTGCTGTCGTCACTGCCGGATCGTCCAGCCGCATCGATGATGCTGTTGAAGTCACCGCCTAGGATGACCGGCCTGGACGTCGCCAGCAGCAGTGGGAGCTGCTGGAAGACGGTCAGCCGCTCGCTGCGTTGTACCGGGGCGTACACGTTGATCAACCGGAGTGGAGCGTTGTTGTACATCACGTCTGCTACGAGGAGGCGGCCGCCCACCAACTCCTTAACTTCGGAGATGGTGAAGTTACCTCCCCGCAGCAGAATACCCAGGCCGGAGGAACGGCAGTCATTACCCCCCGACCAGATCGATGGCCCGTGGGACCACCATCGCGACCAGGGCCTGTAGGTGCTTAGGTGTGGTATTCCACACTCCTGCAGAAACAGTAGGTCAGCTTTGACCTTGGCAAGGTAATCCAAGGTTGAAACACATCGCGTAGTAGATTTAATGCTACGCACATTAATGGAAGCAATTCTTACACCCATTTTTTACTAAAAATTAGTTGTTGCTTCCCATACCGTTTGTTCTCGCTAGTCCCAGTCCTTCCCCTTCGGGATGTTCCTGCATACCCATCGTATGCGCAAGCAGTTTCACGTTGGATGGGCTCAGAAACCACTCCTGATTTTTCATGCAGGGTTTGTGCCGCGAGGGTGACATCGGGGGGGGGGGGGGTCTTGTAGGCAGAGAGGATTGGATTGTCCTCAGCTGCTTCCATCTGTTCCTCCTCGAAAACATCACAGCTCCCGGTCTCCAGGAGCTCAGGTGCGCCAGACGTGTCTTTGCTCCCGGTGTCCCGGAGCTGAGATGCGTTGGCCACGTCGTTACGTGTGGGGCATTGGGGTTGGGGCACGCCGGGCCCATCACAGCTTCCAGTGCCCGGGGGCTGAGATGCTCCATCATCCATCTCGGAGTTCTGCCGCCTCTTTTGAAGGGGCTGTCGCTCCAGCATTTCCCCGTCCAGTGAAGAGGAGTTGTTGCAGTCTGATTCAGAAGAGAGCCTCCTCTTGCCACTGGTTTGGGTGGTGACCTGTTCTGCTTTTGGAGGTCTTTTCTTTGTGGTTTTCCTTTGTACCACTTTCCACTGACCAGTTTGTCCATCTGCTGCCTCCTCCTCCATTGATTCTGTCTGTGGAGGAGGGGTTTCCAGGTGCAGGGGAGGTGCTGGGTCGCTGGTTTCAGCTGCCTCCCCTTTGTTCTCTTTCTCAGGTAGAAGTTCCTCACTGCGGAGAAGGTTGCTTGTCTTCTTTCCAGCACCGGACGCCTTCGTCGAACCTTCACCCGGCCTTTCCTTGGACCTTGCCGCCTGAGCATAACTGAGGCAGCGTTTGGGGCAGGTTTTGTAGAGATGGCCTGCCGCACCGCACAAGTTGCAACACTTAGTCTGCTTACAGTCCTTGGTCTGATGGCCTTCCTCCTTGCAGTTCTTGCAAACAACCGTGCTGCAGTTGGCTGCCATGTGACCAGATTTGCCACAGGTGCGGCAAACTCTGGGCTGCCCAGCGTAGACCAAGAACTTCCCCCGATAGCGAAGCTGGAGGGAGGGTGGATGATGGCTCCACTGGGATCTACCTTCAAGGTCACCTTGACCTGCCGCTTGCTGGTCCAGATCCCAAAGGGGTCCTTGACATCAGTGCTGCTGCCGGCCACCTCGACGTACCTGGCGAGAAAGGTGAGTACATCCACCACCGGAACATGGGGGTTGTAGAGGTGAATCGTCACCACCCGGTCCCGTTGAAACGGAAGCGTGAAGAGCGGCTCCGCTGTGAGGATCGACAGTGGCGCCCGGTCCCCTTTCTCCTTGAACGCCTTCAGAAACTTGATGCATCCCGCCACGTTCCGGAACGTCACGTCGAAGTATCCACTGCTGGGGAAATCCTGCAGGCAGAAGACCTCCGTCGCTTGAAATCCGCAGCAATCGAAGAGAATTTTATGGATGAAGAAGGTGCGATCGACCGGTGCATCTCCTTCCTTGTCCGTCACGACCACCCGAACTGTGTTGCGCACTCCCTGGCCCGAAACGCGAAAATTGGTTATAGCCATTTAACTCAAAGTTCCCCCAGGATCAAAAGGCAATGATCATGGTCTCTTCTCAATCAAATAAGCACTGATAAGAACAGATACTACACTTGCTGCAGATGTGTTTGCTCTGGATCACACTGGCATCCAGGAGCTCCCACATGCTGCAGCTGTGACACATCACCTGTCCTGTCATCCTTAACGTGTTTCAATTAACTACTCAATTATTTTATTCAATTGTTTATTTTATTGTATATTTTATTAAGCTTACTACTAGTTTGTTTACTATTTTAAACATTAGGACTAAAATGGACCTTAATCACTTACCAGATCCTCATCAAACATGCAGCTTTTTCCAAACCAATCAACTACCTGCTTGCCTGTGATGTCACAGCTTACCAGATCCACACCAAACAGCTCCTTCCACTGCACCGAAGCAAGAACCAAATCCTGGAAACTCACCCCAGCGGCTCTCTGTTTCCCTGCTCTCACTCTCCATTGTGATGTCACTCCTTGATTTTTTTACCCCTGCTCTGCTCCTGCTGTGCTCCTTTCTTTCTCGGTCTCTGAGTCGGTGCTTTTGACACACTTGTGAACTCTCTGTTCCGTTGTGCTCTTCTGTCTCTGGTCCAAAATCTGACCCTGGTGGGATTTGAACCCACAACCTTTGAATGCTTTCTTTATCATTATTTAGAAGTCCAACACGCTATCCATTGCGCCACAGAGCCGCACTTATTATGCATGACATCACCAAGGCCTTTGATCTTGTCAGCAGAGACGGACTCTTCAAACTGCGATGGAAACTCGGCTGCCCTCCTGAACTCTTGGGCATCATCTCTTCTTTCCACGAGAACATGCACAGTTCCATCAGTTACAATGGAGCAACATCAGACACTTTCAAGATCAGCAGTGGGGTAAAGCAGGGCTGCGCGCTGGCGCCAACTCTCTTAGGAACAGAGGAACATCGGAGTAGGCCATTCAGCCCGTCGAGCTTGTTCTGCCATTCAATTCGATCATGGCTGATCATCTACCTCTATCTGCCCCTTTCCCGTGCTATCCCCATATCCCTTGATGTCATGAGTATCAAGATTTCTAACAATTTCTGTCTTGGACATGCTCAATGATTGAACTGCCACAGCTCTCTGGGGTAGAGAATTCCAGTGATTCACCACCGTCTGAGTGTAGAAATTCAGCCCTATCTCAGTTTTAAATGGCCTACTCCTTATTCTGAGACTTGGTCCCCTGATTTTAGACTCACCAACCAGGGCAAATATCCTATCTACATCCACACTGTCACACCCTGTAAGAATTTTATCAGTTTCAATGAGATCACCTCTCATTCTTCGAAACTTTAAGGAATACAGGCCCAGTTTCAGTCCCACCATCCCTGGGATTAGTCTGGTGACCCTCTGTTTCACTCCCTCTATGGCAAGTATATCCTTCCTTAGATGAGGAGACCAAACTATACACAATACTCCAGCGCGGTTTCACCAAGGCTCTATACAATTGCAACAAGACATCTTTACTCCCGTACTCAAGACCCCTCGTGTGAAGGCCAACATACCATTTGCCTTCCTAATTGATTGCTGCACCTGCACAAGAGCTTTTAGTGTCTCATGAACAAGGACACTCAGGTCCCTTTGGGCATCAACACTTCCCAACCTCTCACCATTTAAGAAATACTCTGTCTTTCTGTTTATTCCACCAAAGTGGAGAACTTCACACTTATTCACATTATATTCCATCTGCCATGTTCTTTCCCATTCACTTAGCCTCTCCAGGTTCCCTGGAAGCCTCTCTGCATCCTTCTCACAGCTCATACTTCACCTAGCTTTATGTCATCTGCAAACTTGGAAATATTACATTTAATCCCCACATCCAAATCATTTATTTCGGTTGTTAACAGCTGTGGCTCCAACACTGATCCTTGCAGTACCCCAATAGTAACAGCCTGCCATCCTGAGGAGGACCCGTTATTCCTGCTCTCTGTTTTCGGTCTGTTAACCAATTTTCAATCCACACCAGTATATTATCCCCAATCCTATGTGCTCTAATTTTGTTTACTCACCTCCTGTGTGGGACATTACCAAAGCATCCACTGGTTCTCCTTTATCTGTTCTACAGGTAACATCCTCAAAAAACTCAACGGGTTTTTTCAAGCCTGTTTTCCTTTTCATAAATCTATGTTGACTCTGCCCAATCATATCATTATTTTCTAACTGTCTAGTTATCACATCCTTTATAATTGGTGTATTCTTCTCCATGCTGCTATTGTACACAGATGGGGGTGTTCACCTGTATACCAGAGCTGACGACAAGCTGTTCATCTTGGCAAGACTCCACTTGGACGTAGAGACTTGGACGTAGAGACTCCACTTTCCATCAACATTGACAACCTCACTTTGGAGGTTGTCAACAGTTCACATACCTTGGATCAACAATCACCAGCAATCTGTCCCTTGATGCTGAAATCAGCACCAGGATTGCCAATGCTGCAGCTGTCATGTCAAAGTTGAGAAGACGGGTGCGAACCGACAGCAAACTGACCGAAAATACAAAACTCCATGTGTACCAGGCTTGTGTTCTCAGCACCCTCCTTTATAGTAGAGAAGCATCAACAACTGATACAAGCCAAGAAAAGCAGCTGAACAGCTTCCACCTCCACTGCCTCAGATGGATATTGGACATCTCCTGGCAGGACAGAGTGCCGAATGAGGAAGTACACCAGCGTGCAGGGATCCGCAGCATGTTTGCCCTTTTGAGTCAGAGGCGGCTCTGTTGACTGGGCCAAATGAATGACAGTCACATTGCCAAATACATGCTCTGTGGTGAGCTTTCTATAAGCACAAGACCAACAGGTCAGGGAAAAAATCAAGTCATTTGGAGAGGTTTGAGTTAATTAAGGAGAGTGGGCATGGATTTATAAATGGAAGTTCATGCTTGATGAATCTAACTGCATTTTTTGATAAACTATCTGAGAAAGTTGATGAAGGGAATGCAGTGGATGTTGTTTATATGGATTTTACAAAAGCATTTTATAAAGTACCACATAAAAGGGTGGTTAACAAAATTGAGGTTCATGGATTAGGAGGGTCAGTGTCCATTTGGATAGGAAATTGGTTTAAGGACAGAAAACAGCGAGTTATATGAAATGGTTCTTGGTCAGACCGGAGGATAGTCGACAGTGGTGTACCCCAAGGGTCAGTGCGAGAACCATTGCTTTTTTTTTGCTACAGATTAATGACTTGGATCTTGGAATATCGAGTGGAATCTCAAAATATGCCGATGACACCAAACTTGGAGGAGTGGCAAACAGTGAGGATGATATGAACTGCCTGAAACAGGATAGTTATCGGCTAGTAGGATGGGCAGACAGGTGGCAGATGGAATTTAATAGTGACAAGTGTGAGGTGATGCATTTTAGCAGAAGAAATAGGGAGAGGCAATATATACTCAATGCTACAGTTCTGAAGAGTGTGCTGGAATAGAGGGACCTGGAGTACATGTCCATCATTCTTTGAAGTTGGCAAGACATATTGCGAGAATAGTTAGCAAAGCATGTGGGATCTTGGGCTTTTTAAATAGAGACTTTGAGTACAAAAGCAGGGTTGTTATGCTGAACACTGGTTAGGCCCCAATTAGAGTGTTGCATCCAGATCTGCTCACCAATCTTTAGAAAGGATGTGCGGATTCTTGAGAGGGTGCAGAGGAGATTTACCAGAATAGTTCCAGGGATGGAGGGTTTTACTTTCAAGGTTAGGTTAGAAAAACAGGGATTTTTCTGGCTGTCTCAAAGGAGATTGAGGGGAGAATGGATAGAGGTGTCGAAGGCTATGACAGTTTTAGATAAGTTGGCAAGGAAAAATTGTTCCCATTAACTATTGGTACAAGGACTAGGGGATTCAGATTGAAGGTTTTGGACAAGAGACGCAGGGGGAATGTGCGGAAGAGCTTTTTTACACAGTGATTGGTAATGATCTGTAACTCGCTGCCCCCGAGGGCGGAGGAAGTGGAGACAATCGTTGGTTACAAAAGGAATTTCGATGGGCATTTGAAGGAAATAAATTTACAGGGCTAGGGAGATCGAGCAGACGAGTGGGACTGACTGGATCGCTCCATGGAGAGCTGTCCTGTACTTGATGGGGCGAATGGCCTCCTTCTATACCACAAATGACCCAATGACTCGATGAGTCTATGTCACTCTCAGAATCAAGACAACAGAGTGACAGATTTAACACAACATTATAACATATGTTTGGTTTGACAAATTCAATAATAACTCGTCTCCACTCCTAGTATTTCTAAATCCCACACATTCACTATAATGTCAACAATTATTTCCTGTTGTGTCTCTCTCACATTTGTAAACTTCACGATATTGGAGTGAGGTGACATCTACTGGCGGGAAGCAAGAACTGCAATCAAGCAGCAGAAACTCCACAGTCTGTCAGGGTTAAAGAAACATTGCAATATGAGGAAATAGTGAAGGGGTTTGATCGGGTTGATGGAAACATGATTCCACTTGTGGTATCGTATGAAGCAAGGGCCAGAAATATAAAATTGTCATTAATAAAAGAAATGAGGACTTCATGAAAAATGCATTTGCTGAGAGAATGGTTATCGAGATATACAGCACTGATATAGGCCCTTTGGCCCACTGAGTCTGCACTGACCAGCAACCACCCATTTATACTAATCCTATGTTAACCCAGAATTCCCTACCACATCCCCACATTTCTCCTATCACCTACCCTGGGGCCAATTTACAACAGTCAATTTATCTATCAACCCACAAGTCTTTCGTTGTGGGAGGAAACCAGAGTACCTTGTGGAAGCCCACATAAACAACTTGCAAACTCCACACAGGCAGTATACAGAACTGAATTGGGGTCATTGAAGTTGTGAAGCTACAGTGCTCACCACTGCACCACCCTTAGAATGTGGATAGAGTAAAAAGTGAGATTGGATGGACAGAAGCAGTCTGAAAAGATGGCTCAAACAAAAGGTGAAAACCCTGAAATGTTAACTCTGTTTCTCTCTCCACAGATGCTGTCAGAGGTGCTGAGTATTTCCAGCACTTTCTGTTTTTATTTCAGCTTTGTAGGATATTGTTTTGATCTGAAAAAAATGCATGATCGGCTGTGGGTGCCAGTGAAATTCCACAGGAGCGAATAAAAACCATGCCAACGGTGGCTCGTTGATCTAGGGGTATGATTCTCGCTTTGGGTATATAAGTGATTATTATGTGAGAGGTCCTGGGTTCAAATCCCAGACGAGCCCTTCTCTGTTGCCATTTTTAGTTTAAGGTCATCGATTGCTTTCAGCCTTCCAGAAAGCGGAATCGATTTCCAAACTGAGCCTGCTTGAGGACCGGGGAACTGGATTCAAAGAGCTTGTCGACAAAATTGAAATGAACAAAATTTTCAGATTGTCAAGTGGAAATATAAGGTTGCAACAGTAACTAAAGGCCTGCTCGGGTCAGCAAATGAAACCCGACCCAAGCCTGACAGCACCACATCCGACCTGGTCCGAGTCCTTTCATTTTTTTCCCGTGCCCGAACTGACCACCAGAATGTTCAGTTAAACTTGCTTCAGTTTTTCACTTTTTAAGCTTGTGCAGGTAAGGCAACAAAAACTGTAACTGGACTTGAAAGGTTGTTTAAATGTGCATTAAGATTAGAGCTACGTACCGGAGGTGATGAGCTGAAGATTGTTACCATAGAAGTTACTGATTGTGAGGTCACTAGTTAAAGAGAAAGTCATGGAGTTGTGCCCAGTCAGATTGTCCCACACTGTATTGATTAAAATATTGCCCGAAGGCTAGAAAATATCATTATACATTCCCTAGACTCCTGCTTTACAGGTTGAAATACTTTCTGCAAGTTTATCCAGAGAGCAGCTGAGATGCAGAGACCAGGAAGGTCTTGAGTGATTAATTATTATAAAATATGCATTCTTATATTAAAGAGATTGTGCTCTACCTTCGATGGAATCGCTCACTGCAGACTAGTGCGGAGTGTTTCCCGCCTTGACGTCCTGGCTGTCACTGGATTTTGAGTCCAGGCCTCTGGATTACTGGTCCAGTAATCTTTGAAATTTCTCCCTTGATCTAATATTTTAATCTGGTAAGTCAGATTTTACAAAAAAAAATTAAATGATTGAAGACTGCTTCATGTTCAGCAGTGCCAAATGAATAAAGAAATTCAAATATATTCAAAATTATATATCAACTATTAAATACTAATGCCCAGCTTTGAATACAAAAATGCCTGTAATTGTGTTCTGGTCTGGAATGGAATTCTTCAGTGTTTCTGTTTAGCTTGGATTGACTCATCGATTTTCTTGTTTTTCACTTTGCCGATGCCTTTGAATAATTGTGGATCCTTCTTCAGGGAGTCTTCTTTCACCAGGTAGTTCTGACCTCTGATGATGTTGATCGTAATCAGCTTCAATTTGCTGATAGTTTTGGAAGTGAGCAGATTTCCTTTGCTTGAGTTTACAACATGGAACTTAGTCTGACGTGTGGACCCATGGGAGGATTTGAAAGCTGCCCTTGCATTGGAGCATACAGTTGCATCCATCCAAACAGAGGTACAGTAGAAGTGACATATTCAGTTCAGTCTGTCGATCATGGGGCTTTCAATCTCAGGGTTGTGAGTTTGAGCGCCATTTAGTTTTTCCATTTTTTAGGCTTCATTAGCAGAGAGTACAAGGAGTGTTTGAAATGAAATTCAACAACAGTATGAGAAACACTCTCTTTCATTCGGGACTCTTAACTCTCTGCAGCATCTCGTTGTGAAAGATTGAACTTTATCTCATTTCTTTTTCAGCTGGGAGTCAGTGCGGCTCAGTGGGACTTCTGGCTGTCTCCCACCTCACAATTCATCAGTGCTGAGAAAGCAATGGGAAATATTACTCATGGCTGAGTAAGCAGAGGACACCGATTTAAGGTGAATGGGAAAAGAACCAAAGGCAACATGAGGAAAAACCTTTTTTATGCAGCAAATGGTTAAGATCTGATATGTACTGCCTGAGAGTGTGATGGAGGAAGATTCAACCATAACTTTCAAAAGGATATATGATAATTATCTGAAGGGAGAAAAAAATCAGGTTTTCATGGAATACATGAGGATGTGGCATGAGCTGAGTTGCTTGTGCAGAGAGGCAGCACAAGCACGATGAGCTGAATCCCTCCTTTTGTGCTGTAAGTATTCTGTGATCTATGATTCTATACAAAGTGAAACCAACACTCACATATGAGAAACTGACAGGTACAGTGTAAACCCCACACTAACAAACCAGCAAATGCCAGGGACAGAGTAAAACCAACAGTCCTAGACAAGAAACTGACAGATACTGTGTGAAACCCAAAAATCACTTATCCGGATTTGGCAGTTAATGTGTAAAAACCTCTCTTCAATATCCATCCTGCAAGGTACAAAGAAAATTAGGTACAAACCCAGGCTCATACTTCGAAGACTGAGAGATAAAGAGCAAAACACAGACTCACCTACAAGAGGCTGACAAGTACAGAGAATAAAATAGAGGGGGTGCAGATTAAAAACACATGCATGTAACGGATACTGATAGGGATAGAATCAAACCCTTTCTCACACATGACACGAAAATTGGTGGTGTCGTAAATAGTGAGGAGGAAAGCCTTAGATTACAGGCCAATATAGATCGTCCGAGGCAGAGAATATAAGAGCAGGGAGGTTATGACGGAGCTGCATAAAATGCTAGTTAGGCCACAGCTGGAGTACTGTGTACTGTTCTGGGCACCACACTATAGGAAGGATGTGATTGCACTGGAGAGGGTACAGAAGAGAGTCACCAGGATGTTGCCTGGGCTGGAGCATTTCAGCTATGAAGAGAGACTGAAAAGGCTCGGGTTGTTTTCCTTAGAGCAGAGAAGGCTGAGGGGAGATAAGATTGAGGTTGACAAAATTATGAGGGGCATTGATGGGTTAGATAGGAAGAAACATTTTACCTTAGCGGAGGGGTCAATAACCAGGTGGCATAGATTTAAAGTAAGGGGCAGGAGGTTTAGATGGGATTTGAGGAAAAAAATTTTACCCAGAGGGTGGTTGGAATCTGGAACGCACTCCCTGAAGAGGTGGTAGAGGCCGGAACCCTCACAACATTTAAGAAGTATTTACATGAGCACTTGAAATGCTATAGCATACAAGGCTACGGGCCAAATACTGGAAAATGGGATTAGAATAGTTAGGTGCTTGATGGCCAGCACAGACACAGTGGGCTGAAGGGCCTGTTTCTTTACTGTATAACTCTATGACTCTATATCAGAAACTGATAGATCTGGACAAAAGCTGATGTTCACATACAAGTTGCAGAAAGATATGTGGTGAAACTCACATTTTTTTTTTATTTCCAAAATATACTTTATTCATAAAAATCTGTAAAAATTACATTCCCAAACAGTTTAAAACAGCATCAAGTCAAAAAATACAAACAGTGCAAAGGTGATCAGCTACCCTCTGTACAATCATGAGTTGCCTCACAACCCTTCCATTTCATTGTCATGCCATATACATTTTTACATTTACAGCGCACAAAATTTCTCCGATACAGTTCGAGGGATTTCCCATGGATCCAGCCACTCAGTTCAGCTTGGTGGGGGGACCTTACACTGTGGTCTTTCCCCATTGAGCCTTTGCTGCGGCTGCCCCAAGCCTTGGTGCGTCCCTCAGCACGTAGTCCTGGACCTTGGAATGTGCCAGTCTGCAACATTCGGTGGTGGACAACTCTTTTCGCTGGAAGACCAGCAAATTTCAGGGAGACCAAAGGGCATCTTTCACCGAATTGATAGTCCTCCAGCAGCAGTTGATGTTTGTCTCGGTGTGCGTCCCTGGGAATAGCCCGTAGAGCACAGACTCCTGTGTTCCCGAGCTGCTTGGGATGAAGATCAACAAAAACCACTGCATCTCTTTCCACAAAGTTAACTCACATAGCAATAGCAGAAACAGTCACAAACCAAAAACTGAAACATAGAACATAGAACATAGAACATACAGCACAGAACAGGCCCTTCGGCCCACAATGTTGTGCCGATCCTTTGTCCTCTGTCAAGGACAATTTAATCTATACCCCATCATTCTCCTTTATCCATATACCTATCCAAAAGCCTTTTGAAAGTCCCTAAAGTTTCTGACTCAACAACTTCCCCGGGCAAGGCATTCCATGCCTCGACCACTCTCTGGGTAAAGAACCTTCCCCTGACATCCCCCTTATATCTCCCACCCTTCACCTTAAATTTATGACCCCTTGTAACGCTTTGCTCCACCCGGGGAAAAAGTTTCTGACTGTCTACCCTATCTATTCCCCTGATCATCTTATAAACCTCTATCATGTCACCCCTCATCCTTCTCCTTTCTAATGAGAAGAGGCCTAGAATGTTCAGCCTTTCCTCGTAAGACTTATTCTCCATTCCAGGCAACATCCTGGTAAATCTCCTCTGCACCCTCTCCAAGGCTTCCACATCCTTCCTAAAATGAGGCGACCAGAACTGCACACAGTACTCCAAATGAGGCCTTACCAAGGTCCTGTACAGCTGCATCATCACCTCACGGCTCTTAAATTCAATCCCTCTGCTAATGAACGCTAACACCCCATATGCCTTCTTCACAGCCCTATCCACTTGAGTTGCAACTTTCAATGATCTATGCACATAGACCCCAAGGTCTCTCTGCTCCTCCACATGCCCAAGAACCCTACCGTTAACCCAGTATTTTGCATTCATGTTTGTCCTTCCAAAATGGACGACCTCACACTTTTCAGGGTTAAACTCCATCTGCCACTTTTCAGCCCAACACTGCAACCTATCCAAGTCCCTTTGCAGACGACAATAGCCCTCCTCGGTATCCACAACTCCACCAACCTTTGTATCATCTGCAAATTTACTGACCCACCCTTCGACTTCCTCATCCAAGTCGTTAATAAAAATCACAAACAGGAGAGGACCCAGAACTGATCCCTGCGGCACGCCACTGGTAACTGGGCTCCAGGCTGAGTATTTACCATCTAAGACCACTCTCTGCCTTCTATCAGTTAGCCAATTCTTAATCCAACTGGCCACATTCCCCACTATCCCATGCCTCCTGACTTTCTCCATAAGTCTACCATGGGGGACCTTATCAAATGCCTTACTAAAATCCATGTACACCACATCCACTGGTTTACCCTCATCCACTTGCTTGGTCACCTGCTCAAAGAATTCAATCAGGCTTGTGAGGCAAGACCTACCCCTCACAAAACCGTGCTGACTGTCCCGAATCAAGCAGTGTCTTTCCAGATGCTCAGAAATCCTATCCCTCAGCACCTTTTCCATCAACTTGCCTACCACCGAAGTAAGACTAACTGGCCTGTAATTCCCAGGGTTGTTCCTATTCCCTTTCTTGAACAGGGGCACAACATTTGCCACCCTCCAATCACCTGGTACCACCCCCGTCAGCAGAGAAGATGAAAAGATCATTGCCAGCGGCTCTGCAATTTCATCCCTTGCTTCCCATAACATCCTTGGATATACCCCGTCAGGCCCGGGAGACTTGTCTATCTTCAAGTTATTCAAAAACCCCAACACATCTTCCCTCCTAACGAGCACTTCCTCGAGCTTACCAGTCTGCTTCCCACCGTCCTCTTCAGTAATACACCCCTTCTCATTCGTAAATACCGAAGAGAAGTACTCATTCAAAACCTCACTTATCTCTTCCGGCTCAACACACAGTCTCCCGCTATTGTCCTTGACCGGACCTACGGTCCCCCTAGTCATCCTCATATTTCTGACATACGCGTAAAAGGCCTTGGGGTTTTCTTTTATCCTACCCGCCAAGCATTTTTCATGCCCTCTCTTAGCTCTCCTAATCCCTTTCTTCAGATCCTTCCTGGCCATCTTGTATCCCTCCAGAGCTATGCCTGTGCCCTTTTTCCTCAACTTTATATACGCATCCTTCTTCTTCCTAACAAGACTCTCAACCTCTCTTGTCAACCACGGTTCCCTCACATGACCATCCCTTCCCTGTCTGACAGGGACATGCTTATCAATGGCCCCTACTATCTGCTCCTTGAAAAAGTTCCACATTTCGACCGTGCCCTTCCCTGCCAGCATATGCTCCCAACTTATGCTCCTCAGTTCCTGCCTGACAGCATCATATCTACCCTTCCCCCAATTGTAAACCTTGCCCTGTTGCACATACCTATCCCTCTCCATTACCACAGTGAATGCTACAGAATTGTGATCACTATCTCCAAAGTGCTCGCCCACCAACAGCTCTATCACTTGCCCTGGTTCATTACCTAGTACCAAATCCAATATTGCCTCCCCTCTGGTCGGGCAGTCTACATACTGAGTCAGAAAAGCTTCCTGGACATACTGCACAAACACTACCCCATCCAAACTATTCGATCTAAAGAGTTGCCAATCAATATTTGGGAAGTTGAAATCCCCCATAATTACTACCCTGTGACTTCTGCTCCTTTCCAAAATCTGTTTCCCAATCTGCTCTTCCACCTCCCTGCTGCTATTGGGGGGCCTATAGAAAACTCCCATCAAGGTGACTGCTCCTTTCCTGTTCCTGACCTCAACCCACAGTGCCTCAGTCGGCAGATCCTCCTCGAAAATTCTTTCAGCAGTTGTTACACAATTTCTAACTAACAATGCCACCCCCCCACCTCTTTTACCACCATTCCTAATCTTATGAAAACATCTATAACCAGGTACCTCCAAAAACCATTCCTCCCCCTCACCTATCCACGTTTCAGTGATGGCCACAACATCGTAGTCCCAAGTGCCCATCCACGCCTTCAATTCACTCACCTTATTCCTGATGCTTCTTGCGTTGAAGTATACGCACTTTAACCCTTCTCCGTGCCCATCTGTCCTCTGCGACAGTGCTACCTTCCCCAATACCTCACTACACTCTTTGTCTTTCTGAGTGGACCCACTGGTCCCTGGATTACAAGTCCGGTTCCCATCCCCCTCCCAAACTAGTTTAAACCCTCCCGAACAGTACTAGCAAACCTCCCTCCCAGGATATTGGTGCCCCTCTGGTTCAGATGCAGCCCGTCCTGTTTGAACAGGTCCCATCTTCCCCAGAATGCAGTCCAATTATCCAAGAACTGGAAGCCCTCCCTCCTACACCATTCCTGCAGCCACGTGTTCAGCTGTGCTCTCTCCCTATTCCTAGCCTCACTATCACGTGGCGCCGGCAACAAACCAGAGATAACAACTCTGTCCGTCCGAGCTTTCAGCTTCCAGCCTAACTCCCTAAACTCACTTCCCTAAACTCCCTAAACATACAGAGTAAAAACCCACATTCTCACACCAGAAATTCACGGCTACAAAGTGAAGCTCACTCTCTCCTCCCAGGCACTGACAGGTACAAAAGAAAACACGCACTAACATACCAGGAAATGAAATGTAGGAAATAAAACCTGATTATCATGTCAGAGATAGGCATTAATGACAGTTGTGGTACCCAGAATGCTCTGCACTCCAGAATTTGCCTTGGCTCTGATAAGGAGCAGGCGCAGTAGTGGCTGAGCTCCATCTGCAGCTGGAGCGGAATATTCACAAAGTGCAGGAAGACCGCGCCCGTAGCGGGTGCACACAGCTGGAGCAGGGCGTCAAGGCCACAATAGGATGGAACAATCCCGTTTGTGTCCCTGCGGGTGGCGGTGAAGCTTTTCCCTGTGAGGCTTCTAGAAACTGCCCGCCAGCAAGGTCAACTGGTCAGAGAGCGTCTGTAAATGGATAGGAATTGGGGATTGAGCAGGGAGCGTCTCTAAATGAATAAGATTTGGGGACTGGGCAAGGAGCGTCTGTAAATGGATAAGAATTGGGGATTTGGCAGGGAGCGTTTTTTTATCCGTTCGTGGGATGTGGGCGTCGCTGGCTCGATCTCAGCTACAGTAATGTGTCCAGTTCTGGGCACCAGGTTTCAGAAAGGACATCAAAGCTTTTGAGACAGTTCGGAGGAGATTTACGAGAATGATACCAGAGATGAGGGGTTTCAGTTCTCTGGACAGGGTGGTGAAGCTGGGATTGTTGGCCAAAAATGTCAAGGGGAGGTGAGGAGAGATCTTTTTACCCAGTAACTGATTCGGATTTGGAATGAATTGTCTGACAGGGTGCTGGAAACAGATTCAATTATAACTTTCATAAAGGAATTGGACAAATATTTCAAAGTGAATTTCTCCAGGACTATGGGGAAATAGGCAGGGGGTTGGACTAATTGCATCATTTTTTTCACAGATTCAGCACAGGCACAAAAGACCGATTGGCCTCCTTCTGTGCTGTATGATTCTATGAAATAGTGACAGTCAGGGCAAGTCTGTATAAGAAGGAGAAATGGAGACAGGTCAGGGAGAGCACATCACCAAAACTGGGGGATACGACATTGGACAGGGAGGGTCGGAGCGGGAGAGAGCATGTACATACAGTCAGAATCAGCACCTTCATGGGAGGAGAGAGAGAGGAACCAGTGAGTGTAGAACTGAACCCAGCCAGAGTCAACCTGCTGAAACACCAGTGAGTTCACACTGGGGAGGGATCATTTACCTGCTCCGTGTGTGGGAAGGGGTTCACTCAGTCATCCAACCTCACTGAACATCAACTTGTTCACATTGATCAGAGACCTTTTCAATGTCCTGACTGTGAAAAGAGCTTGAAAAGCAGTAATGATCTGCTGAAACACCAACACATTCACTCTGGGGAGAGGCCGTTCCCCTGCCATGTGTGTGGGAAGGGCTTCACTCAGTCATTCAATCTGCTGCAACATCAGCAAGTTCACATGTAACTGCAGGGGTTGGATTCTGCTGTTGTTGCTGCTATTCATCACTTTCAGAGACAAAGTTGGGTCTTACTTTATAACCAGTGCAGTCCAGAGCAAAAGCGTCTTCTGAATGTTGAGATAAACGGGAGAAGAAACCGGTAAGTGGCGGCGAGGATGGGGGTGGTGCTGCACCATCACTTTAATGGTGCACCCTCCCTCCCCCGGGGTCCTTGCTGCACGTCCGCCAGGCCTGGCGGCTCTGATTGGGGTCGTGAGAGCCCCTGAGACTCGGTGCAGCTGAGGCTGCGCTCACTCCCGCTCAGCACTGTTGTGATATTTAAAATACGAAAGGCCTGTTGGACTGAGAGCTGATCTGGAATTTAGAAAGCAGCATTACTGGAGGCTCATTGCTGCTCAGCACAATCTCACCCCCGATCCTGGGAATTGTTGATTCTACACCCTGTAGTTCAGTTCTTCACTTAACTAGAGGGGGAGATGTGTGAGCAGAAAAACAGAGCAAATTAAAAAACACAGCTGGACAGATGTGCAACAGGTCAATCCACTGTTACAATAACTCCATCACTGACTCCCTCCTGACAGTAACCAGCCCTTTCACAGAGACTGTGGGTGGCTCTGAAAAGAGCCTTTGGTTTATTAGATGACATTTTGGCCGCTTTACTTTTTCTGGGAGCTCTGAGCGCTACTTTTCTTGGGCAGCAGCAAGGCCTGGATATTAGGCAGCACCCCGCCCTGAGCGATGGTCCCGTCTCCCAGCAGCTTGATGAGCTCCTCGTTGTTGCGGACGGCCAGCTGCAGGTGTCTGGGGATTTTGCGGGTCTTCATGTTGTCCCGGGCCGAGTTACCGGCCAGCTCGAGGATTTCAGCGGTCAGATACTCGAGCATTTTGCAGCGCCAACATCATCACATGTCCGCAACAAATCCATCTTCGTGCTTGCGTGATAAAGCATCATTGGGTATCTAGCCACCTCATCCCCCCACCACTTGGCTGGAGGAAGTGGCTGAATGGGAGATTTTGAAGCTGTAGCTCTCCCCCCTCGGCAACTCACTCCAGGACTCGACGATTCCCCCCCTCAGCCGCTCTCTCCAGACCTCGCTGCTCGCCCACCCCCCACTCCCCTGGCCAGTTGTTCCTCGCTTCGCACCACCCCACTCTCTGGCCACTCGCTCCAGGCCGTGCCACTTCCCTCCTCTCAGCCACTCACTCCTACGTCGCCCTGTCACTCCTTGCGGCCCTCCTGCTTCTGCAGGTGGTGCCTGGTGAAGAAATGTGGGAGCGAGTGTCACGGCCAAAGCTAGCAGCTGTGGGCTGGGCTGGGACATGGTGGGGGGTGGGGTGCGGAGAGCGAACAGCCAGAGTGCGGAATTTCACCAGTAGGGAGGAGGGGGAGAAAGCGAGTTGCAGAGAGGGGGAGAGCGGTCAGTGGGGTGGGAGCTAGTAGCTGCGTTCGGGTGAAGTCAATCCTGGTCAGTTATATAAACAAATCACAATAACGAATTGGCAGCACATTTTATCCTCTGCCCGATTTTCCATTCCATCGATCGGGGTGCTAATTCACGATCTTCCAATGGAAATTCAATCACAAAATTCCTTTTGTATTTAATAGGATTACTGAAATGTTAAATGGATCTGAGGATTACAGTTAGTATTAGCAAACGCACCCGAGTGAATTAGCACCCCAATCGATGGAAAGGAAAATCGGGGAAAGTATAAAATGTGCTGCCAATTCGTTATTGAGATTCGTTGAGTAATTCGATTCTGCCCAACACTGAAATTGGCGGCTTTTTTGAATTCAACCTTTCTGCCAGGACGACAATTTAAGCCAATGATTTGCTGTATTTTCTAATTCGAGGCTCGGCAATTGGTTAAGACATGCGACTGGGAAGAGGGTGACCAATCAGAAGTGGGCTCTGGAGAGCGCGGGCTCAAACTGCGGGAATTGCAGGTCCCTGAATGAATGAGCTGAAACTGATCAGTTTCACAAACCCTGTCAGTTTCAGTGCAGGAAATACCGTCTCGGGGGAAATAACATCACAAGTGGGTCTGGTTCCAGTGACCGATTTAACGGCTGCTGCAAAACTCCCGGATTCCCTCATTGCAGCGAAATCATTTTGAAATTCTAGGAAAACAATGAGTGATTCTGGAGGAGTGATGTGGCTTTTCACTGAGGGCATGTGTCGACTGGGGAAATAACTAACTGTCGAGCCTCGGGCACTGTTTACACAGCCCGTTTAGAAAATCAAATCCACTGCACATCCTTGCTGCAAATGAAATGTCAAATTTGGGGATTCTAGTTTTGTATCTCGAACACAGCACAGATTTATTCCAGACAGTTCTAAACAGCCTATCCCAGCTCCCGTTTCTAGGTCACTGCTCTCTCTGTGAGGCGGTGGGTGGCTCTGAGAAGAGCCTTTGTTGTGTTTGCAGGAAAGGGTCGAGTTGTTCAGCCGCTGAATCCGTAGAGAGTGCGGCCCTGCCGTTTCAGAGCGTACACCACATCCATGGCAGTGACCGTCTTGCGCTTGGCGTGTTCAGTGTAGGTGACCGCATCCCTGATCACATTCTCCAGGAAAACCTTCAACACCCCGCCAGTCTCCTCATAGATCAATCCCGAGATCCGCTTGACCCCACCACGGCGAGCCAGGCGGCGGATTGCTGGTTTGGTGATGCCCTGGATATTATCACGAAGCACTTTGCGGTGCCGCTTTGCTCCGTCTTTGCCCAGTCCTTTCCCTCCTTTATCTCTGCCAGACTTTCTTTTATTAATTTCCAAAATATACTTTATTCATAAAAATCTGTAAAAAAAAAATACATTACAAAACAGTTCCAAAAAGCACCAAGTCAAACAATACAAAGAGTGCAAAGGAGATCAGTTTCCTTCAATACAGGAGTGAGTTGCCTCACAACCCTTCCATTTCATTGTCATGCCATGTACATTTTACAGCAAACAAATATTTTCTGGCTACAGTTCGAGTGGTTTCCCATGGATCCAGCTCCTCAGTTCAGCGTGGTGAGGGGAGCTTACACTGTGGTCTTTCCACATTGAGCCTTTGCTGCAGCTGCCCCAAGTTTTAGTGCGTCCCTCAGCACGTAGTCCTGGACCTTGGAATGTGTCAGTCTGCAACATTCGGTCGTGGACAACTCTTTGCGCTGGAAGACCAGCAAGTTTCGGGCAGACCAAAGAGCGTCTTTCAACGAATTGATAGTCCTCCAGCAACAGTTGATGTTTATCTCGGTGTGCGTCCCTGGGAACAGCCCACAGAGCACAGACTCCTGTGCTACAGAGCTGCTTGGGATGAACCTCGACAAAAACCACTGCATCTCTTCCACACCTGCTTTGCAAAGACACATTCCAGAAAGAGGTGGGCAACGTCTCTTTTCCACCACAGCCACCTCGAGGGCCGCGTGTGGATGGGGTGAGACTTCGGGTGTGCAGGAAGGATCTGACAGGGAGGGCTCTTCTCACCATCAGCCAGGCTACATCTTGGTGCTTGTTTGAAAGTTCTGGTGATGAGGCATTCTGCCAAATGACTTTGGACTTCTGCTCAGGGGACCATCCGACAGGATCCACCATCTCCTTTTCCCGTAGGGCCTTGAGGATATTCCGTGCAGACCACTGCCTGATGGATTGGTGGTCAAAGGTGTTTTTCCACAGAAACTTTTCCATGAAGGATAGGCAGTACGGCACAGTCCAACTTGATGGAGCATTCCGCGGCAATATGACCAGGCCCATCCTTTGCAACACTGGGGACAGATAGAGCCTCAGCACGTAGTGACACTTGAAGTTTGCAAACTGGGGATCTACACACAGCTTGATGCAGCCGCACACAAAGGTAGCCATTAGGATGAAGGCGACGTTGGGTACATTTTTCCCGCCCTTATCCAGAGGTTTGAACATCGTGTCCCTCCGGACTCGGATCATTTTGGATCCCCAGATGAAGCGGAAAATGGCTCAGGTGATCGCCACAGCGCAGGAATGCGGTATGGGCCAGACCAGCACCACGTACAGCAATGTGAGCACCTCGCCCTTGATGACCAGGTTCTTACCCATAATGGAGAGAGATCGCTGCTCCCACATGCTCAGCTTATGTTGTACCCTGGCTACTCGCTCCTTCCAGGTTTTGGTGCACGTCCCAGCCCTACCAAACCATATTCCCAGCACCTTCAGGTAGTCTGACCTAACGGTGAAGGGGACAAAGGATCGGTCAGCCGAGTTCCCAAAGAACATGGCCTCGCTCTTGCCGTGTTTAACATTGGCTCCCAAGGCCATTTCGAGCTGGTCGCAGATGCTCATCACTTTGCGCACAGACAGTGGATCCGAGCATAAACGGCGACGTCATCCATGTACAGGGAGGTTTTAACCTGAGTGCCTCCGCTGCCAGGGATTGTCACCCCTCTGATGCTCGCATTCTTCCTAATAGACTCAGCAAAGGGTTCAATACTGCAAACAAACAAGACAGGGGAGAGAGGACAGCCCTGTCTGACTCCAGATTGGATCGGGAAACTTTCTGATTCCCACCCATTGATTGAGACTGCACTACTGATGTTTGTGTAGACTAGTTTGATCCAATTGCAGATTCCCTCCCCAAACCCCATTTTGGAATGCACATCCATCATGTAAGTGTGCGATATCCTGTCAAAAGCCTTCTCCTGGTCCAGGCTGATGAGGCAGGTGTCCACCCTGCTGTCCCGTACATAGGTGATCATATCCCTGAGTAGCGCAAAGCTATCAGAGATTGTCCTGCCTGGTATAGTATAGGTCTGATCAGGGTGAATCACCAACTCCAGAGCAGACTTGAATCGACTGGCTATGACTTTTGACAGAATCTTGTTGTCAGCATTAAGCAGTGAAATGGGCCACCAATTTCTTATTTCTGTCCTCTCCCCCTTCTGCTTGTCAATGAGGGTGATGATGCCTTTCCTCATTGATTCTAACATGCTGCCAGCCTGGAGCATACTCTTGTTTACTGGCAGACATGTTGATTCTTTCCTCAAATCAGTGCACAATAAAAGAGACTGATTCTGTCAGGCTCCTTTTTATACAGGCCACCTGGACCTGGCTGAGAAAGGCAGAGTGAGAGCAGGGAGGGGAAGAGACAGGAGTGAAGATTAAACAGAGAGCTTGATGGAGGAGACACCCAGAGTGACAGACAGAGAGAGAATGGCCCCTCATCTTTCAGCTCCACCTCCAGTTTCCTCCGTGCTGCCAATTTCAAACCCTTTATTAACAGTAGAACCGAAACCCAGCTCTCCACACAAACCCTTCCAGACTCGGCCTTCATAGTCAAGGCTTTCCAGAAAGCCGGAGCTTTTAAATATGGTCCCGATGCAATTAACACTCAGTAATATTCCCACCAAAACATAGTCCATTCTATACTAAGAAACCTCCTCAGTAACATCACCATTTCCACACACATCCGCTTCCAGCGGTTTACAGCACCTTACTGCAGCTGTTTGGGGAATCTCCTGTGTTAAGATTGGAGTTGGAAAGCGGCCTTTACCCGGCAGTGTTATTGTCTCACACTGAATCTGCCAGACATCCTGTTCTCTTTATTGTGAGAGAGACAGCACGGATTTACGAAATGTTCATTTGAAATGATCTCTATTGAGAACGAGCCCGGCCGTGGGACAGGTATTCTAGTGCAAAGAGCTGTCCATGACCGAGTGTTGCAGACCGGCACATTGCAACGTCCAAGACTATGTGCTGTGGGACGGCATTAAAGCTTGGGGAAGCCACCATGGAGACTCAATGGGGAAAGGATGCAGTCGAAGGCCCTAGTAGGCCACAGTACAGTGAGGGGCTGGAACCCATGTAAAACCCCTCGGGCTGTTTGCACCAGAGAATGTTTGATGTGTAATGTAAATACTGTAAATATAACCTGTGCAGGCAGGGATAGTGAGATACATCATGTACATTATTGAAGGAAACTGATCTGTATTGTACCTTATGTAATATTAAATTTGAACTGCTTTGCAATGTAATTGCACAAATTATATGAATAAAATACATATTGTGCAAAAGAAAGCAGCTTTCCTGTCAACACACACCTTGTCTCAGGGCACAACTTTCCTGTGATCTTGTCATACCCAACTTCGCTCTATATCTTCTGACACACACACTTTACAGTCTGTCATTTCCAAAAACAAGCATTCTAAAATCAAAAGACCTTTTGTTTATTTCTCCTTTCTTTTCATTTCTCCTCTATTCTTCTCAATCACTCCCTTCAACAGTCCTATTCAGATCAAGGTGGAATGTGAATCGTGTCACAACTCACCTGAAACTATTATTACCCTTCTTTTCTCTTGTCTCATTCAATGGGAAAGTTTTATTCACCAGTCTGTTGCTGTTTTACACTCTTGCCATACCATCTGGTATTGCATCCATCTGAATTCTGTGCTTTCATGACCTTATATTTCTTTTCCACTTCTGGGTGATTTGTTTTCTTCAGTTTCATTCAACCAGGCTGGACCACAGGGAAGTTTAGAACCTTTGCCTTGGACGGGTCCACGTTGATCCATTACATTCAGAATATCCTCCTTGAAATAACTCCATAGTACAACTACAGTAACCACGCAGCATCTGCTTCAAACACTCCTCCACATTTTATCGGTTCTGACCGTCAACACCTCCAGCTCTTTTGTTTAAGTGGAACCCATCAGGTGTGTATAGGCTCCTTCTATTCTGAAAGCTGTAGCACTGGTTCAGGGAATTCAGCCCTGTTTCTCTACTCGAAAGGATCAGCCATGCTTGATCTGCCTCGTATTTTGCTTTTATTGCAACGTTACAAGACCTCCAATCCTCTGGCACCACACCTGTATCCAGTGAGGGATTGGAAAATGATGGTCAGACCTTCCACTATTGCTTCCCTGGCTTCTTTCAACAGCCTGGGGTACATTTCATCTGGTCCTGGTGATTTTTCCACATTCAGGGCTGCTCATCCCATTTATACTTGCTCTCTCCTTAAGTTATCACGTCCAATACTTCACACTCCTCCTCCTTCATAACAATATCTGCATCACCCTCTCATTCGGGAAAACAGTAAAGTATTCATTAAGGATATTGGCAACATCTTCCACCCCGATACAAAGGTTACACTTTTGATCTTTTATGTGCCCTGCTGTTTGCTTAGTTGCCTCTAATTCTCATGTTTTGTTGCAACATCTTTGGTTCCATTGTTCGTCCATGTTCTTTCCTGCTTTTTCTCTTTGCTTTTCACCGCTGCTCCCAAACGCCTCCAGTGCAGTCAAAGCACAAGGTGTCAGAAGGGGGATTCGAACTCACGCCTCCAATGGAGACTGCGACCTGAACGCAGCGCCTTAGACCGCTCGGCCATCCTGACTACCTGCGACATGCTATCAATGCTAAGGAAATTATTCATTGTTTCTGAAAGTATTTGTGAGATTGTGGAAATGTCTGGAAGAGGAAAGACCAGCGGGAAAGCTCGAGCCAAGGCCAAGTCTCGCTCCTCCCGGGCTGGACTGCAGTTCCCGGTGGGCCGTGTTCACAGGCTCCTGAGAAAGGGTAACTATGCTGACCGTGTGGGTGCCGGAGCCCCGGTCTATCTGGCTGCTGTGCTCGAGTATCTGACCGCTGAAATCCTCGAGCTGGCCGGGAACGCAGCCCGGGACAACAAGAAGACAATCTCCTAATCTGAGGGCAACATTCTCAGACACCTGCAGCTGGCCGTCCGCAACGACGAGGAGCTCAACAAGCTGCTGGGAGGGGTGACTATCGCTCAGGGCAGGGTGCTGCCTAATATCCAGGCCGTGCTGCTGCCCAAGAAAACCAGCGCTCAGAGCTCCCAGAAAAAGTAAAGCGGCCAAAATGTCATCAAATAAACCAAAGGCTCTTTTCAGAGCCACCCACAGTCTCTGTGAAAGGACTGGTTACTGTCAGGAGGGAGTCAGTGATGGAGTTATTGTAACAGTGGATTGACCTGTTTCACATCTGTCCAGGTGTCTTTTCAGTTCCCTCTCTGGATTTCGCTCTGTTTCTCTGCTCACACATCTCCCCCTCTCGTTAAGTGAAGAAGTGAACTACTGGGTGTCAGAATCAACAATTTAATAAATCCCGCTGCCTTCAATTTTATAAATCCCGAGATTATCCCGGTACATTAACGGGAACTGGTTCGGAGCTGATGAATTAATTTAATAATGGAAGTGTCCGGGTTAATTCTCTGTTTTTCATTTGGACAGTTTGAATTGAGTTTTTTTTTCTCTCCGGTGATCTGAACGCCGCTTCTCAATGAGAATCTGCTCCCGGAACAGAGTAAATGCAGGAAGGAAGAGGCCATTCTCGGGCTTTGTGTTTCTCTCCTAACCTGATCTGTTTAGACCGCACTGTTCCCAGAGGACGGAATCAGTGAGAGTTGTGCACACACAGGAGCTGAGTCCATTGCAGCGCTTTCAGATGTGCCTTCCCCCCGGCCCTCCCTATTCTGCGGACACAGAGCTCTCTGTTTCCCCCGGCGGCGGGATAGAGTCGGGGATTCTCTCCCCGCAGTGTCAGGGTCTGCAGCCCCGGGGAACTGGCGGTTTCAGTCAGAGTGACCGAGCTGCCTTACATATCCTGTGTACTGATCTCCAATGGATTCAAATATTAGTGAACTCATTGGGTAATGTTTGTAAATAACCCTCATGTGAACGGACCCGGCTCCATTAATGCCTTCCAAATAAAACTGGGATCCATTTCTTTTCCCCAAATGCCAGCGAACGGATCCCAGGAGCGGGGTTGAGATTGTGCTGAGCAGCAATGAGTCTCCGATAATGCTGCTTTCTAAATTCCAGATCAGCTCTCAGTCCGACAGGCCTTTCGGGAAAGTGATGTGACAAAACAGAAACCATGTGGCCGCCCCTCCAATCTAATGGGTTTGATGATGAACAGAGATGGCAGCTCTTTCCTTTGCTGATTTGGTGGCTCTGAAAAGAGCCCTTGTTACACTTGTTACTGAAGCTGGGTTTTAGGTGCGTTCCCCGCGGATGCGGCGGGCCAGCTGGATGTCTTTGGCCATGATGGACCGGGATCATTCTGGTGAATCTGCTCATTTTCCGGCAGAAGCATCAGTCGCTGTTTGAACTGTTTAAAGTCAGGGGTGTATTAGCAGCCAGAAAGTGAAAGGCAGTTCATTGCTCCCTGCAGCATTATCCGCCTCTTTCAGGAGAAAAGATCAGAAACCGCTCGTTTCTGTCAGTCCCCGAGAAGCCTGTGAGAAGCGGTTAGTCGCTAATTTGTTCCTTTTACAGAGTGGAAGCTGATATTTGTCCCGTTTTAAATTGCTGAACCGGACCTTCCTACCGCCGCTTACAGTTAACAGATTGACAAATGAAAACGATTCCTAATATCGCGTCAGGATTTTGTGACGGTAAATACAGTAAAACAGAACATAAAATGAGAGGATTTAAAATTGTTGCCTGAAAATTGAAATTTTCCATCACTTCAATTCCTTCCTGCTCTGGAATTGCCAGGCTTTTTCCAATTGGAAAATCTGAGCCAATGAGAACTTCTATTTACTTATATGTGATTCTCCTATTGGTTAAGAATTGGATTGAGAAGCGGGTGACCAATCAGAGACAGAGTCAAACTGCGGGGATTCCAGGCCCCCAGTAACTGAGCTGAAACTGTGCAGATTGACAAACCCTGGCAGTAGCTTCACACATTGGACACTTCACACTGAGTCATTCAAGGGCTGGTGTGAGAGAAGCTTCAGATCCTGTCATTACTCTCTGACTCATTATTCATCTCGAACCAAACAATTAGTAAATGTGAAGCAGTGAAGAGACTTTTCACTCTCACTGCAGAATGTGTCATCTGGCGAAATAAGGAACTATTATATTCGGAGATTCCAGGTACATTCCTCCCTGAACAAATCCATTCCTAACATTCCCGATCACAGCCTATCCCAGCTCCTGTTGTCACCCGACTCCAGCTGAATTGGAGAAACTCATGTGTTGGGGTTTGAGTTGTGAGGTGGGGTTTCTCCGCCAGTGTTACTGTCTTACAGACTCTCCCCCTGAATTTGTGAACTGAGACTGCACCGAACACATCTCCAGTTAGAGTGAGGGCCGGACATCCTTCTGTTTTATTACAGAGAGTGGGGAAAGGGCTGGGTGGAGGGGAGTCACCAGGGATCCTGGATTTACTCCAAATCATTTCCATGTGGAATCTGCAGGCGGGGCCTGGACAGGGATCATTTGATCAGGGGATCAGCTCTTTCCTGAGAGATGTGGGTGGCTCTGAGAAGAGCCTTTGTGTTCAGATGTTTACAAGTTTCCCGCGCTTTCACTTCTTTCCAGACCCTGCTTTCTGAGACTTCGATGCTTTCGGCTTGACCTTGCTCTTCCATGTCTGCACTTTCTTCAGCGCCTTTCCGCCCGCCGTACTCTTGCCTTTTTTGACCTTCTTCGCAGGAGATTTTTTCTGAAGCGCTGCTTTCTTCACCGCCTTATTTGGCGTTGCCGCCGCCTTGCTGCTCGTTTTCTTGGCTGTTACTGTCTTTGTTGTCACTTTCTAGTCTGCTGGTTTATTCACTAAAGATTTCTTGTCTGCTGGTTTCTTCACTGAAGATTTCTTGTCTGCTGGTTTCATCACTAAAGATTTCTTGGCTGCTGGTTTCTTGACCTTCTTTCTCACTTTTCCCTGGGTTTTCCTTCTTGCTGATTTTGAAGGAGCCGGAGGTGCCCTGTCCATTGCTCTGCACCAGGGAGCCTTTGTTCACATTCCTCTTGATACTTTGCTTGATCTGGGTCTTGAGCTTCTCCTGAGCGGTGGCAGACCTGCAAGGAATCAACTACCAGCTAGCGTATAAAGCGAGACCAAGGCTCAGGGCCTTCAGTTACCTGGAGGGGAGTCGGAGAGGCAGCGAATCCTGTGAGGAACCACAATCCAGGAAGGATGAGAAGGTCATTGTCAGGGTACAGAGGAGATTAAGTTAAAGATTTACAAGTTTATAAGCAAGCGCAGAGCCAAGGAACAGTGCTGGGGCAGATCAAATAATAGGAAGCTGTGATCAGTTGGAAGGCAAGAGAGATGAAATGACAGAAGAGATGATGGTGCAAGGCAAAAGTCAGGGAAAGAATAAGTAACATTTGATAAGCACAGATACCGGAAGTGGGGTTGAACCCACATAGACACATGTCTATTGGATCTTAAGTCCAACGCCTTAACCACTCGGCCATCCTGGTACATTAGCCCGCCACTGAAAATGAAATTTAATGTGATCCGGGTACCATCTGGCCTTTTCCAATATAAAGTTATGACTCCTCTCCCATGCTAAATTGGACTCTTCATTATTTATGAACCTCAATCGGATCACCCCTCAGTCAAGGTTTCTCTAAGGTGTAGGGTCCCAACTCTTTTAGTCTAACTTGATAACCAAGATGTCTTATACTGGGAATTCGTCGAATGTCTCTCCTCTGTACCCTTTCCAAAGCCTCAATATCACCCATCATGTGAGGAGACCAAGACTGGATACAATATTCCAAGTGAGTCCTGACCAAGGTTTCATAAAAGGACAAATTCGGGACATCTCAGATACTGAAGGAGTCCGTGTCCAGAAGCAGCAATACCTGGACAACATTCAGACTTGGGCTGCTAAGTGGTAAGTAACATTCACACCACATAAGTACCAGGCAATGACCATCTCCAACAAGAGAGAATGTAACCATCTCCCTTTGACGATCAACAGCATTACCATCGCTGAATCCCCCCACCATCAACATCCTGGGGGTTACCATTGACAAAAGCTTAACTGGACCATTCATATACATACTCTGGCTACAAGAGTAAATCAGATAGTGGGAATTCTGTGATGAGTAACTCAGCTCAAGGCACGTGGTGAAATGCTCATTAGGAGAGCTGGAGAAATGGACTGGTCAGGTGGGCAGAAAAGTGGCAAATGGAACTCAACTTGGAGAAGTGTGAGGTGATGCCTTTGGTGAGATCAAACACAGCAAAGGAATACACAATTAATGGGTGAATGCTGAGAGGTGTAGAGGAAGTGAGGGACCTTGAAGTGAATGTCCACAAATCCCTGAAAGTAGCAGGACAGGTTGATAAGTTGTTTGAGAAGGCTTATGGAATCCTTTCCTTTATTAGCCGATGTATAGAATATAAGAGCAGGGAGGTTATGCTGGAACTGTATCAATCATTAGTTAGGCCACAACTTGAGTTCTGTGTGCAGTTCTGGTCACCTCATTCCAGAAAGGATGTAATTGCACTAGAGAGGTTACAGAGGAGATTTACGAGGATGTTGCCAGCTCTGGAAAAATGCAGCGATGAGGAAAGATTGGATCAGCTGGGGTTGAATAGAGGAGGCTGAGGGGAGATTTGATTGAAATGTACAAAATTGTGAGGGGTCTAGATAGAATGGATGGGAAGGGTCTATTTACCTTAGTAGGGAGGTCAGTGACTAGGGGGCATAGATTTAAATTGATGTGTTGAACAATTAGAGGGGAGATGAGGAAAGGTTTTTTCACCCAGAGGGCTGTGGGAGTCTGGAACTCACTGCCTGTAAGGGCAGCTGAGGCAGAAACCCTCAACTCATTTAAAAGGTGTCTGGATGTGCACCTCAAGTACCTGAACCTGCAGGGCTCCGGTCCAAATGCTGGACAATGGGATTCATCTGGGTGGCTCGTTTTTTGGCCTGCCTGTGCTGTAAACTTTCTATGTTCTATGATTCTATGCAGACACAATGGGCCGAATGGCCTCCTTCTGCACTGCAATAATTTTGTGAGTTTTGACTCTCCAAAAGTTGTCAACCATCTCCAGGCACAAACCAGGATGAGTGCAGCACCAACAATACTCTAGAAACCCGACACTGTCCAGGACAAAGCAGCCTGCTTGATTGTCACCCCATTCACCACCTTAAACATTCACTCCCTTCATCACTGACGCACAGTAGCAGTAGTGTGTACCATCTACCAGATGCACTGTTGCAACTCACCAAGGCTCCGCAGACAGCACCTTCCAAACCGAAGACCTCCACCACCTTGAAGGACAAGGGCTGCAGATGCATGGAAACACCACCATGTGCAAGCTCCCCTCCAAGTCACACACCATCTGATCTGCAAATATATCGCTGTTCATACACTGATGCTGGGTCAAAATTCTGGATCTCCCTTCCTAAAAGCACTGTGGGTGTACCTACACCACATGGAGTGCAGCAATTCAAGAAGGGAGCTCACCGCCACCTTGTCAAGGACAATTAGGGATGGGTAACAAATTCTGGCCTTGCCAGTGTCGCTCACATCCCATGAAAGAATATGCTTCATTTTATACTCAATTGTCCTCTGAATGCAGCCCAACCCTCTATTTGCTCCAACTATCACTTCACAGCATTGCTGCTGTACCTTTCGAGATCTGTGCACTAGAACATCCAGATCTCTGCTCAAAATTATTTTCTTTCTCCACCTACTTTAATGTTTTTCCCTGAAGGGTGTATGAATGTTGAGCATTCGCCCTGTCCACATGAATAACACTGCACTTACCCAAATTAAACATCATTTACCAGTCATGAACCCAATCTCCCAACACATTAAGATCAGCCTGAAACAGTCGAGTATCGTCTACAGTCCAAACACTCGCACAGATCTTCAAATCATCTGTAAATTTACAGATGCTGCCCCCTACACCTACATCCAGATCATTAATAAAAATAGTAAAGAGCAACAGTCCCAACACCGATCCCTGCGGGACACCACTGGTAACTGGTCTCCAAACAGATCCAGATCCATCTGTAATTACTTTCTGCCTACGTCTGCCAGTCAGTTCCCAATCCAGATCAATATATTACCACTGATACCAGGGCCTTTAATCTTATCGAGAAGCCTCTTGTGTGGAACCTTATCAAAATCTTTTGGCTGAGATCTGCTAATTGAACACAGGCCGGGGATGAGGCCTAGGCCTGTCCTGCTTTGTGTGTGGGTCTCAGGACCACACAAGGTGAGATCAGCTCACTGAGCACAGGCCCATCCTGCTCTATATGGTGCTCAGTACCTCACCAAATGAGAATAACTAACACACCACAGGCCATGGAGCCTCGGCCCATCCTTCCCTGATTGCGGTTCAGTGCCAACCAGGTCAGATCAGCTAATTCAGCACAGGCCGGAGATGGAAGCTGGATCTTTCCTGCTCTGGGGACTCCGTACCATACCAGGTGCGATGAAGTAAAATACCACAGGCCGGGGATGGAGCCTGTGATTTCCCTGTTCTGTGTGGGGCTCTGTACAACAACGTGTGAGAAGAACTATCATCCCTCAGGCTGAGGAAGGAGCCTGGGCCCATTCTGTTCTGTGTGGCTCCTACCACACTGAGTGGGATCAGTTAACACAACACAGGCCATGACTACAACCAGGCCCTTTCCTGCTCCGTGTGGCTCAGTATCACACCAGGTGGCATCAGCTAACACAGCACAGGCTGGGGCTGGAGCCTGGGCCCGCCCTGCTCTGTGGGCTCAGTAACAACCCGTAAGATGAACTTTTTTCAAAAGACTTCAGTGTATTTATCTCTGTCCAACACTCTGAGGCAGCTTTCTGTGTTTATAAAGAGTGCAATTTATTGACTGGTCTCTTGGATCAAACAGGGTAACAGACAGAGGTCTGTGTGCAGAGGGTTTGGGGGTGAGCTCTGATTCCTAACCCTTTCTGGATTGTGAGGAATAAAGAATGAATGAGAGAGAGGGAATGTGGGAAAAGGGATGATGGAAGAATTTGTCCGTGAACCTGATTAAAAGTGGCTCAAACGCAAGATAATATTAAGATATCAAGAGCAGAACATTAACATAATCTGAGTTCCGCGATCTGGTCGGGTCCCATTCCCCTGAAGTGAGGAATGAACGGGTGGGGAAATTCCGCCTGGAGTTATATTTGTCTCCAATGAAGATGAGTTCACAGTGAGGCTGGAATAGCTCAGTTGGGAGAACACTAGATTGAAGAACCAGGATACAATCCCTGGTTTCATCAGTTTTAATTTGGTGTCTCCTTCATTTTAAGTAGAGAGAATCAGAGGGGAGATTTTCCACTCTTGATCCCATGGGCTGAATTTTAAACTAACGGTGCGGCTCTCGGCAGAGGCACCGGAAGTGGGTGTCGTCACCACACGAGTGAAATGTGGCCGACCGACCCCGATCACGGAGCAGCCGACCAATTAATGAAGGGGAGGCGTGGGGCCCATGTAAACAAGGACCAGAGGTAGGGAACGAGGCACCGATGGCACCGACATCTGACACAACGGCAGGTGCTGGCACCATATTGAAAGGGCTGCCAGACCTGCATTCACTGCTGCCTGGTTTAAAGGAGTGTCTTCCTGAGAGCCCTCTGCTGCCCCAGGTCCCGTTCTGCTGCCTCTGCTGCCCCAGGACCCATTCTGCTGCCTCTGCTGTCCCAGAACCCGTTCTGCTGCCTCTGCTGTCCCAGAACCCGTTCTGCTGCCTCTGCTGCCCCAGGTCCCGTTCTGCTGTCCCAGGACCCGTTCTGCTGCCCCAAGACCCGTTCTGCTGCCTCTGATGCCCCAGGACCCGTTCTGCTGCCTCTGCTGCCCCAGGATCCGTTCTGCTGCCCCAAGACCCGTTCTGCTGCCTCTGATGCCCCAGGACCCGTTCTGCTGCCCCAGGACCCGTTCTGCTGCCTCTGCTGCTCCACGACCCATTCTGCTGCCCCAGGACCCGTTCTGCTGCCTCTGATGCCCCAGGACCCGTTCTGCCGCCCCAGGACCCGTTCTGCTGCCTCTGCTGCTCCAGGACCCGTTCTGCTGCCCCAGGACCCGTTCTGCTGCCTCTGCTGCCCCAGGACCCGTTCTGCTGCCTCTGATGCCCCAGGACCCGTTCTACTGCCTCTGCTGCTCCAGGACCCGTTCTGCTGCCCCAGGACCCGTTCTGCTGCCTCTGCTGCCCCAGGACCTGTTCTGCTGCCTCTGCTGCTCCAGGACCCATTCTGCTGCATCTGCTGCCCCAGGACCTGTTCTGGTGCCTCCGCTGCCCCAGGACCTGTTCTGCTGCATCTGCTGCCCCAGGACCTGTTCTGCTGCCTCTGCTGCCCCAGGACCCGTTCTGCTGCATCTGCTGCCCCAGGACCAGTTCTGCTGCATCTGCTGCCCCAGGACCTGTTCTGCTGCCTCTGCTGCCCCAGACCAGTTCTGCTGCATCTGCTGCCCCAGGACCTGTTCAGCTGCCTCCATTGCCCCAGGACCTGTTCTGCTGCCTCTGCTGCCCCAGGACCTGTTCTGCTGCCTCTGCTGCCCCAGGACCTGTCCTGCTGCATCTGCTGCCCCAGGACCTGTTCTGCCGCATCTGCTGCCCCAGGACCTGTTCTGCTGCCTCCGTTGCCCCAGGACCTGTTCTGCTGCCTCTGCTGCCCCAGGACCCGTTCTGCTGCCTCCGTTGCCCCAGGACCTGTTCTGCTGCCTCTGCTGCCCCAGGACCAGTTCTGCTGCATCTGCTGCCCCAGGACCTGTTCTGCTGCCTCTGCTGCCCCAGGACCCGTTCTGCTGTCACTGATGCCCCAGGACCCGTTCTGCTGTCTCTCATGCCCCAGGACCCGTTCTGCTGTTTCTGCTGCCTGATAGGTAAGGAGCTGAATGCGAGCCTGCAGTGACCATGATCCAATGGTTTGGCGATGCCTTCCTGCAGGTTTGCCTCCAGGTGACAACAGATAGGTGGAAGATCCTCTTCCCCAGGGATGGGAGGTGGAGACCTGTCCACCTGACCAAGCAAAGCTGCTTTGAGATAGTAGGTGAAGTCAGCAGCCGTGGGGTCACCCCCAAGACATGGATCCTGTGCACGAAGTGGGTCAATGACCGGATCCGGGCTGCTCAGGCGCAAACTCAAAACACTTTGGACCCTTTGGACATTGCGCATGGCAGAGTGAGAGGGAGTGTTTGGTGGAAAGGGAGTGACCTCCCAGTCATGTGTATTGGGGAAGGGCAGCAGGACATGCTGCCTGAGGCTTGGCTGCATTTCGGTGAGAGGTGCACATCAGTCATTGCATAAACTCACACAGTCCCTCGAGAGGGGCCACATGCAGGAGGAATATGTGTGTCCACATCATGGACTGCTGGACTATCACCATCAGAGATATTGGGCTTGTCCCCGCTGGGAGACTAACTTTGTTGATCATAGTGGCTGCAGGAGAAGACAGCCCACAATCGGAAAGAGCATGTCAAGACTGGCAGTGGATGCCTTATCTCCATGTCCTCATCCCGATGGAGGAGGAGGCCATGGAACAGGCCGGGCAGCAAAGCAGCTGCTCCATAGCTGATGGAGAGACAGGGACACCTACCTAAGAGAGTGAGTGAACATCTCCTGGGGCACAAGGGAGCATCCGCTGCAAAGGAGCCATACTGCTCATCTGTTCACCACTGCATCAATGGAGCTGCACAGTAGGGGTGGTTGGAATGTCACGATGGGCAGACCCTAACCCTTTAATGACCCTGTTTTCACATGCAGGCTTGGATGAACGACAAGAGCGAAGAGCTGGAGAGACTGTGGGACAGCCAGACACCTCTGAGGAGGAGGAGGGAGCCTCAGATGATGCACCATCACCTCATTCCCCTGCACCCTCCACCAGCACAGAAACCCTCACTCGGTGGGTATCCACTTGCTGTTAGATTTGGGCACACAAGCTGGTGAGCACTTCACAGACAGGCCCGGGCAGCTGACGGAGGCTGTGACAGCCGAGGCCACTGGCAGTTGGAAGTCTGTGGGAGGCCAGGCCCATGCTGAGTCCCAGGCTGATGACGTGCCTCTGGTGTCACCAGCAACACGGGAAATACTGCAGCTGCAGCAAGAGGTCAGGCAACATCTGGCAGAGTTGCCAGAGGTTATGTGTACCCAAGTTCGGATGATGGAGGAGTCCATCCAGGCCTTGCATGCTGCACTGTCTCTGATGGGGGTGTGTCTGGCTTCCTTCCTTGAGAGATTGGTGACTCTGATGGAGAGCCAGATCCAGCCGACAAATCAGTGGCTGCCGGAGATGCGCGCAGACTTGCACTCCATCGCTTTGTCCATGAGATCCATCCAGCGGTGACAAGGTGAGAGGGGGGACGAGGCACCTGAACTCTTCACCAGGTCCACATCCCTCTCAGGTCAGCAGCGAGGTGCAAGTGTGTCTTATGAGGGGGAGGAGCAGCTGGCTGCTACATCTGGGGTCTCCTCTCAGGGTGCTCCTGGTGTGGACAGTAGCTCCAAAGCCCCTCTGCCAGTGACACAAGTGATGCCAGTGCCTGCCTCCATCATCCTCGATGACAGAGGGGGGTCCCTGTACCTGTGCAGGAGGCCCTCAGTGTGCCAGGGCCCTCCAGGCCTCAGGCAGCAAGAGGACGGCCACCAATGTCATCCCAAGCCATGGGGCAGCAAGGTCAGCAGCCTGTCTCCACCTCAGCTGACAGAGCAGGGGGAGCGTCACGTAGGAGCACCCGGAAAAGATTTAAGAAGAGCACCTAGATTCACTGAGGGGTTCACGGGTGAATGTACATTCCAGATGGATGGGGTTGTGTTTGGTGTCACACGGAATAAAGAAATTATGTTCTCTCACTATGTCTCCTTCTTATTGTTGATACCCTTTGTGACTTCATTTAAACCCTTCCTCCCAAGGGGCTGGAAGTGAGGGACCAAGCCCTGAGTTTACAAAGCTTCGGCCTTGTCACTGTGCGATGTGTACCTGGACGCTGCAGAACAGAAGGAAGGAGGTGACAACAGGGCTGCTTCAAGCTAAGACTTTATTGCTGTGGTTCCAGAAGGTGGTAAGGCTCAAAGGAAACTTGAATGTATAAGGGTGTCTCATGTCTCCCTTGTGTGTATCTCATGGCCCCTTTCCTACTGTGCCTGAGGTTCTTCATCTGGCACTGCTTGGGCAGCATCCTCCTCCACATCCTGATCAGCAGAGGAGACATCACACTCCACGATATCCTCACTAGTCAACACCTCACCCCTCTGTAATGCCAGATTGTGCTGTGCACAGCAAACCACCACGATATGCGAGACCCTCGCCGGGACATACTGAAGGGCTCCACTGGATAGATCTAGGCACCTGAATCTCATCTTCAGGAGACCAATGGCCTCCTTGACGGTCGCTCGGGTTGACCCGCAGCAGGTGTTGTACCTCTCCTCTGCATCCGTGCGTGGGTTCCTCACAGACGTCAGTAGTCATGTCCTCAGTGGGTAGCCCTTGTCTCCAAGGATCCATCTCTGAAAGCGGATGGGGCCGCGAAAAGGTTCTGGCACCTGGGAGTGCCTTGGTATGCAGGCGTTGTGGCTGCTTCCCGGGATTTGTGCACACACCTGTGGGATCCATTTGCAGTGGTCGCAGACCAATTGCACACTGAGCAAGTGGAAGCCCTTCCTGTTGAAGGCTGCTGGCTGGTCTGCAGGAGCCTTGATGGTCACATGGGTGCAGTCAATGACACCCTACACCTGGTGGAATCCAGCGATGGCCCCGAATCCTATAGCTCTCTCAGCTTGACTGTTTGGATCAATGTGCACATAGTCACCGGCCCTCCTGAACAGGACATTGGTGACCTCCTTGATGCACTGATTCACTACAGACTGTGAGATTCCACACATATCTCCAGTGGATCCCCGCAATGATCTGGTGGTGAAGAAGTTCAGTGGCACGGTGACCTTCAGTGACACTGGCATCAGCTGCCCACCAAGTCGCATGGGGCACAGCTGCATCATGGCAGAGAGATCAGTGACGACCTCCGTGGAGAGGTGCAGTCTGCGGAGACACTGTCACTCGGACATCTGCAGGTAGTTGAACCTCGGCTGACGTGTTCCTCTGCCTCCTTCTCCAGCCTCCTGTTCGAGGCTGGCCTTCCTGTGGGCCGCCAAGCTGCTGTGGTGCCCCTGCTGGTGCCTGCGCCTCCCTCCCTTCCTCTCTACTCCTCCTCCTCCTCCTCAATGGGAGCCTCGGATCCAATGAGAGCCTCGAATGAGGCCCATGACAGGTTGCCCCTCCCTGAGTGCAAGGCCTTCACAGTAAACAACACCCAGCCACATTTACCTCACTTGTCACCCTCAATGAAGTGGCACTGCCCCAATGGCACCCTGGTGTTGTTCCCTCTGCAGAGCTGGCACATTGGCCCCCACTCCTGACAGTGTTTCCCGATGCCCTTTCCCCCTCCACCCTTGCTGCCAAGTTTTGCTGCCTATCCCGATAGCTTCCCAGTGAAGACAACACTCAGCTCCCACCTCCCAGTCACCTCCTTTAACCAGGCGAGGCTCTGAAGCCCCGTGGTTCCCGTGTGCTATTAGTTCAATTGGATCCAGTGAATAAAATTGCTGACAATTGGACTCACAAATACTTTAAATGCCTTCTTGCCATGTGGATGTGCGAAGTCTGCCCTCCATGTCAGCCTCCGACAGAAAAATCCGGTCCAACGTCTTCCATCCCTATTTTATACACCCCCCTCCCCGGCCTCCATTCCCGTCTCCAACGGTCCCTTAAAATTCTGGCGCATGTCTCTAAGACTAATGGGAGTGAAACCAGATCTGCTCCTTAGACTGAACAGGGAGAGCTGCTCTCTCTGTGTTTAAAGTGAATGAATCTGCTCTTTACCTTGTCTTACTGGAACGTTCACTGTCTGGAGATGTCTATTTGAAAATGTTTTCCTGTTATATTAATGGAGCAGAGGAGCAGATGTGAGGTACTGTTGAACAGAGAGGTTTGGAAGTGGGTGAATGGGTGGAGTGACGGTGTGAGTGAGAGGCGCAGTGAGTTGGCCATTCTCAATAGAGTGTCAGGAATGAAGGTCAGAGGAACAGACCAGGCAGGAAACACAGAAAGAGCGAGGAGAAGCTGGTGTGAAAAACAGAGATTAAACAACAGGCTTGTTCATTTGGTTTGGGTCTGGTGTTTAGAATACCCGGAATCTGGGTTCACTTCCCTTCCAACTCAGCGAATTGTATCAACATTATGTTCATAAAACCATGGAATGATACCCAAAGAAGGAGACCATTTGGTCCATTGTGTCAGTGCTGTCTCCTGTAATCTGTACATTTTTCCTTCCAGTATTTATCCCTGTCGCCTTTCAAAGTTACTACTGAATCTGATTTCAAGTCCTGATCAGACAGTGCATTCCAGATCACAACACATCACTGTATAAAAAATCATTCCTCATTTCGCCTCTGGTCTTTTCTCAATCACCTGATAAATACATCCTCTGGTTACTGACCCTTTTGCCACTGGAAACAATTTCTCCTTATTTAACTTATTGAAAACCTTCTTGAAGATGTCACATACTAGACTGCCAGTAAAACTGAAGCCCATGGAATAAAAGGGACAATGACAGCATGCATATGAAGATTGCAGACTGATAGGAACATAGGAGCAGGAGTAGGCCATTCAGCCCATCGAGCCCACCCTGCCATTCAATATGATGATGACTGATCGTCCACTTCAATGCCTTTTTCCCACACTATCTCCATCTCCCCGATGTCATTTGTATTTAGAAATCTGTCAATCTCTGCTTTAAACATACTCAATGACTGAACTTCCACAGCCCTCTGAGGTAGAGAATTCCAAAGATTCACAACCCACTGAGGAAAGAAATTTCTCGTCATCGCTGTCCAAAGTGGCTTTCCCCTTACGTTGAAATTGTGTCCCCTGGTTCGAGACTCCTCAACTGGGGGAAACATCTTAGCTTCATCTACCTGTCTATGCTTTAAATATTTTGTAAGTTTCAATGAGATCACCTCTCATTCTTCAAAACTCTAGAGAATACAGGCCCAGTTTCCCCAATCTCTCTTCATTTGACAGTCCCGCCATCCCGGGAACAAGTCTGGTGAACCTTCGTTGCACTCCCTCTATGGCAATGATACCCTTCCGAAGGTAAGGGGAACAAAACTTCACACAGTATTCCAAAGTGCAATCCAACCAAGGTTATATCCAAATGAAGCAAGACTTCACTACTCCTATACTCAAATCCTCTTGTGATAGAGGCTAACATATCATTCGTCTTCTGAATTGCTTGCTGCACCTGCATGTTAGCTTTCAGTCACTTATTGACAAGGACACCCAGGCCCCTTTGTACATTCACACTCTTACCATTTAACAAATAATCTGCACATCTGTTTCTCCTACCAAAGTGGATAACCTCACATTTTTACACATTATATTTCATGTGCCACTTTCTTGTCCACTCACTAAGTCTGTCCAAATTCCCTTGAAGCCGCTTTGCATTTTCCTCACAACACACATTCCCACCTAGTTTTGTGTCATCTGCAAACTTTGAAATACTACATTTGGTCCCCACATCCAAATCATGTGAACAACTGGGTCACAGTGTGGTGGTGAACAGTTGTATTTCTGTCTGGAGGAAGGTTTACAGTGGGTTCCCCATGGTTCCTCATAACTTCAGTTATGTGCAGAGACTGGAAAAGCTGGGGTTGTTCTCCTTGGAGCAGAGCAAGTTCAGAACAACTTTGACAGAGTTAGAATCAAGGAATCAAATGGTAACAGTACAGAAGGAGACCATTCAGTCCATCATGTCAATGACAGCTCTTTGCAAGAGCAGATCAGCGAATTCCACTCCTCTGCCCTTTCATTGTAGCCCTGCAAATTTTCTCTATTTTGGTGTTTATCCAATTCCCTTTTGAAAGCCACGATTGAATCTGCCTCCAGCACACTCTCAGGCAGTGTATTCCAGATCCGAACCACTCACTCTGTCCCACACCCCTGGTACCATTGCAGAAAATCTTTTCTGTTCATTTCATCCCTCATAAATAATTGAAATGAAATGTTTATTAGGAAATGCACAACATAAAAAGGAGAGAGAAATACATGCTGAGTAAAATAGAAGTCAATGTTTGAAAGGTAAAAAGAGCAAAAGATGTAACTTTTATTCTGGATGAGTGAGAGGAATATATCACACTTTGGGGATTTTGTAAGAGGATTTACTGATAAACCTGGGATTTGAGAGGAAGCTGGTTCATGGTTTACAGAACAAATTCAGCCCCTGGGGTGGAGCCAACAGCTGCACCGTCCAATAACAGACAGGCCGGGGACACTGTCTCAGGCCTAGTGAGCTCAGTCGATGAAAGCATGAAACTCTGAATCTCAAGTTTTTGAGTTTGAGCCCACGGTGGGTGTTTTTTATTTCCTTTTTAGGCTGATTTTACAGGCGTTATCCAGCTCTGAATTCCTCGGCAGGGAGTTCAAGGAGTGTTTGAAATGAGATTCAACAGCAGTATGAGAAAGTCTCTCCTTGATTCAGGACTCTTACCTCTCTGCAGGATCTCACTGCTGAAGACTGAACTTTATCTCATTTCATTCTCAGCTCAGGGTCAGTGTGGTTCACTGGGACTTCTGGCTGTCTCCCACTTCACAATCCATCAGTGCTGAGAAATCAATGGGGAATATTACTCACATGTTGCAATGTTTTATAAATACTTGAATGTATTTCACACTGTGTCTAACAGTGTGAATCTCCCCTGGTATATCAGCTCACCAACACTTCAACAGAACATTCACAGAATGTGAGCGCTGAGATCTGTTCAGATCCCTTTCCCAAGACTTGGAAAGTGGGATTGGGCTGGATCACTCTTTTTCAGCTGGCACAGACACGATTGCTAAATGGTCTCATTCTGTGCCATAAATTTTCTCCATTTTCTATGTTCTATGAAGTGAGGTGTGATTGGGAGGGGCAATTCCACCAGGGTTATATTTTCTACCAAAACAATGACACAAGGGATACTTCACTTTTTTATTCATTCATTCATGCGATGTGGGCATCGCTGGCTAGGCCAGCATTTATTGCCCATCCCTAGTTGCCCATGAGAAGGTGGTGGTGAACTGCCATCTTGAACCGCTGCAGTCCATGTGGGGTAGGTACACCCACAGTGCTGTGAGGAAGGGAGTTCCAGGATTTTGACCCAGCGACAGTGAAGGAACGGCGATGTAGTTCCAAGTCAGGATGGTGTGTGGCTTGGAGGGGAACTTGCAGGTGGTGGTATCCCCTGCATTTGCTACCCTTGCCCTTCTCGGTGGTAAAGGTCGCTGGGTTTGGAAGGTGCTGTCTAAGGAGTCTTGGTGCATTGCTGCAGTGCATCTTGTAGACGGTACACACTGCTGCCACTGTGTGCCGATGGTGGAGGGAGTGAATGTTTGTAGATGGGGTGCCAATCATGTGGGCTGCTTTGTCCTGGACGGTGTTGAGATTCTTGAGTTGGAATTGCACCCATCCAGGCAAGTGGAGAGTATTCCATCACACTCTTGACTTGTGAATTGCAGATGGTGGACAGGCTTTGGGGAGTCAGGAGTCATAGATGAGTGAGCGGAATATATCACACTTTGAGGCTTTTGTAAGAGGATATATTGATAAATCTGGGATTTGAGAGGAAGCTGCTTCATGGTTTACAGAACAAATTCAGCCCCTGAGGTGGAGCCAACAGCTGCACTGTAATTACTCGCCTCAGGATTCCAAGCCTCTGACCTGCTCTTGTAGTCACATTATTTGTATGGCTACCCATGGTAACCTCCATGATGTTGATAGTGGGGGATTCAGTGATTGTAATGCTATTGAATGTCAAGGGGAGATAGTTAGATTCTCTCTTGTTGCAGATGGTCATTGTCTGGCACTTGTGTGGTGCGAATGTTACTTGCCACTTATCATCCCAAGCCTGTGAGACTGAAATAGCTCAGTTGGGAGTGTGTTAGACTGAAGATCCCTGGTTCAATCTGGGGTTTTGGCAGTTCTCCTTTATTCTGCATCGCCCTTTGGTTTTGACTCTTGAGCTGCACAATTTACACTGAAATTATTTCCCCAACTCTGAAGGTTGGATTGGAATAGAGAGATATCAAGGATGGGAAATATTTACATTGTCTGCTTTAGCTTATTCTCTATCTCCTTGTGTCCTTTTCCCCAGTTTTTGAATCTTTCGGGGTCGGGTGAACATTTGATTTGCTGCATTTGTCCCAAACTGAAGCCTTTTCCACATCTCTGGGCGGTCAGACTCACTCTGTCCGTTTTTGCTGCTCGTGACCATTAACGAGAAAGGCCACGAGTTCAATGTTTATCAGCAAACGGAAGATAATTGGAAAGAATTCTGTGTTACTCCAGACCAGTGACAAAGATGCGATGGATGTTATTCAAAATAAATTCCCTCTGACATTTTATGTAAACTTGTTTGCATCTAAAAGTTGGATTTTAAGTGTTACAAAAATGTGTCAGATTAATGACTGACCATGTGACAGCGCACATGGGGATCAAATCCACAGCCTTGTTGTTATCAACACTGCGTCCTAACCAACTGAACTAAGCGGCATATAGACAGAGCCAGGTATGGGTTTGAGCCGCACGCTGGGCGGTTTGTGTTTTATTTCTCACACTGGGTGACAGAGCGATTGTACAAACAATGGACACATCACATCTCTGAAACATTGTTCTGATACAAAACAGTGTGAAATCAGAACTGAGCATGGAAATGGAACGGAACCAGAAATCAGGACTTTAATCTATTGAAGTTGATCTTGAAATTCAACCATTCACTAAACATTCCAATGGATCGAACTCTCTTCTGATATAAAATCCAGGAACTTGAGCTGCTGTAAAACATAACTGAGCCTGACGTGATCTGAACACACAATCTTCTGATCTGTAATCAGACGCGCTACCATTATGCCACTAGCTCACAAATAAAATCAAGTGTTTCATTCCTGACAGATTTACTTCTTGTTTAGATTCAGTGATTGAAATTAATTCAATCCTCATCTGACCTCCACTCTGTGAAGGCCTGCCACCCGACCTGAACCCGACGAGACCCGCGACCTGTGTCGGGTCCGGGTCATGTCGGGTCGCTCTTCCGTGTCTGGCTTTCGGGCTCAGGTCAGGTCGGGCCAGGTTCGGGTCGGGCTGGGTCCAGTTCGGGCTGTGTCCGGGTCGGAAACACACAGGAAGTATTACATTTTGCTCTGCTGGGAAGTTGAGTTTAGGAAGTGTCAAAAGTTGAAAAGCCAACCTGAGCTGGGAGTCCGAGACATCAAGGAGGGAAACTCTGAGTCTGCTCAGTGAGCAAGTGAGCATCTCAATGATGTCATTGCGCTCATGCTGCAGCTTCCTGTAGATTCGGAATCGGCAGGTAGGTAAAGTGAACATTCCGGTGGTCGGGTAAGGCTCGGGTCGGTTTGGGCGTGGGAATAAATGGAGATACTCGGGCCGGGTCGGGCTCGAGTCCAATGTGGTTCTGTCAGGTTCGGGTCGGGTTTTTTTTCCTGACCTGAGCAGGCCTTTACCGCTCTGTCAGTTCAGTGCCTTATTTAAACTATTACTTGGAGTTCTGTTTTACAGGGTCTCGGCTGTTCAAGTGTTTCCCAGACCCACTACTCTGATTAATCAGACATTTTGCTGCTAACTGCTGCTGCTACAATTGAAATGTAAAAAAGAATTTCCAGTGACCTGCAACCAATGGACAAATACATTTCAGAAAGATAAAGCTCATTCACCAATCCAAAAATGTGTCTTTCTGCTTATATTTATAAACAACTCCTTCTCTCCACTATGAGAACTATACAATCACTACAGTTATTTGAAAGTTAGTATCAGATGTTCCAGTTCATCAATTTTAAAACTGCAGCAGGTATTTTCCAGAAAACTTCTCTGTTGGAACCTCAGTCCCATTTAGATTGAAAGTGGACAATTAATGTATTCACTTGTTCATTGTGGACAGGTGTCTGACTTGGAATAAATCTCATTAACTTTCAATGAGGTGTCAGTATTTCTGTGCTCCCATTTTACACAGTCTGTCCTGTTCATGCACCATGTTTTTATTCTCCTCTCCCATTCTCCACAGGATACAGATTACAAGCATCATCAATCTAGCTGTTGAAAAGCATTGGAAGAATCTGGTCACACAGGGATTGAAACATTCATTTTCTGCCATTTTCCAAGTTGGTTGCTTTAAACACAGTACGATGTGCAATCATCTTGAAAAGAGATTCTCTTCAATATCCAATACAAACTGAATTACAAACCTGACAGACAAACACAGGAGAACAAGTGACGAGTGAACACAAACCTCATGGTGCTCATTTTCAGATTTATTGCAGTCATCCGACAAAACAAGTGAAAGAATATTCCAGTGAAATGATTTGGAAAGTAGGTGTAACTTTTGTTGGTGCCTTTCTTTGCTCTGTTGGTGAAACTTTCTTGCACCTGACTCCTGTTCATGTCTCTGTTTCCTCTATTGAATGAGGAAGGAGGTATTTGATCAGAAATCAACTGGATTGTGTACCTTTGAGAGGGGATTACTGCACCATCAGGGCTGGAAACAGGAGTGAGTGAAAGACAATGTGTGGAGTTTGATTTTGTACAGAGGGAGAGCAAATCTAACAGGACTGTGAGATATTGGCCTGGATTTTACAGCCCCAATAGCGGTGAACTCTGAGACTTTCACTGCTATTGAGGGTCTGAACAGCACTGCAACTGCTGGTACATGCACACACTAACACCAGCATCTGGAAGTTGTGGTGGTGAGAAATGTGCTTAGAAGGAGCCTCTGATCATAATCGCACCAGCCCACTCTTTAAAGTGACAGGGACCTGTAGTTCAGCAATTTGGGCTCATTGCCCACAATGTACCCTGATTTTTACCTGGGTTGGATTAAAGCCGGTACCAACAGGCTCTGGGCCGCTCGGGAAGGACTTTTCTGTTGACACAACAGCTCCACTATTCCAGGAAGACACCGGCAGCAGCAGGGGAGGAAATGTTGTATTTTATTTCTTAATTGTATGTAAGTTTTTAGCATGGCCTGATCAGAGTTCTTAAATTTACATCTGACTTTTTATTAACAAGATTGAAGGGTTTTTAAAAGATCTCTAAATATATATGACTTTTTATCAAGATTTACTTGGCTTCTTTGTAAAGACTCTTGAGCAAGATTGAAGTGACTTTTAAAAACTACATCTTATCCTTTAAAATCCTGCTTCCATGTAGATGACATTGTAAGATGACTTCAGAATAGCTTAGACTATCTTTCTAACAGGTACTGCAACAGCTTAAGACCTACTTTTCTGCAAAAGCTGGTGAATTACCTTCCGGGAGCGGAGAGGAGCGGAGCGGAGCAGACCTATATGGACCGATATGAGGAGAACGCCGAGAGCGGAGCCTATAAATCCAATCCGAGGATCGAGGCCCAGTCTCTTCCCTTCCAGGAGTGGAGTGGAGCTCTTCCAGTCTGCTGGAGTTTTGAAAAAAAAGAAGCCAACTGTGACGTCAGAGGAGAGCTGCAAGGTGATTGGTTGGTGAGTCACTGCTGTTAGTGTATTTAAATATCATAAAGAAAAGGGCAAAGTATTTTAGTTGAAAAAAAAACCTCTGCTGATAAGATGAGTACTACCAAAGTGTTTGTTTTTATTCAGTGTAACTTATGAAGGACGTTAGATTGTAGTGGGTAGAACAAGGCCCCGAGTGTCATTAGCATTTTTTAATTAAGGGAGTAACTAATTAATCTAAGGGTAAGTCATGGCAGGAGAGCTCAACCCCGTGATATGCTCCTCCTGCGCTATGTGGGGATTCAGGAACCCTCCCAGTCTCCATGACGACCATGTGTGCAGGAAGTGTATCCAGCTGCAGCTACTGGCTACTTGCATTTTGGATCTGGACCTGCGGGTGGTTTCACTGTGGAGCGTCCGCGAAGCTGAGGACGTCATGGATAGCATGTTTAGTGTGGTGGTCGCACCGCAGGTAATGGATGCACAGGCAGAAAAGGGATGGGTGACCACCAGATGGAATATTTGGAGCAGGCAGGTAGTGCAGGAGTCCCCTGTGGCCATCCCCCTCTCAAACAGATACACCGCTTTGGTTACTGTTGGGGGGATGACCTCCCAGGGGAAAAGAGCAACAGCGCGGTCCGTGCCACCACGGAGGGCTCTGCCGCACAGCAGGGGAGGAAAAGGGGTGGAAGAGCTATTGTGATAGGGGAATCTATCATAAGGGGTGCAGATAGGCGTTTCTGTGGCCGCAAACGAGACTCCAGGATGGTATGTTGCCTCCCTAATACTAGGGTCAAGGATGTTTCGGAGCAGCTGCCGGAAATTCTGAAAGGGGAGGGTGTGCAGCCAGAGATCGTGGTCCATATTGGTACGAACGACATAGGCAGGAAGAGAGATGAGGTTCTGCAAAGTGAATATAGGGAGTTAGGCAGAAGGTTAAAGAGCAGGACCTCTAGGGTTGTAATCTCAGGATTACTCCCTGTGACACGTGCTCGTGCGGGTAGGAATCGGAGGATTAGGAAAATGAATGCGTTGCTGAAGACTGGCGAAGGCGGGAGGGCTTCAGGTACTTGGATCATTGGGATCTCTTCTGGTGCAGAGGTGACCTGTACAAGAGGGACGGGTTGCATCTGAACTGGAAGGGGACCAATATCCTTGTCGGGAGATTTTATAGTAATACACTGGAGGGTTTAACCTAGTCTTGCAGCGGGGGTGGGACCCAAAGTAGTAGTCTCTCCGATGAGATAGTTGAGGCAAATGGAGAGGTTAAAGCAAGCAAGTCCAGTAGGCAGGCCAGGCAGGGGCAGGACAGGGAGCGTGGAAGGTCTGGTGGGCTAAACTGCATTTACTTTAATGCAAGTCTCCTTACAGGTAAGGCAGATGAACTCAGAGTATGGATCGGTACATGGGATTGTGGTATTGTAGCTATTACGGAAACGTGGTTGAGGGATGGGCAGGACTGGCAGCTCAATGTTCCGCGGTACCGATCCTTCCGGCGTGACAGAGGTGGAGGTAAGAGAGGAGGGGGAGTTGCACTATTGATTAGAGAGGACATCACGGCAGTACTTAGAGAGGATATCCTGGGGTGAATGTCCAGTGAGGCCATACTGGTAGAACTTAGAAATAATAAAAGGGTGATCCCTTTGATGGGATTATACTATAGGCCCCCCAATAGTCAGGGGGAAGTGGAGGAGCATATATGTAGGGAAATCACAGATAGGTATAGGAATTCTAGGGTTGTAATAGTAGGTGGTTTTAACTTCCCTAATATCGACTGGGACTGCCTTAGTGCTAAGGGATCAGATGGGGAAGAATTTGTTAAGTGAATCCAGTATAGTTTTCTGAAGCAGTACGTGGATGGCCCGACTAGAGAAGGGGCTACACTCGATCTCCTCTTAGGAAATGAGGATGGGCAGGTGGTTGATATGGCAGTGGGGGAGCACTTTGGGACCAGTGACCATAACTCTATTTGCTTCAAGATAGTTATGAAAAAGAATAGGACTGGTCCTCAGGTTGAAGTCCTAAATTGGGGGAAGGCTAATTTCCATGGCATCAGACAGGAACTCTCAAAAGTTGAATGGGAGAGGCTGTTTACAGGTAAAGGGACGTCTGGCAAGTGGGAGGATTTTAAAAGTGAGATAGGAAGAGTTCAGGGCCAGCATGTTCCTGTTCGATGGAAGGGCAAGGCTGGCAAGTTTAGGGACCCTTGGTTTACAAGGGATATTTAGGGTCTGGTTAGGACAAAGAAGGAGGCATACGTCAGGTATAGGCAGCTGGGATCGAGCGAGTCCCTCGAGAAGTATAGGGGATATAGGAGTATACTTAAGAAGGAAATTAGGAGGGCGAAAAGGGGCCATGAGATTTCCCTGGCAGATAAGATAAAGGAGAATCCTAAAAGATTCTATAAGTGTATTAAGAGTAAAAGGGTAGCTAGGGAGAGAGTAGGTCCCCTTAAGGATCAGTGTGGCAATCTATGTGTGAAGCCACGCGAAATGGGCGAGGTCTTAAATGAATATTTCTCGTCTGTATTTACCGTGGAGAAGGTCATGGAAGCTAGTGAGTTCAAGGGAGGGAACAGCGATATCCTGCAGCATATCAACATTACAAAGGAGGAGGTGTTGGAGGTTTTGAAGCGCATTAAGGTGGATAAATCCCCAGGGCCTGATCAGATGTATCCTAGGATGCTATGGGAAGCAAGGGAGGAGATTGCTGGGGCGCAGGCAGAGATTGTTGTATCATCGTTAGCCATGGGTGAGGTACCGGAAGACTGGAGGATAGCTAATTTGTTAATTAATAAGTTAAATAACAAATCATGTCGCCTCTTTCTCTTCTAAACTCTGGCGGAGACAAGCCTAGCTTGTCCAATCTTTCCTCGTAAGACAGCCCACCCATTCCATGTATTAGTCTCGTAAACTTTCTCTGCACTACCTCCAATGCATTTACATCCTTCCGCAAATAAGGAGACCAGTACAGTACTCAGTACTGCAGAAGAGGTCTCACCAATGTCCTGTAATGCTGAAGCATAACCTCCCTACTATTGTATTCAATTCCCATGGTGATAAATGATAACATTCTATTAGCTTTCCTAATTACGTGCTGGACCTGCATACTAAACTTTTGCAATTCATGCCCTCGGACACCCAGATCCCTCTTCATCTCAGAGCTCTGCAATCTCTCACCATTTAGATAATATGCTTTTTTATTCTTCCTGCCATAGTGGACAATTTCCGACTTTCCCACATTATACTCCATTTGCCAGGTCTTTGCCCAATCACTTAACCTATCTATATCCCTTTGTAGCCCCCTTATGTCCTCTTCACAACCTACTTTCCTACCTATCTTTGTGATCAGCAAATTTAGCAACAATACCTTCGGTCCCTTCATCTAAGTCATTTATATAAATTGTAAAAAGTTGAGGCCCCAGCACAGATCCCTGTGGCACACCACTCGTTACTTCTTGCCAACCAGAAAATGACCCATTTATGCTGACTCTCTGTTTCCTGTCAGCTAGCCAATCTTCTATCCATGCCAATATGTTACCCCCGACACCATGAGCTTTTATTTTCTGCAACAACCTTTGATATGGCACCTTATCCTTCTGGAAATCGAAATACAATACATCCACTGGTTCCCCTTTATCCACAGCACATGTAACTCCCTCAAAGACCTCCAATAAATTGGTTGAACATGATTTCCCTTTCAAAAAACCATGTTGACTCTGCCTGATTACATTAATTTTTTTCTAAATGCCCTGCTATAACATCCTCTGTAATAGCTCCAAACATTTTCCCTAAGACAAATGTTAAGCTAACTGGCCTGTCGTTTCCTGCTTTCTGTCTCCCTCCCTTTTTGAATAAATGAGTTACATTCACTCTTTTCCAATCTAACGGAACCTTCTCGAATCTAGGGAATTTTGGAATATTAAAACCAGCGCATCAACTATCTCACTAGCCAATTCAGGACCTGGCGACTTGTCAACCCGCAGCTCCAACAATTTGTTTAATACCACTTCCCTGGTGATTGTAATTTTCTTGAGTTCCTCCATCCCTTCAATTTCCTGATCGCCGGCTAATACTGGGATGTTATTTGTATACTCAATAGTGAAGACCGATGCAAAGTATCTGTTCAATTCATCTGCCATCTCTTAATTATCCATTATTAATTCCCCAGACACACTTTCTATAGGACCAACAGTCGCTTTGTTAACTCTTTTCTTTTTAAAATATCTATCGAAACTCTTACTGGTTGTCTTGAAATTCCTTGCGAGCTTTCTCTCATACTCTAATTTTACCTTCCTTATCAATCTTTTAGTCATTCTTTGCTGTTTTTTATATTCTGTCCAATCTTCTGACCTGCCTCCCACCTTTGCACAATTATAGGCTTTTTCTTTAAGTTTGATCGTATCTTTAACTGTTTTCGTGAACCATGGATGGTGAGTCCCACCTTTGGAACTTGTCTTTCTCGTTGAAATGTATCTATTCTGTGTATTCTGAAATATCCCCTTAAATGTCTGCCACTGCATCTCTATTGACTTATCCCTTAACCTAATTTGCCAGTTCACTTTAGCTAGCTCTGCTTTCATGACCTTCTAATTGCCCTTATTTACATTTAAAATACTAGTCTGGGACCCACTCTCCTCTCCCTCAAACTGAATGTAAAATTCAATCATATTATAATCGCTACTACCTAGGGGCACCTTAACTATGAGGTCATTAATTAATCCTATCTCGTTGCACAATGCCAGGTCTAGTATAGCCTGCTCTCTGGTTGGCTCCAGAATGTATTGTTCCAAGAAATTATCCCCAAAACATTCTATGTACTCCTCATCTAGGCTACCTCTGCCCATCTGAATTTTCCAATCTATATGTAGATTAAAATCCCCCATTATTATCACAGTACCTTTCTGACAAGCTGCCATTATTTCTTCCTTTATATCCCATCCGACAGTGTGGTTAATGTTAGGTGGCCTGTACACCACTCCCACAAGTGACTCCTTGCCTTTATGATTTCTCATTTGTACCCAAACTGCTTCTGCATCCTGATCTCCAGAACTCAGGTCATCCCTCTCTATTACGCTAATACCATCATTAATTAACAGAGCTACCCCGCTACCTTTTCCTAGCTTCCTGTCCTTCCAAAACGCCATGTCACCTCCAATATTCACATCCCAATCTATGTCGCCCTGCAGCCATGTCTCTGTAATGACTATCAGATCGTACTTATTTATTCTATTTGTGCTCCCAGTTCATCTGTTTTGTTTCAAATGCTCCATGCATTCAGATACAGAGCATTTAGTTTTGTCCTTTCATTATTTTTGTCACCTCTAGCCTTATCTGTTGATTTACTCTTAGATTTGTACATTCTGTCCCTTCCTGTCACAGTCTGTTTATCATTTCCCATATTTATACCTTTCTCTCTTGCCTTGTCTCTCCTCCTTGATTCACCATATCTTCCCAAATTTGATCCCTTGCCCCCACTATTCAGTTTAAAACCGTCTCTACTTCCCTCGTTATGTGGCTCGCTAGAACACCGGCACCAGCACGGTTCAGGTGTAGACCGTCCCAACGGTACAGCCACCTCTTTCCCCAGTACTGGTGCCAATGCCCCACGAACCAGAACCCACTACTACCACACCAGTCTTTCAGCCGCACATTACTTTCTCTAATCTTATTTGTCCTATGCCAATTTGCACATGGCTCAGGTAATAATCCAGAGATGATTAACTTTGAGGTTCTGCTTCTTAATTTGGTGCCTAGTTCCTCATACTGACTTTGCAGAACCTCTATCCTTGTCCTGCCTATGTCGTTGGTACCGACATGGACCACGACGACTGGATCCTCCCCCTCCCATTGTATGTTTCGCTCCAGCCCTGAGCAGATGTCCTGAATCCTGGCACCGGCAGGCAACACAGCCGTCTGGACTCTTGCTTTTGCTGCAGAGAACAGAGTCAATCCACCTTACTATACTGTCCCCTACTACCACTACATTCCTTTTTTCTCCCTCTTTGAGCCGCAAACACTTACTGCAGACGTGTTTGCCCTGGATCACACTGGCATCCAGGAACTCCCACATGCTGCAGCTGTGACACATCACCTGTCCTGTCATCCTTAACGTGTTTCAATTAACTACTTAAATATTTTATTCAATTATTCATTTTATTGCATATTTTATTAAACTTACCACTAGTTTTGTTTACTATTTTAAACGTTAGGACTAAAATGGATCTTAATCACTTACCAGATGCGCATCAAGCAGGTCAGTTCTTCCAAACCAATCAACTACCTGCTTGCCTGTGATGTCACAGCTTACCAGATCCTCACCAAACAGCTCCTTCCACTGCACCGAAGAAAGAACCAAATCCTGTGTCCTCACCCCAGCGGCTCTCTGTTTCCCTGCTCTCACTCTCCATTGTGCCGTCACTCCTCGATTTTTTCCCCTGCTCTGCTCCTCTCTCTCTCGCTCTGTCTCCGAGTCTGTGCTTTTGGCGCATTTCTTCATTTGTTGTTCCGTTGTGCTCCTCTGTTTCTGGTCCAAAATCTGACTTTGGTGGGATTTGAACCCACAACCTTCGAATATCGTCTTAATCATTACTTAGTAGTCCAGCACGCTATCCATTGCGCCACAGAGCCTCACACATTTTCATTAACATCACTAAGGCCTTTGATCTTGTCAGCAGAGACGGCCTCTTCAAACTGCAATGGAACATAGGCTGCCCTCCTGAACTCTTGGGCATCATCTCTTCTTTCCACGAGAACATGCATAGTTCCATCAGTAACAATGCAGCAACATCAGACGCTTTCAAGATCAGCAGTGGGGTAAAGTAGGGCTGCGCGCTGGCGCCAACTCTCTTCGGAACAGAGGAACACAGGAGTAAGCTATTCAGCCCGTCGAGCCTAATCTGTCATTCAATTCGTTCATGGCTGATCACCTACCTCAAAGCCCCTTTCCCATGCTATCCCCATATCCCTTGATGTCATGAGTATCAAGATTTCTATCAATTTCTGTCATGAACATGCTCAATGATGGAGCTGCCACAGCCCTCTGGGGCACAGTATTCCAATGATTCACCACCGTCTGAGTGAAGAAATTCCACCCATCTCAGTTTTAAATGGCCCATGTCCTTTAGTTTTAGACTCACCAACCAGGGCAAACATCCTGTCTACATCCACACTGTCACACCCTGTAAGAATTTTGTCAGTTTCAATCAGATCACCTCTCATTCTTCGAAACTTTAAGGAATACAGGCCCAGTTTCCTCATAAGACAATCCCACCATCCCAGGGATTAGTCTGGTGACATAAAAACAAGAAATGCTGGAACCACTCAGCAGGTCTGGCAGCATCTGTGAAAAGAGAAGCAGAGTTAACGTTTCAGGTCAGTGACCCATCTTCGGAACTGACATATATTAGAAAAGTCACAGGTTATAAGCAAGTGAGGTGGGGGTGGGGCAAGAGATAACAAAGGAGAAGGTGTAGATTGGACAAGGCCACATAGCTGACCAAAAGGTCATGCAGCAAAGGCAAACAATATGTTAATGGTGTGTTGAAAGACAAAGCATTAGTACAGATTAGGTGTTAATGGACTGAATATTGAACAGCAGCAAGTACAAACCTGAAAAAAAACAGTAGGTAAGCAAACTGAACAAACTGAGATGAAATGAAATAAATGCAAAAAAAAGATTAGTCTGTTGACCCTCTGTTTCACCCCCTCTATGGCAAGTGTATCCTTCATAAGATGAGGAGACTAAACTGTACACAATACTCCAGTGCGGATTCACCAAGGCTCTATACAATTGCAGCAAGACATCTTTACTCCTGTACTCATGACCCCTCGTGTGGGTACAGCATACCATTTGCCTTCCTAATTGATTGCTGCACCTGCACAAGAGCTTTTAGTGTCTCAGGAACAAGGACACCCTTGGTTGGACATCGACACTTCCCAACCTCTCACCATTTAAGAAATACTCTGTCTTTCTGTTTATTCTACCAAAGTGAATAACTTCACACTTATTCACAAAATATTCCATGTTCTTGCCCATTCACTTAGCCTCTCCAGGTCCCCTGGAAGCGTCTCTGCATCCTCCTCACAACTCATACTTCACCGAGCTTTGTGTCATCTGCAAACTTGGAAATATTACATTTAATTCCCACATCCAAATCATTTATTTCTGTTGTTAACAGCTGTGGCTCCAACACTGATCCTTGCAGTACCCCAATAGTAACAGCCTGCCATCCTGAGAAGGACCCGTTATTCCTGCTCTCTGTTTTCGGTCTGTTAACCAATTCTCAATCCATATCAGTATATTATCCCCAAGCCTATGTGCTCTAATATTGTTTACTCACCTCCTGTGTGGGACCTTACCAAAGGAAAATACAAATACCACATATCCACTGGTTCTCCTTTATCTGTTCTATAGGTAACATCCTCAAAAATCTCAACAGGTTTTTCAAACCTGTTTTCCTTTTCATAAATCTATGTTGCCTCTGCCCAATCATGTCATCATTTTCGAACTGTCTAGTTATCACATCCTTTATAATTGGCATATTCTTCTCCATGCTGCTATTGTACACTTTCAATGACTCAGATGGGGGTGTTCACCTGCACATCAGAGCTGACGACAAGCTGTTCAACTTGGCAAGAGTGTGCGCCAAGACCAAAGTGGGTAAATTCCTAGTCTGTGAGTTGCTATTTGCTGATGATGCTGTGCTGACATCCCATAATGAAGTTCAGTCACAGCAGCTTGTAAATCGGTTCTCCCTGGCCTGCAAAGATTTGGACTGACAATCAGCATCAGGAAGATGAAAGTTACGGGCCAGGACGTAGAGACTCCACTTTCCATCAACATCGACAACCTCACTTTGGAGGTTGTCAACAGCTTCACATACCTTCCATCAACAATCACCAGCAATCTGGCCCTTGATGCTGAAATCAGCACCAGGATTGCCAATGCTGCAGCTGTCATGTCAAAGTTGAGAAGACAAGTGTGAACCGGCAGCAAACTGACCGAAAATACAAAGCTCCACGTGTACCAGGCTTGTGTTCTCAGCAACCTCCTTCATAGTAGAGAAGCATCAACAACTTATACAAGCCAAAAAAAGCGGCTGAACAGCTTCCACCTCCACTGCCTCAGATGGATACTGGGCATCTCCTGGCAGGACAGAGTGCCGAATGCGGAAGTACACCAGCGTGCAGGGATCCGCAGCATGTTTGCCCTCTTGAGTCAGCGGTGACTCTGTTGACTGGGCCAAATGGATGACGGTCACATTGCCAAATACATGCTCTGTGGTGAGCTTGCTATCAGCACGAGATCAACAGGTCAGGGAAAAAAATCAAGTCCTTTGGAGAGGTTTGAGTTAATTCAGGAGAGTGGGCATGGATTTATAAATGGGAGTTCATGCTTGACAAATCTAACTGCATTTGTTGATAAACTATCTGAGAATGCTGATGAAGGGAATGCAGTGGATGTTGTTTATATGGATGTTATGAAAGCATTATATAAAGTATCACATAAAAGGGTGGTTAACAAAATTGGGGTTCATGGATTAGGAGGGTCAGTGTCCATTTGGATAGTAAATTGTTTTAAAGACTGAAAACAGCGAGTCATATTAAATGGTTCTTGGTCAGACCGGAGGATAGTCGACAGTGGTGTTCCCCAAGGGTCAGTGCTAGAACCACTGCTTTTTTTGCTAAAGGTAAGTGACTTGGATCTTGGAATACAGAGTAGAATCTCAAAATATGCCGATGACACCAAACTTGGAGGAGTGGCAAACAGTGAGGATGATATGAACTGCCTGCAACAGGACAGTGATAGGCCAGCAGAATGGGCAGACAGGTGGCAGATGGAATTTAATAGTGACAAGTGTGAGGTGATGTATTTTGGCATAAGGAATAGGGAGAGGCAATATATACTTCATGGCACAGTTCTAAAGTGTGTGCTGGAATAGAGGGACTTGGGGTTCATGTGCTCCGATCTTTGAAGGTGGCAAAACATATTGCGAGAGTGGTTAGCAAAGCATATGGGATCTTGGGCTTTATAAATAGAGGCATTGAGTACAAAAGCAGGGAAGTTATGCTGAACCATTATAAAACTCTGGTTAGGCCCCAATTGGAGTGTTGCTTCCAGTTCTGCTCAGCAGACTTTAGAAAGAATGTGAGGGTCCTTGAGAGGATGCAGAGGCGATTTACCAGAATGGTTCCAGGGATGGGAGACTTTAGTTACAAGGTTAGGTTGGAAAAGCTAGGATTAATCTGCCTATATGAAAGGAGATTGAGTGGAGAATTGATAGAGGTGTATAACACCTCTAGAGAACAGGCCATCCTGGACTGGGTATTGTGTAATGAGAACGATTAGTTAACAATCTTGTTGTGTGGGGGCCCATAATATGATAAAAGTCTTCATTAAGATGGAGAGTGAGAGAGTTGATTCCGAGCTTCGGGTCCTGAATCTAAACAAAGGAAACTATGAAGGTATGAGGCGGGAGTTGGCGACGATAGATTGGGGAACGTTACTTAAAGGGTTGACAGTGGATAGGCAATGGCTAGCATTTAAAGAGCGCATGGATGAATTACAACAATTGTTCATTCCTGTCTGTGCAAAAGTAAAACAGGAAGGGTGGCTCAACTGTGGCTTACAAAAGACATTAAGGAAAGTATTAGATCCAAGGAGGAGAAATATAAAATGGCCAGAACAAGCAGCAAACCTGAAGATTGTGAGCAGTTTGGAATTTAGCAGAGGAGGACAAAAGGATTGATTAAGAAGGGGGAAATAGAGTATGAGAGTAAGCTAGCAGAGAACATAAAAACTGACTGTAAAAGCTTCTGTAGATAGGTGTAGAGAAAAAGATTAGTGAAGACAAATGTGGGTCCCTTACAGTCAGAAACGGGGGAATTTATAATGAGGAACAAAGAAATGGCAGACCAGTTAAATACATACTTTGGTTCTGTCTTCACAAAGGACGATACAAATTACCTCCCAGAAATGTTGGGGAACATAGGGTCTAATGAGAAGGAGGAACTGTATGAAATCTGTATTAGTAGGGAATGTTTGGGAAATTGATGGGATTGAAGGCCGATAAATCCCCAAGGCCTGACAATCTACTTCCCAGAGTACTTAAGGAGGTGGCCTTTGAAATAGCAGATGCATTTCTGGTCTTTTTTCAAAATTTTGTAGACTCTGGAACAGTTCAAATGGATTGGACGGTAGTTAATGTAACTCCACTATTTAAAAAAAGAGGCAGAAAGAAAACAGCGAATTATATACCGGTTAGCCTGACATCAGTCGTGGGGAAAATGCTGGAGTCCATTATAAAAGATGTAATAGCAGAGTGCAATAATAACTCGTCTCCACTCCTAGTATTTCTAAATCCCACACATTCACTATAATGTGAACACTTATTTCCTGTTGTGTCTCTCTCAGATTTGTAAACTTCACTGTATTGGAGTGAGGTGACATCTACTGGCGGGAAGCAAGAACTGCAACCAAGCAGCAGAAACTCCACAGTCTGTCAGGGTTCAAGAAACATTGCAATGTGAGGATACAGCGAAGTGGTTTGATTGGGTAGATGGAGACATGATTCCACTTGTGGTGGTGTCTGAAGCACAGGCCAGAAATACAAAATTGCCATTAATAAAAGAAATGAGGAATTCATGAAAAATGTAGTAACGTAGTGAATGGTTAGAATGTGAAAAGATTAGAAAGTTAGATTGGATGGACAGAAGCAGTCTGAAAGGATGGCTGAAACAAAAGGTGAGTGCCGTGAAACGTTAACTGTGCTTCTCTCAGCACAGATGCTGCCAGAGCTGCTGAACATTTCCAGCACTTTCTGTTTTTATTTCAGCATTTGCAGGATGTTGCTTTGATCTGAAAAAAAAATGGATGATTGGCTGGGGGGGGGGGGGGTTTCAGTGAAATTACACAGCAGCTAAAGCAACCTGACTGGTCAGTGGCTCGTTGGTCTAGGGGTATGATTCTTGCTTGGGGAATGTGGTTGATTAACATGTAAGAAATCCAGCGTTCTAATCCCAGATGAGCCCTGGTCTGCTGGCATTTTTAGATTAAGGTGATCTATTGGTTTCAGCCTTGCAGAAGGTGGAATTGACTTCCATGCGGAGCTGGCTTGAGGACCAGACAACTGGATTCAAAGAGCTTGTCGACAAAATTGTAATTAACTAAATGTACAGAAAACCAACTGGGAATAGAAAGTTGTTGCAGTAATTGAGACCTGACTCCAAAAACAACAGGACTGGGTTCTGGACTGGAATGGAATGGAATTCTTCAGTGTTTCTGTTGTTTGGCTTGCATTGACTCATCGAGTTTCTTGTTTTTCACTTTGTCGATCCCTTTGAATAATTGTGGATCCTTCTGCAGGGTGTCTTCTTTCACCAGGTAGTTCTGACCTCTGATGATGTTGATCGTAATCAGCTTCAATTCGCTGATAGTTCTGGAACTGAGCAGATTTCCTTTGCTTGAGTCTACAACATGGAACTCAGTCTGACATGTGGACCCATGGGAGGATTTGAATGCCATCCCTGCGTTGGAGTTGCATCCATCCAATAAGAGACCGAGTAGAAGTGACAGTTCTGTCAGTCGAATATGAGAATTTTAATGGCAGGGTTGTGAGTTTGAGTGCCATTCTGTTTTTCCCTTTTTTAAGGCTTCATGAGCAGAGAGTACAGGGAGTGTTTGAAATGAGCAAGTCTCGCTTTGATTCAGGACTCTTACCTCTCAGCAGCATCTCACTATGAAAGATTGAATTTGATCTCATTTCATTCTCAGCTCGGGGTCTGTGCGGCTCAGTGGCACTTCTGGCTGTCTCCCGCTTCACAATCCATCAGGACTGAGAAAGCAATGGGGAATATTACTCACATGTTGTGTTCTTTAATTTTTTGGAAAACTTGAATGTATGTATTTTCTTCCAAAACAAGGACACCAAACCGCTGTTAATGTCGGGATGAAATAGCTCAGTTGGGAGAGTGTGAGACTGAAAATCTAAAGGTCTTTGGTTCAATCCCGGGTTTCAGCAATTTCGCTTCCTTATGCGTCCCTTGCCTTGGTTCTGATTTTCCAGTTGCACAATTTGCTTTGAGATTATTTCCCAAGCACCAGTGGATTGAATTTGAGAAACAACACAGAGTCATTTACAACATCGAAGGTGGTCATTTGGCCTATCACGTCCATGCTGGCTCTCCCCGGAGCAATCTAATCAGTTCCACTCACCAGCTCGATCCCTTTCCTCCTGCAAGTTTCTTTCCTTCAAGTATCCATCCAATTGCCTTTTCAAATCATTGATTGTCTCTGCTTCCACCACACTCGTGGGCCAAGACATTACCACCCACAACATAAAAAATTCCACCTCATCAAGGATGGGAAATACTTATATCTTCTATATTTGCTTATTCTCTATTTCTATGAGAATAGACTGGCAGTCAACATGAAAGGAAACCCAAAAATCTTCTAGCAGCATGTAAATGATAAGTGGGTAGTAAGAGGTTGAGTCGGGCCTATTAGGGACAAAAAGGATAATATAAGCTTAGAGGTGCAGGGCAATGTTCATCTACTTAATAAGTACTTTGCATCAGTGATCACTAAGGAAGTGGAATTTGACAAAATATCAGTTGAAGTGAAGAAAGTAGTGGCAATGGAGAGAGTACAAATTAGGATAGGGACGTACTAAAAAGGCTGGCTGTGCTTAGGGTAGATAAATCACCTGGTCCGGATGGCTCACATCCCAGGTTGCGAAAGGAAAAGCGGATGCAGATAACAGAAGGGCTTGCTATAATATTCCAATCTTCCCTGGATACGGTGGAGGTGCTAGAGGATTAAACAGTGGCAAATGCGACACCCTTATTCAAGAAAGGGTGTAAGGACAGTCCGGGTAACTACAGGCTAGTAAGATTAACAGCAGCGGTGGGTAAGGTTTTAGAAAGAATAATCAGGGTAAAAAATCAACAGTCACTTGGAGAGGTTCGAGTTAATTAAGGAGAGTGAGCATGGATTTATAAATGGGAGTTCATGCTTGACTAATCTAACTGCATTTTTGATGAACTAACAGAGCAGGTTGATGAAGGGAATGCAGTGGATGTTGTTTATATGGATTTTAAGGAAATGTTTGACAAGGTACCACATAAAAGGGCGGTTAACAAAATTGAGGTTCGTGGTATAGGAGGGTCAGTGTCCAATTGGATAGAAAATTGGTTTAAGGACAGAAAACAGCGAGTCTTATTAAATGGTTCTTTGTCAGACTGGAGGATAGTCGACAGTGGTGTTCCCCAAGGGTCAGTGCTAGAACCACTGCTTTTTTTGCTCAAGGTAAGTGACTTGGATCTTGGAATACAGAGTAGAATCTCAAAATATGCCGATGACACCAAACTTGGAGGAGCGGCAAACACTGAGGATGATATGAACTGCCTGCAACAGGACAGTGATAGGCTAGCAGAATGGGCAGACAGGTGGCAGATGGAATTTAATAGTGACAAGTGTGAGGTGATGTATTTTGGCAGAAGGAATAGGGAGATGCAATATATACTTAATGGCACAGTTCTAAAGAGTGTTCTGGAATAGAGGGACTTGGGGTTCATGTGCATCAATCTTTGAAGGAGGCAAGTCATATTGCGAGAGTGGTTCGCAAAGCATATGGGATCTTGGGCTTTATAAATAGAGGCATTGAGTACAAAAGCAGGGAAGTTATGCTGAACCATTACAAAACTCTGGTTAGATCCCAATTGGAGTGTTGCTTCCAGTTCTGCTCAGCAGACTTTAGAAAGAATGTGAGGGTCCTTGAGAGGACGCAGAGGCGATTTACCAGAATGGATCCAGGGAAGGGGGATTTTAGTTACAAGGTTAGGTTGGAAAAGCTATGATTATTCTGCCTTTCTCAAAGGAGATTGAGTGGAGAATTGATAGAGGTGTAAAACACCTCTGGAGAACAGGCCATCCTGGACTGGGTATTGTGTAATGAGAAAGGATTAGTTAACAATCTTGTTGTGTGGGGTCCCTTGGGGAAGTGCGCCCATAATATGATAAAATTCTTCATTAATATGGAGAGTGAGAGAGTTGATTCCGAGACTCGGGTCCTGAATCTAAACAAAGAAAACTATGAAGGTATGAGGCGGGAGTTGGCTATGATAGATTGGGGAACGTTACTTAAAGGGTTGACAGTGGATAGGCAATGGCTAGCATTTAAAGAGCGCATGGATTAATTACAACAATTGTTCATTCCTGTCTGTGCAAAAGTAAAACAGGAAGGGTGGCTCAACTGTGGCTTACAAAAGAAATTAAGGAAAGTATTAGATCCAAGGAGGAGAAATATAAAATGGCCAGAACAAGCAGCAAACCTGAAGATTGTGAGCAGTTTGGAATTTAGCAGAGGAGGACAAAAGGATTGATTAAGAAGGGGGAAATAGAGTATGAGAGTAAGCTAGCAGAGAACATAAAAACTGACTGTAATAGCTTCTATAGATATGTGTAGATGAAAAGATTAGTGAAGACAAATGTGGGCCCCTTGCAGTCAGAAACGGGGGAATTTATAATGGGGAACAAAGAAATGGCAGACCAATTAAATACATACTTTGGATCTGTCTTCACAAAGGAGGATACAAATTATCTCCCAGAAATGTTGGGGAACATAGGGTCTAGTGAGAAGGAGGAACTGTATGAAATCAGTATTAGTCGGGAATGTTTGGGAAATTGATGGGATTGAAGGCCGATAAATCCCCAGGGCCTGATAATCTACATCCCAGAGTACTTAAGTAAGTGGCCCTTGAAATAGCAGATGCACTTCTGGTCTTTTTTCAAAATTCTATCGACTCTGGAACAGTTCCAATGGATTGGACGGTAGTTAATGTAACTCCACTATTTAAAAAAAGAGGCAGAAAGAAAACAGCGAATTATATACCGGTTAGCGAGGCCTGGACAAGGTATGCCAGCCAAGAGCGACGTCTCAATTCATTCCATCTTCTCTGCCTTCGGAGAATACTTGGCATCAGGTGGCACGACTATATCTCCAACAGAGAAGTCCTTGAAGCGGCCAACACCCCCAGCTTATACACACTACTGAGTCAGCGGCGCTTGAGATGGCTTGGCCATGTGAGCCGCATGGAAGATGGCAGGATCCCCAAAGACACATTGCACAGCGAGCTCGCCACTGGTATCAGACCCACCGGCCGTCCATGTCTCCGCTACAAAGACGTCTGCAAACGCGACATGAAATCGTGTGACATTGATCACAAGTCGTGGGAGTCAGTTGCCAGCATTCGCCAGAGCTGGCGGGCAGCCATAAAGACAGGGCTAAATTGTGGCGAGTCGAAGAGACTTAGTAGTTGGCAGGAAAAAAGACAGAGGCGCAAGGGGAGAGCCAACTGTGCAACAGCCCCGACAAACAAATTTCTCTGCAGCACCTGTGGAAGAGCCTGTCACTCCAGAATTGGCCTTTATAGCCACTCCAGGCGCAGCTTCACAAACCACTGACCACCTCCAGGCGCGTATCCATTGTCTCTCGAGATAAGAGGGCCCAAAAGAAGCCTGACATCAGTCGTGTGGAAAATGCTGGAGTCCATTATAAAAGATGTTATCGCAGAGTGCAATAATAACTCGTCTCCACTCCTAGTATTTCTAAATCCCACACATTCACTAGAATGTGAACAATTATTTCCTGTTGTGTCTCTCTCAGATTTGTAAACTTCACTGTATTGGAGTGAGGTGACATCTACTGGCGGGAAGCAAGAACTGCAATCAAGCAGCAGAAACTCCACAGTCTGTCAGGGTTCAAGAAACATTGCAATGTGAGGATACAGCGAAGTGGTTTGATTGGGTAGATGGAGACATGATTTCACTTGTAGTGGTGTCTGAAGCAAATGCCAGAAACACAAAATTGTCATTAATAAAAGAAATGAGGAATTCATGAAAAATGTAGTAACGTTGTGAATGGTTAGAATGTGGAATAAACAGAAAGTGAGATTGGATGGACAGAAGCAGTCTGAAAGGTTGGCTGAAACAAAAGGTGAGTGCCCTGAAACATTAACTGTGTTTCTCACAGCACAGATGCTGCCAGAGCTGCTGAACATTTCCAGCACTTTCTGTTTTTATTTCAGCATTTGCAGGATGTTGCTTTGATCTGAAAAAAAAATGGATGATTGGCTGGGGGGTTCCAGTGAAATTCCACAGCAGCTAATAAAGCGTGACCTGTCAGTGGCTCGTTGGTCTAGGGGTATGATTCTCGCTGAGGGAATATGGTTAATTAACATGCGAGAGATCCTGGGTTCAAGTCTCGGACGAGCCCTGGTCTGCTGGCATTTTTAGATTAAGGTTATCTATTGGTTTCAGCCTTGCAGAAAGTGGAATTGACTTCCACACGGAGCTGGCTTGAGGACCAGACAACTGGATTCAAAGAGCTTGTCGACAAAATTATAACTAACTAAATGTACAGATAGCCAAGTGGGAATATAATGTTGTTGCTGTAATTGTGACCTGACTCCAAAAACAACAGAACTGGGTTCTGGACTGGAATGGAATGGAATTCTTCAGTGTTTCTGTTGTTTGGCTTGCATTGACTCATCGATTTTCTTGTTTTTCACTTTGTCGATGCCTTTGAATAATTGTGGATCCTTCTTCAGGGTGTCTCCTTTCACCAGTTCGTTCTGGCCTCTGATGATGTTGATTGTAATCAGCTTCAATTCGCTGATAGTTTTGGAAGTCAGCAGATTTCCTTTGCTTGAGTCTACAACATGGAACTCAGTCTGACATGTGGACCCATGGGAGGATTTGAATGCCATCCCTGCGTTGGAGTTGCATCCATCCAATAAGAGACCGAGTAGAAGTGACAGTTCTGTCAGTCGAATATGAGAATTTTAATGGCAGGGTTGTGAGTTTGAGTGCCATTCTGTTTTTCCCTTTTTAAAGGCTTCATGAGCAGAGAGTACAGGGAGTGTTTGAAATGAGCAAGTCTCGCTTTGATTCAGGACTCTTACCTCTCAGCAGCATCTCACTATGAAAGATTGAATTTGATCTCATTTCATTCTCAGCTCGGGGTCTGTGCGGCTCAGTGGCACTTCTGGCTGTCTCCCGCTTCACAATCCATCAGGACTGAGAAAGCAATGGGGAATATTACTCACATGTTGTGTTCTTTAATTTTTTGGAAAACTTGAATGTATGTATTTTCTTCCAAAACAAGGACAACAAGCCACTGTTAAGGTAGGGCTGAAATAGCTCAGTTGGGAGAGCGTTGAACTGAAGATCTAAAGGTTCCTGGTTCAATCCCGGGTTTCAGCAATTTCGCTTCATTATGCGTCCCTTGCCTTGGTTCTGATTTTCCAGTTGCACAATTTGCTTTGAAATTATTTACCAAGCACCAGTGGATTGAATTTGAGAAACAACACAGAGTCATTTACAGCACAGAAGTTGGTCGTTTGGCCTATCACGTCCATGCTGGCTCTCCCCGGAACAATCCAATCAGTTCCACTCACCAGTTCGATCCCTTTCCTCCTGCAAGTTTCTTTCCTTCAAGTATCCATCTAATTTCCTTTTCAAATCATCGATTGTCTCTGCTTCCACCACACTCGTGGGCCAAGTCATTACCACCCAGAACATAAGAAAGTTCCACCTCATCAAGGATGGGAAATACTTACACCTTCTATATTTGCTTATTCTCTATTTCTATGAGAATAGACTGACAGTCAACATGAAAGGAAACCCAAAAATCTTCGAACAGCATGTAAATGATAAGTGGGTAGTAAGAGGTTGAGTCAGGCCTATTAGCGACAAAACGGATAATATAAGCTTAGAGGTGCAGGGCAATGTTAATCTACTTAATGAGTACTTTGTATCAGTGATCACTAAGGAAGTGGAATTTGACAAAATATCAGTCGAAGTGAAGAGAGTAGAGTCAATGGAGAGGGTACAAATTGAGGGAGGTACTAAAAAGGCTGGCTGTGCTTAGGGTAGATCAATCACCTGGTCTGGATGGCTCACATTCCAGGTTGCGAAAGGAAATGCGGATGCAGATAATGGAAGAGTTTGCCATAATCTTCCAATCTTCCCTGGATACGGGGGAGGTGCCAGGAGTAAGCAGTGGCAAATGCGACGCCCTTATTCAAGAAAGGGTGTAAGGACAGTCCGGCTAACTACAGGCTAGTTAGATTAACAGCAGCGGTGGGTAAGGTTTTAGAAAGAATAATCAGGGTAAAAAATCAACAGTCACTTGGAGAGGTTTGAGTTAATTAAGTAGAGTGAGCATGGATTTATAAATGGGAGTTCATGCTTGACTAATCTAACTGCATTTTTTGATGAACTAACAGAGCAGCTTGATGAAGGGAATGCAGTGGATGTTGTTTATATGGATTTTAAGGAAGCGTTTGACAAGGTACCACATAAAAGTGGGGTTTACAAAATTGAGGTTCGTGGTATAGGAGGGTCAGTGTCCAATTGGATAGAAAATTGGTTTAAGGACAGAAAACAGGGAGTCTTATGAAATGATTTTTTGTCAGACTGGAGGATAGTCGACAGAGGTGTTCCCCAAGGGTCAGTGCTAGAACCACTGCTTTTTTTGCTAAAGATAAATGACTTGGATCTTGGAATATTGAGTAGAATCTCAAAATATCCCGATGACAACAAACTTGGAGGAGTGGCAAACAGTGAGGATGATATGAACTGCTTGCAACAGGACAATGATAGGCTAGCAGAATGGGCAGACAGGTGGCAGATGGAATTTAATAGTGACAAGTGTGAGGTGATGTATTTTGGCATAAGGAATAGGGAGAGGCAATATTTACTTAATGGCACAGTTCTAAAGTGTGTGTTGGAATAGAGGGACTTGGGGTTCATGTGCATCAATCTTTGAAGGTGGCAAGACATATTGCGAGAGTGGTTAGCAAAGCATATGGGATCTTGGGCTTGAAGAAAAGAGGCATTGAGTACAAAGCAGGGAAGTTATGCTGAACCATTATAAAGCTCTGATTAGGCCCCAGTTGGCGTGTTGCTTCCAGTTTTGCTTACCACACTTAAGAACGAATGTGAGCGTCCTTGAGAGGATGCAGAGGAAATTCACCAGAATGGATCCAGGGATGGAGGATTTTAGTTACAAGGTTAGGTTGGAAAAGCTAGGGTTGTTCTCCCTGCATCAAAGGAGAGTGAGGGGAGAATTGATAGATGTGTTTTCGGCTATGACAGTTTTAAATAAATTGGCAAGGAAACATTGTTCCCGTTAACTATTGGTACAAGGACTAGGGGACACAGATTGAAGGTTTTGGACAGGAGATACAGGGGGAATGTGCGCAAGAACTTTTTTACACTGATTGGTGATGATCTGTAACTCGCTGCTCACGAGGGCGGTGGAAATGGAGACAATCGAGGATTACAAAAGGAATTTGAATGGGCACTTGAAGGAAATAATTTTACAGGGCTATGGGGATCGAGCAGACAAGTAATAACTCGTCTCCACTCCTAGCATGTCTTAATCCCACACATTCACGATAATGTGAACAATTCTTTCCTGTTGTGTCTCTCTCAGATTTGTAAACTTCACTGTATTGGAGTGAAGTGACATCTACTGGCAAGAAACAAGAACTGCCGTGATGAGATCAGCCATGATTGTATTGAATGGCAGAGCAGGCTCGAGTGGCTGACTTGCCGACTCCGGCTCCTCGTTCTTATGTTCATAGTATCATACAGCACAGAAGGAGGCCATTCGGCCCCATTGTGCCTCTGCTGACTCTCTGACAAAAAGATGCAATTAGTCCAACCCCCTGCCTATTTCCCCATAATCCTGGAGAATTTCACTTTGAAATATTTGTCCAATTCCTTTATGAAAGTTATAATTGAATCTGTTTCCACCACCCTGTCAGACAATTCATTCCAAATCCGAATCAGTTACTGGGTAAAAAGATCTCTCCTCACCTCCCCTTGACATTTTTGGCCAATTATTTTAAATCTGTGTCCTCTGGTTACTGACCCCCAGGACAGTGGAAACAGTTTCTCCCTCTCTACCCTATGAAAATCCTTCATGATTCTGAACACCTCCATTAAATCTTCCCTTAACCTTCTCTACTCTGAGGAGAACAATCCCAGCTTCACCAGCCTGTCCAGAGAACTGACACCCCTCATCTCTGGTATCATTCTAGTAAATCTCCTCTGAACTGTCTCAGAAGCTTTGATGTCCTTTCTAAAGCCTGGTGCCCAGAACTGGACACATTACCCGAGCTGAGATCGAGCCAGCGACGCCCACATCCCACGAACGAATAAAAAAACGCTCCCGAACCAGTCCCCAATTCTTAAGCATTTATCGACACTGCCTGCCCAGTCCCCAAATCTTATTCATTTAGAAACGCTCCCTGCCCAGTCTCCAACTCTTGTTCAGTTATCGACACTGCCTGCCCAGTCCCCAATTCTTATCCATTTACAGACGCTTCCTGACCAGTACCCAAATCTTATTCATTTAGAGACGCTCCCTGCCCAGTCCCCCAATTCTTATCCATTTGCAGACGCTCCCTGCCCAGTCCCCAATTCTTATCCATTTACAGACGCTCCCTGACCAGTACCCAAATTTTATTCATTTAGAGACGCTCCCTGCCCAGTCCCCAATTCTTATCCATTTATAGACGCCGTTTCGGGAAGCCTCACTGGGAAAAGCTTCACCACCGCCATCCGCAGGGATACAGATGGGATTGTTCCATCTTATTGTGGCCCTGAGGCCCTGCTCCAGCTGTGTGAGCCCGCAAAGTCTTCTCGCACTTTGTGAATATCCCGCTCCAACTCCGAACCCGCAGCTCTTGCTGCTGACAAAGCTCTCTACCGCGCCTGTGCGCCCCGCTCCTGTCACAGATAGGGCGGATTCTAGGCCGCTGAGCATTCTGGGTATCACACCTGTCATTAATGCTATTCTTTCAGCTGAAAGGTTTTATTACGTACATTTCATGACCTGGAATCGTCGTGAGTGTTTTCTTTTGCACCTGTCAGTGCCTGGGAGGATAGGGTCAGCTTCACTTTGTAGCCATGAGTTTCTGGTGTGAGAAAGTGGTGTTTAACTCAGTATATTTCAGTTTTTGGTCTGTGACTGTGGGTATTATTCAGTACTTGTTTGTTTCTGCTATTGCTCTGTGAGTTTCACCACATATCTTTCAACAACTTGTATGTGAGCATCAGCTTTTGTCTATATCTATCAGTTTCTGAGAAGTGTGAAAGGGTTCGATTCGATCCCTATCAGTTTCTGTTACATGCATGTGTCTTTAATCTGCACCTCCTCTGAGTGTGTCTTCGTCTCTGTGCTTGTAGGTGAATATGTGTTTTGCTTTGTATCTCTCAGTCTTTGAAGTGTAAGCCTGGGTTTGTACCTAATTTTCTTTGTACCTTGCAGTTGGGATATGAAAGAAAGATTTTTACACGTTACCTGCCAACTGCTGCTACGTGACTGTGGGTTTCACACTGTATCTGTCAATTTCTTGTCTGGTAATGCGAAGTTTACAGTGTACCTGTCAGGTTCTTGTATGTGAGTGTTGATTTCACTCTGAAAAGAATCATAGATCATAGAATAGTTACAGAACAAAAGGAAGCCATTCAGCTCATTGTGCTTGTGCTGCTTCTATGCACGAGCAACTCAGCTCATGCCACAGACTCATGTATTCCATGAAAACATGCAATTTTTCCACTTCAGATAATTATCTTATACCATTTTGAAAGCCATGGTTGAATCAGCCTCCATCACACTCTCAAGCAGTGCATATCAGATCTTAACCACTCGCTGTGCAAAAGAAGTTTTTCCTCATGTTGCCTTTGGTTCTTTTGCCATTCACCTTAAATCGGTGTCCTCAGGTTACAGAGCCGTGAATAATATTCCCCATTGCTTTCTCAGCACTGATGGATTGTGAAGCAGGAGACAGCCAGAAGTCCCACTGAGCCGCATTGACCCCGAGCTGGGAATGAAATGAGATGAAGTTCAATCTTTCACAGCGAGATGCTGCAGAGAGATGAGTCCCGAATCAAAGTGAGACTTTCTCATACTTTTGCTGAATTTCATTTCAAACACTCCTTGTACTCTCTGCTAATGAAGCCTTAAAAAAGGGAAAAACAAAATGGCACTCAAACTCACCACCCTGAAATTAAAAGTTTAATGTTTGACTGACTGAACTGTCACTTCTACTCGGTCTCTTATTGGATGGATGCAACTGTATTCTCCAACGCAGGGGTGGCATTCAAATCCTCCCATGGGTCCACATGTCAGACTGAGTTCCATGTTGTAGACTCAAGCAAAGGAAATCTGTTCAGTTCCAAAACTATCAGTGAGTTGAAGCTCATTACGATCATCATCATCAGAGGTCAGAACTACCTGGTGAAAGATGACAATCTGAAGAAGGATCCACAATTATTCAAAGGCATCGACAAAGTGAAAAACAAGAAAATCGATGAGTCAATGCAAGCCAAACAACAGAAACACTGAAGAATTCCATTCCACTCCAGTCCAGAACCCAGTCCTGTTGTTTTTGGAGTCAGGTCACAATTACTGCAACAACTTTATATTCCCACTTGGCTATCTGTACATTTAGTTAATCAAGCTCTTTGAATCCAGCTCTCTGGTCCTCAAGCAGCTCCATATGGAAATCAATTCCGCCTTCTGCAAGGTTGAAACCAATCAATGACCTTAAACTAAAAATGCCAAAGAAGAAGGACTTGTCCAGGATTTGAACCCAGGATCTCTCACACATTAATTAATCACTCACCCTAAGCAAGGATCATACCCCTAGATGAACATGCCACTGATATCAGAACTTCCTTTTAGCTCCTGTGGAATTTCACTGGCAGCCAAAGCCTACCATCCACTTTTTTTTCAGAGCAAAGCATCATCTTGCAAATTCTGAAATAAAAACAGAAAGTGTTGGAAATGTTCAGAAACTCTGGCAGCATCTGTGGAGAGAGAAACAGAGTTCACCTTTCAGGGCGTTTACCTTTTGTTTGAGCCATCCTTTCACACTGCTTCTGTCCACCCAATCTCACTTTCTATTTTATCTAGATTCCACCCACTCACTACCAAAATACATTTATCATGAATTCCTCATATCTTTTAATAATGACAATTTTATATTTCTGGCCTTTGCTTTGGACTCCACCACAAGTGGAATCATGTCTCCACCAACCCAATCAAACCCATTCACTATTTCTTCACATTGCAATGTTTCTTTCACCCTGACAGACGATGGAATTTCTGCTGCTTGATTGCAGTTCTTGCTTCCTACCAGTAGATGTCACCTCACTCCAGTACAGTGAAGGTGACAAATCTGAGAGCACACAACAAGAAGTAATTGTTCACGTTGTTCATTGTTCAGTGAACATGTCCCTCTATTCCTGCACACTCTTTAGAACTGTGCCATTAAGTATATATTGCCTCTCCCTATTCCTTCTGCTAAAATGCATCACCTCACACTAGTCACTATCAAAATCCATCTGCACCTGTCTGCCCATTCTGCTAGCCTATCACTGTCTTGTTGCAGGTGATTCATTTCATCCTCACTGTTTGCCACTTCTCCAAGTTTGGTGTTATCGGCATATTTTGAGATTCTACTCTATATTCCAAGATCCAAGTCATTTATCTGTCGCAAGTAAAAAGCAGTGGTTCCAGCAGTGACCCTTGGGGAACAGCACTGTCGACAACCTTCCAGTCTGAGAATGAATCATTTATTACGACTTGCTGTTTTCTGTCCTTAAGCCAATTTTCTATCCAATTGGACACTGACCCTCCTATTCCATGAACCTCAATGTTGTTAATCACCCTTTTATATGTCGTTTCTTAAAATCCATATAAACAACATCCACTGCATGCCCTTCATAAACCTTCTCTGTTAGTTCATCAAAAAATGCAGTTAGATTAGTTAAGCATGAACTCCCATGTATAAATCCATGCTCACTCTCCTTAATTAACTCAAACCTCTCCAAGTGACTGTTGATTTTTTGCCTGATTGTTCTTTCTAAAACCTTACCCACCACTGCTGTTAATCTAACTGGCCTGTAGTTAGCCGGACTGTCCTTACACCCTTTCTTGAATAAGGGTGTCACATTTGCAACTGTTTAATCCTCTGACACCTCCCCCGTATCCAGGGAAGATTGGAAGATTATAGCAAGCCTTTCTGTTATCTGCATCCACATTTCCTTTCGCAATCTGGGATGAAAGCCATCCGGACCAGGTAATTTATCTTCCTGAAGCATAACCAGCCTTTTTAGTACCTCCCTCTCTCAATTTGTACCCTCTCCATTGCCTCTACACTCTCCACTTCTACTGATATTTTGTCAAATTCCACTTCCTTAGTGATTATTGATACAAGGTCCTTATTCACTAGATTAACATTGCCCTGCAGCTCTAAGTATATAATACCCTCTTTGTCCCTAATGGGGCCCACTTCACCGCTGACTACCTGCTTATTATTTATATACTGCTCTAAGATTTTTGGGTTCCCTTTCATGTTGACTGCCATTCTATTCTCGTAGAGATAGGGAATAAGCTAAATATAGAAGATATAAATATTTCCCATCCTTGGGTGAGGTGGAATTTTTTTATGCTGTGAGTGGTAATGTCCTGACCCACGAGTGTGGTGGAAGTAGAGACAATCAATGATTTGAAAAGGAAATTGGATGGATACCTGAAGCAAAGGAACTTGCAGGAGGAAAGGGATCGAGCAGGTGAGTGGAACTGAGTAGCTGGCTCCGATAATTGCTGCAGTCACTGCGATCCCCCTTAATTTTGTACAAGGTGACAATGTTTGCATCACGCATGTTTTGAGCCCTTGTTGAGCTCGACTATGGAGGGCTCACTGTCCAGTTCCTCCATGACAGGGAAGTCTGGAATGGCACTGAGAGCTACTTCAATGACAATGTTCTCCGTTATGTAGAGTTCAAGATAATGCTCCACTCACCTTTCCATCTGCTTGTTAGGTTCAGTGATGATCACCCCTCTCTTTGTCTTCAAAAGGTGCTGATTTAGTTACTACTGGGCCCATTGCTTTCTTAATTCCTTCATACATCCCTCTAGCATCCCCGGATTCATCAGCAGAGTTTTAACCAGTTTTGATTGGTGCAGCGCCGAGCAGTCTGCAGAGACTTGTTTCTGGCAGCTCTGAGAGCATTTAGATGTTGTTTGCTGGGGACTTGTTTGTAGTTCATGAGGGCTCTCCTCTTAGTTACAGTAACTGACTCCATTTCAGTCCAATAAGCCTCAAACCAGTCAGCATTCCTCCCATCTCTTTTCCTATACACAGTGAGTGCAGAGTTATAGATGGTGGTGTGCAGATGATTCCACTTTGACACTGCACTGAGGCCTTGAGCATTGTTGTCTGAAAGAGCCTGATCGAGGATGTTGAGGAACTCCTGGGTCCTTTCTGGATCAGTGGTTCGGCAAGTGTTGATCAGAAGACGAGCTTTTATCATGGATGGGTGAAGCTTCCTTGGCTGAAGCCTGACCTTGTTACACACCAGGGAGTGATCAGTGTCACAGTCAGCACTGTGATAGCTGCGAGTGATGAGGACACTGCTGAGGGTGGTATGTCTGGTGAAGATAAGGTCTAGCTGGTGCCAATGGCATGATCTCGGATGTCTCCAGGACACCTTGTAGCAAAGCTTGACCTGGAAGTAGCTGTTCATCACACAGAATCCATGGTGACAGCATAGCTCCAGCAACCTCTGTCCATTTTTGTTCATCTTGCCAATCCCCTGGTGCCCTATGCACATTGGCAAAGCTGTGTAGTCAGTACCCAACTTGTGTTGAAGTCTCCTAGAAGGTACAGTCCCTCAGTGCTGGGAATTCTACTGATGGCGGTGTCAAGTGTCACATAGAATTGATCCTTGACATCTGGGGTGGAGGTGAGTGTCGGGACATAGATGCACATGAGATTAACTGGGCCCACACTTGTTGACAAGTGAAGAGTAAGAAGTCTCTCTGAGCCTACTGTGGGTGGTTCACTCATTTGAAGTGGCGTGTATTTTACTGTGAAACCCACTCCATGCTCACGAGTTGCCTCTTGGGCTTTCCCCTGCCAGAAGAAGGTGTAGTGTTTCTCTTTGAGGGATCCACTTTGAACGAGTCTAGTTTCTTGCAGCACAGCAATGTCCACATTGAGCATTGTGAGTTCCTTGTCGATCACAACTGTCTTGTGTGTGTCATCAACCTGCAGAAGGTTGTCGGTAAGGCCAGGACACATGGTCCTCACATTCCAGCTTGTGATGCGAAGGACTGGTGTCTTCTTTGTTGAGTTTGTTTTTCTTGGTGCATAGATTATCAATCCGCCTGTTGAGAGATGACTGTCTAAGCTCCAAGCACCCATTGAAGCAAGCAGGTCGTGGCTTCACAGCACCTAACTGACTGGGGGCTGCCCAGCTTGGAGTGAATGGTAGCTATCCAATGAGACACTAAGAGCTCTCCCATTGTCCGAAGTAACCCCTGGCGCTCATACTCTACACCAATTGAATGAGAGCTGATAATCAGTAACTGCTTTTTCCCGGGTTGTGCTCATGTTTAACCACGAAGCTGGAGTGTCCTCTCTAGGGCACAGGCATGGGCAAACAGTATGGAGACCCTGAGCATCAGGACCCCCTCTCAGCATTGCTCGTATTGTCCAAAGGAAAGGAAAAACCAGTACTGTTTGTTACCAGTTCTGTTGTAGGAGTTGCTGGAAAACTGCCTGATAAGTCACAGGTAACCGCCTCCAGGACTCCACTCCGGATTTACTGTCCAGGTTTACTGCCTCAGCCTTCTTATTTATTTATTTAGAAATACAGTACTGAAACAGGTCCTTCCAGCCCACCGAGTCTGTACCAACCATCAACCACCCATTTATACTAATCCTACATTAATCCCATATTCCTACCACATCCCCTCAATTCCCCTGCCACCTACCTACACTAGGGGAAATTTACAATGGCCAATTTACCTGTCAACCTGCTAGTCTTTGGCTGTGGGAGGAAACCAGAGCACCCGGCAGAAACCCACGCAGTCACAGGGAGAACTTGTAAACTCTGCACAGGCAGTACCCAGAATCGAACGCGGGTCACTAGAGGTGTGAGGTTGCGGTGCTAACGACTGCGCCACTGTGTCTTCTCCAGACACCCCTTGAGAAGTGAGACTTTTTGCCCAGAGATGGGGCTCTGTTTCTTGGCATCAGGATGGAACCACACACCAGTGGGCCTGTATGACATGCACAAGGATATCACACACTGCCCCATCTCTGGTACAGATCAGAGTCAGACACTGAACAGATTGCAACCCACAAGGACATCACAACCTTCCCGCTCTCTGGGACAGGTCAGTGTGATACACCAAACAAACAGCACCCCACAGGGACCTCATAAATGCCACGTCCCTGTGACAGATCAAGGTCAGACACTGCAAATATTGCAACCACAGGAACATCACAAATTGCCCAATCCCTCGGACAGCTCGGGGTCTGACATTGAACATATTGCAACATCAAGGACATTACTGTATTACTCGCTCCATTCTGAAAAACAAGCATTCACCCTACTTTTTACCCTGCAGCCAATTTTGGATCCACACTGCCACTGCCCCTTTAATCCCATCTGCTTGAATTTTGTTAGCAAGTCATAGAGAGATGCAAAACTGAAACAGGCCCTACGGCCCACTGAGTCTGTGTTGACCAACCGCCACCCATTTATAGTAATCCTACAGCAATCCCATATTCCCTACCACATCCCCACCATTCTCTTACCTACACTAGGAGCAATTTACAACAGCCAATTTACCTATCAACCTGCAGTCTTTGCTTGTGGGAGGAAACCGGAGCACCCAGTAGAAACACACACAGTCACAGGGAGAACTTGCAAACTCTGCACAGGCAGTACCCAGAACTGAACCTGGGTTGCGAGAGCTGTGAGGTTGCAGTGCAAACCACTGTGCCATTGTGCTGCCCCAAGTCTAGTTTATTGTACCTTTTCAAACACAATTTTGACGTCCAGACACGTACCATTAACCTCACCACCCTCGTCAACTCTCTCTGAAACTTCATCAAAGAAATTAATTCATTAATTATTTCAGACACAATCTTCTGTTAACCAATCTGTACTGGCTGTCATTTATTAGTCCATGTTCTACCAAGTGACAGTTAATTTCCTCCTGGATAATTGTCTCTAAAAGTTTCCCCACCACCGACATTAGACTAATTGGTCTGTAGTTCCTGGGTTTATCTCTCTTTTTAAACAGGGCTGTAATATTCACAACCCTTGCAGACTTATCTTTTAATTCTGGAAAGTCTATTGCAGACAATCACTTTGGGCATGACTTTAACCAATTAAAGCAACAGGATACTTGATTAATAAGTCCAGAACTTTTATTGAGAGTAAAATAGTACTTCATAATTGAAAGTAAAATTATACTTAACAAACTTGGGGAATATAACTTTACAGCTCTGGGGACTGGTCGAGCTTGGTCTCAGAGTGTCACGGTCCTCTTTGTCCAGTCTAGATCCCTCTTCAGATGGAGAACTTGGTTGATGATCTGAGTCTTTACCCCTGAGATCTTCTAGTGTTCCTGCACACTGAAACCTTACAAGATCCCTACTTTTAACCCCTGGATGGCCATCACACCAACATGTAAAATAATAATTGGTCCTAGCTGTTGCTAGGTACATTTAATCAGATCTTAATAATGTCTTCCACTAACAGTCACCTGTCCTCAGTATCTCAGACATGAGTACAATGGAGTGGTTTCACACTGTCTCCCAATCTGATCTGAAACAAGTTTCCTATTCATTAAGTCGAGACTCTTGAAGGTCACGATGTAGCATACCATGGGTTTTATCAGGGGTCCGAGAAAGACCCATTGTTTGAATACATTTAGCTGAAACTGTCCTTTCCCACACAGACACAGAAACTCACAGTAATTAGATTGAACGAACTTTAAATGAAAACCCATTCTCTCTAAAATGTTTATTGATTCATTAATTATAACTCAATCAAGGTTCATTACTTTTACAATCATCTGTTTCAGGATGGGTAGCTACTCATTAATTATACAGGATATAAACGTTAGTACTGAACACAAAATGGTTCCTTTGGTCATGTGTTCATTATAAAATGGCTTTCTTAACGTTGTTAGTTATGACAATGGATACATGATAAAAATGGTCAAGTTAAACTGAGATCGAACTACCCAAGCTTACCTCCATCCTCCAGTCCTCTGGCATCATTCCCATATTCAAGGAGGATTGAAAGATTGTGGTTCGAGTCTCTGCTATTTCCACCCTGACTTCCCTCAGCAACCCAGGATGCAGCCCATCCAGACCGGGTGACCTGTAGACAGGTGTGAGCACTGCAAACCTTGTAATTATCTCCTCTTTATCTATTTTCATCCCCTCCAAATTCTCCACTTCCTCCTCCTTTACTGTGACATTTGCAGCACCCGTTTGTTTTGTGATGACAGATGAAATGTACTTAATTAGGACCTCAGCCACACCCTCTGCCTCCACAGGATCTCCTAATTGACCCACCCTTTCATTGACTGTCCATATGTTGGTAAAAGACTTCAGTGTTCCCAGTTATGTGACCTGCTAATCTTTTCTCATACATTCTCTTGCTGATCTCATTTCCTTTTTCAGCTCTCCTCTGCACTTGCTGTATTTTGCTTGTTTCTCTACTGCATATGAATCCTCACATGATTTTTCAGTGAATGGTTTTTGAACTATTTTGGAAAAGGATTTAGTTTTGTAAATTTCTCCCTAGCTCCCCTCATGGTCAGGCAGAAAGTTTAACTGCTGTGTTTTCAAACAGCAACAGCTTTATTTGAAAAGCCATTGGGACAGGATTCCGGGTTTTAATCCAGTCACAAATCTGGTTCTGATGTCTTGTGGCTCCAGCTGTCACATGACCTGTCAGAGGATGACCTCATAATTGACCCAGTCATGGAGCTGTGGGTTGATGTTTAAATTGCTTCAAAATAATTTTCCAGAAGGACAATCAAAATGAATCGATATATAAAAGGTAGATTTTGTGAATTTGTGCTCCCAGTGGAAATTCCTGCAGAGTCTGCTGGTTTTCATATCCCCAATTCCCCACAGGAAGCTCTGTGCTCGGAGTCTGTATTCATTACATCAACATTATACAGAATCATTTCATGGGAGACCCCAGTGTGAATTGTAGACAGGTGGGTCAGTTTTAACTTTCAAAGTAACACAGAAGCAAAATACTGCTGATACTGGAAATCTGAAATAAAATACTGGCAACACCTATGCAGTCATATTCAGCTGGCCTCAGACACCGGAAACATCAGAGGAATGTATGATGGCATGAAGAGAGCTCTTGGGCCAACCATCAAGAAGATCGCCCCCCTCAAGTCTAAATCAGGGGACATAATCACTGACCAACGCAAACAGATGGACCGCTGGGTTGAGCACTACCTAGAACTGTACTCCAGGGAGAATGCTGTCACTGAGACTGCCCTCAATGCAGCCCAGCCTCTACCAGTCATGGATGAGCTGGACATACAGCCAACCAAATCGGAACTCAGTGATGCCATTGATTCCCTAGCCAGTGGAAAAGCCCCTGGGAAGGACAGCATTACCCCTGAAATAATCAAGAGTGCCAAGCCTGCTATACTCTCAGCACTACATGAACTGCTATGCCTGTGCTGGGACGAGGGAGCAGTACCCCAGGACATGCGCGATGCCAACATCATCACCCTCTATAAAAACAAAGGTGACCGCGGTGACTGCAACAACTACCGTGGAATCTCCCTGCTCAGCATAGTGGGGAAAGTCTTTGCTCGAGTCGCTCTGAACAGGCCCCAGAAGCTGGCCGAGCGCGTCTACCCTGAGGCACAGTGTGGCTTTCGTGCAGAGAGATCGACTATTGACATGCTGTTCTCCCTTCGTCAGATACAGGAGAAATGCCGTGAACAACAGATGCCCCTCTACATTGCTTTCATTGATCTCACCAAAGCCTTTGACCTCGTCAGCAGACGTGGTCTCTTCAGACTACTAGAAAAGATCGGATGTCCACCAAAGCTACTAAGTATCATCACCTCATTCCATGACAATATGAAAGGCACAATTCAACATGGTGGCTCCTCATCAGAGCCCTTTCCTATCCTGAGTGGTGTGAAACAGGGCTGTGTTCTCGCACCCACACTTTTTGGGATTTTCTTCTCCCTGCTGCTTTCACATGCGTTCAAATCCTCCGAAGAAGGAATTTTCCTCCACACAAGATCAGGGGGCAGGTTGTTCAACCTTGCCCGTCTAAGAGCGAAGTCCAAAGTACGGAAAGTCCTCATCAGAGAACTCCTCTTTGCTGACGATGCTGCTTTAACATCTCACACTGAAGAATGCCTGCAGAGTCTCATCGACAGGTTTGCGTCTGCCTGCAATGAATTTGGCCTAACCATCAGCCTCAAGAAAACGAACATCATGGGGCAGGATGTCAGAAATGCTCCATCCATCAATATTGGCGACCACGCTCTGGAAGTGGTTCAAGAGTTCACCTACCTAGGCTCAACTATCACCAGTAACCTGTCTCTAGATGCAGAAATCAACAAGCGCATGGGTAAGGCTTCCACTGCTATGTCCAGACTGGCTAAGAGAGTATGGGAAAATGGCGCACTGACACGGAACACAAAAGTCCGAGTGTATCAGGCCTGTGTCCTCAGTACCTTGCTCTACGGCAGCGAGGCCTGGACAACGTATGCCAGCCAAGAGCGACGTCTCAATTCATTCCATCTTCGCTGCCTTCGGAGAATACTTGGCATCAGGTGGCAGGACTATATCTCCAACACAGAAGTCCTTGAAGCGGCCAACATCCCCAGCTTATACACACTACTGAGTCAGCGGCGCTTGAGATGGCTTGGCCATGTGAGCCGCATGGAAGATGGCAGGATCCCCAAAGACACATTGTACAGCGAGCTCGCCACTGGTATCAGACCCACCGGCCGTCCATGTCTCCGTTATAAAGACGTCTGCAAACGCGACATGAAATCGTGTGACATTGATCACAAGTCGTGGGAGTCAGTTGCCAGCATTCGCCAGAGCTGGCGGGCAGCCATAAAGACAGGGCTAAATTGTGGCGAGTCGAAGAGACTTAGTAGTTGGCAGGAAAAAAGACAGAGGCGCAAGGGGAGAGCCAACTGTGCAACAGCCCCAACAAACAAATTTCTCTGCAGCACCTGTGGAAGAGCCTGTCACTCCAGAATTGGCCTTTATAGCCACTCCAGGCGCTGCTTCACAAACCACTGACCACCTCCAGGCGCGTATCCATTGTCTCTCGAGATAAGGAGGCCCAAAAGAAAAGAAAGAAAGAAATAAAAACAGAAAATGCTGGAAATACTCAGCAGGTCTGGCAGCATCTGTGGAGAGAGAGACAGAGTTAACGTTTCAGATCTGTGACCTTTCATCAGAACTGAGCTGAACTTGTCTGAGGGACTGCAATTGTGGAATCAATTTCAGGGTCAAAGACATTGTACTTGGTAAGGATAGGAAGATGGAGATTATTAAGTACAGTGCAAAAATATAGATGCTTTTACATTATTTTAATCAAAATTGATTTAAACTTTGTGCTCATGAATCCTGTCTTTTGATCACAATGACACTGATAACAATGGAAAAAGCAAGACTTGCATTTCACGACCACAGGACATTGTAAACCCTTTTACAGCCAATGAAGGAAGGACTTTTAAAGTGTAGTCACTCAACAGTACAATAGAGTACCCTACAATAAAGATGTATAAGATTCTCACCACACAACTGCCAGACAATGACCATCCCAAACAAGAGAGAATCTAACCATCTCCCTTTGACATTCAATGACATTACCATCGCTGAATCCCCCACTCTCAACAACCTGGGGGTTACCATTGAGCAGAAACTGAACTGCAGTAGCCATATAAATATTATGGCTACAAGAGCAAGTCAGAGACTAGGAATCCTGCGGCAAGTAACTCACCTCCTGACTCCCCAAAGCCTGGACATTAGTCAGGGGTGTGATGGAATACTCTCCACTTGTCTGGCTGGGTGCAGCTCCAACAATACTCAAGAAACTCAACAGGACAAAGCAGCCCGCTTGATTGGCACCCCATTTACAACATTCATGCCCTCCATCACTGGCACACAGTGGCAGCAGTGTGTACCATCCACAAGATGCACTGCAGCAATGTGTCAAGGCTCCTGAGACAGCACCTTCCAAACCTGCGACCTTTATCACCTAGAAGGACAAGGGCAGCAGATGCATGGGAACACCACAACCTGCAAGTTCCCCTCCAAGCCACACACCATCCTGAATTGTAACTGTATCAGCGTTCCTTCACTGTTGCTGGGTCAAAATCCTGGAACTCTCTTCATAACAGCAGCACATGGACTGCAGTGGTTCAAGAAGGCAGCTCAGCACCACCTTCTCAAGGCAATTAGGGATGGATAATAAATGCTGGCCCAGCCAGCGACACCCACCTCCCATGAATGAATTAAAAAAATGATAATATCCTGTAATCCTCCAAAGTAGAAAATACAGATGGAAATGAAAAATAATAAAACAGTCAGCATGGATTTCATAAAGAAAGACTTGATGAACCTTATCTTTGAAAAATCAACAGCAAGAGTAATATAGCAGATGTAGAAGAGTTTAATTTAATAAAGCCTCATCCATTTATGTGCTTGAACCATCAAATTGTGGGTTAACAAACAAACATACTAACTGACAGAGCTGCATGTTATGCTTTCTAAATTACCCTAAAGTAGGGTGTTAATGGGTTAAATCTTCAGGTTGCTGCAACCAGAAAAGCCATTGTCCACTATCAGTTTTACTGTTATAAATAAAGATGGAACATTCATTGTGAATCTATAGAAACAGTCTGGTCCTGCACACTGCAGACACATCCACGTCATCACCAACCAGCTCTCCTATAATTGGTGCAGTGATTTGACTTTGCCCCATTCGCTCCATGGAATTACTTTTAAAATATTTTAAATTACAAGCAGTTTTGTTAATGTTCAGCCTTTGAGAAGAAATCATTCCCTGGCCACAGTGGAGACAGCATTGAATATAAAACAGTAGACTACCAGGTAACACAGTGAAAGCTGATCAGCTAATCTATAATTACTTACATTTCTTAATTTTGCTCTTGCTATTCGGTTTTTCATCATTTTCAGCTCCTGACTGTGGATATTATTGTGATTAAATGTGAAAAGATGCACTGTGTCTCAGCCCCGGTATATTGGCTCTTTCTCTGTACAGTGCTGTAGACACTCAGATACTGACAGTGTCTCTCCCTCCCTCAACTTTCCAGCCCTGACGGTGCAGAAAGCGCTGCTCAAAGTTACACATTCTGACTGTTTGCAGTTGATTAGTGAGAGATTATTAACGTATCCTTCTGCAGCGCTGCCTCGGTTAATAACAGCAGATCTATGCCACATTTCAGATACAGAAACAGATGCATCAATTATTCACTCTTTCCCAGAGTGAGTGAGGCCGGGACAAGCAGCAACATTCCGGCCCCACACTCTGCAATTACCCAGCACCAGTGGAAAGCAGTGAATACAGATTCAATCAGTGGGTTAATGTCCATTACAGGGATGCAAGATTCCACAGCCCAGGACAAACATCCCCATACACCGAGAACAAGCTCAGGAAAACCCAGGGGAGTTAATATCCCAGTCACTGCGCATTCCAGCAACATTGAACAAGTTCCTGAACTGAGTGAACCTTTCAAAGTACAGAAGTGAGGACGAGGTCAAAAAGGTCTGAACAGTTGCGGTGACTGAGCGGTTTCAGCTTCTCTGTTCAGGTTGCAGCTTTCACTGGAGGCATGTGTTCAAATCCCACTTCTGACAACTTGATTTTCAGTTACTTTGCAGAGCTTCCTTGAAGGTTTGAGGTAGAGTAAATACTGAGGAACTGTTTCTAACTGCTGAAAGGTCAATAACCGAAGGTTATAGATTTAAGGTGACTCACAAAACCAGAAGGAACTTAAGGAAAAATCGATTTCTGCAACATGTGGTTAGGATTTCAGTTATGTGGATAGATTGGAGAAGCTGGGGTTGTTCTCCTTAGAGAGGAGATTTGATAGAGGTGTTCACTATCATGAGCGGTCGTGACAGACCCGATAGAAATTGTTGGTAGAAGGATTGAGACTCAGGTAAAAGCTGTGGCTCAGTTGATCACACTCACCTCGAAATCACAAGCTTCTGGGTTCAGATTTCACAGCTGACACTCCAGTGCAGCACTGAGGGTGTTGAAGGTGCTGCCTTTCAGGTGTGATGTTTAACCAAGACCTGGTCTGCATGTTTGGGTGAATGTAAAAGATCCCATGCTGCAATGTCAAACAAGTGAAGAGCAATTCTCCCTGGTGTTGTGATCAATATTTGCCCCTCAATCAGATCAGTTGGTCATTATCACATTGCTGTTTGTGGGTATTAGCTGCTGCATTTCTGACATTACAACAGTGATTACACTTCAAAAGTATTTCATTGTCTACAAAGTGCTTTGATATGTCCAGTGGTCTTGAAAGGTGCTATATAAATGCAAGTCTTTTCTTTCTTTATCACAACACATTGCTGTGTAAACAATGGTTCTTCATGTCACCTCTGGTTCTTCTGCCAATCACCTGATATCTGTGTCCTCTGCTTACTGACCCTTTTACCTTGGAAACAGTTTCTCCTGATTTAAGCTATTGAAGAACTTCATGACTTTGAACAAATGTGTCAAATCTTTTCTGAATTTTCTCTGCTGCAAGGAGAACAACCCCAGCTTCTCCAATCTCTCCACATAACTGAAATCCCTCACCCTGCTACCATTGTGGTAAATCTCTTTTTTATTCTTTCATGGGATGTGGGCACTGCTGACACAATGTGATTCCTGTCAATGGAGCGGCCCGCTGACATCATCGGACTGTGCCAAGCTGTGCATAGGCACAGCTACATCTTGCCAGGATTAAGTGGCACATGTGGAGGATGATGTCATTGCGCAGCGCCAACATCATCGCATATCCGCGCTTGGTCCATCTTCGCACATGTGCGCTGAAGCGTCATCAGGTATCCAGCCCCTCACTCAGCTGGAGGAAGCGGCTGAATAGGAGACTTTGAGGCTGGAGCTCTCCCCCGTCGGCAACTCGCTCCAGGCCTCGATGCTTCCTCCCCTCAGCCGCTCGCTGTACACCTCGATGCTCCCCTGGACAATTGTTCCCCACTCGCGTCATCCAGCTCTATGGCCGCTTGATCTCTGCCCCCCAACCCCCGCTCCAGCCGCCAGCTCTAGGCCATGCCACCTCCCTCCTCTAGGCCACTCACTACTCACTCCTACGTCACACTTTGCAGCCCACCTTGCTTCTTCGGGCGGCGCGTGGAGACTGGACAAACGTGGGAGCAAGTGGCCGAGAGAAGGGAAGCAGCGCAGCCTAGAGCTAGTGGCTGGAGGGGAGGGGGGGTGGGGAGTGAGCGAACGACTGGAGAATGGGGTGACATGATCGGGAGACAATCGGCCAGGGAAGTAGGGGGGGGAGCAGCGAGGTCTGGAGCGAGCGACTATGGAGGGTGGAAGCGGTCGGTGCAAAGCAGGGGGAGAAAGCGAGTTGTGCCACCTAGTGGTTGCGTTGTCAGCAAACGCAGCCTTTATTGTCCATCCTTAATTGCCCTTGAGAAGGTGGTGGTGAGCTGCCTTTTTGGAGCTGCTGCAGTCCATGTGTTGTACGTAAACCCACAGTGCTGTTAGGAAGGGAGTTCCAAGATTTTGATCCAGTGACAGTGAAGGAATGGTGATATAGTTCCCAGTCAGGACAGTGTGTAACGTGGAGGGGAGCTTGCAGATGGTGGTGTTCCCATTCATCCAATGTCCTTCTAGGTGGTCGAGGTTGGGGGTTTGGAAGGTGCTGTCGAAGGAGGCTTGGTGAGTTGCTGCAGTGCATCTTGTAGATGGTACACACTGCTGCCACTGTTCACTGGTGGTGCAGGAAGTGAATATTTAAAGTAGTGGATGGAGTGCTGATCAAGTGATCTGCTTTGTCCTGGATGGTGTTGAGTTTCTTTGGTGTTGTTGGAGCTCCACTCATCCAGGCAAGTGGGGAGTATTACATCACACTCCTGACTTGTGCCTTGTAGATGTTGGACAGGAGGTGAGTTACTTGCAGCAGAATTCCCAGCTTCTGACCTGCTCTTGTAGCTACGGTATTTATATGACTGATCCAATTCAGTTTCTGCTCATTGGTAACCCCCCCGGATGTTGATTGTGAAGGATTCAGCAATGGTAATGTCATTGACTGTCAAGGGGAGATGGTTAGATTCACTCTTGTTGGAAATGGTCATTGCCTGGCATTTTTGTGGCGTGCATGTTACTTGCCACTTATCAGTCCAAGCCCAATTTTGCCCAGGTCTCTCTACATGTGGACACGGACTGCTTCAGTATCTGAGGAGTTACTAATGCAACTGAACATTTTGCAATCATCAGTGAACATTTCCACTTCTGACCTTATGATGGAAGGAAGTTTATTGATTCTAGACAGATACATGAATGGGCAGGAAGAAAAGAGATACAGACCCTTAGAAAATAGGCGACATGTTTAGATAGAGGATCTGGATCGGCGCAGGCTTGGAGGGCCGAAGGGCCTGTTCCTGTGCTGTAATTTTCTTTGTTCTTTGTTTGTTCTTTGATGAAGCAACTGAAGACGGTTGGGGCCGAGGACACTACCCTGAGGAACTCCTGAGCGATGTCTGGTACTGAGATGATTGGCCACCAACAACCAGCACCATATTCCTTTGCGCAAGGTATGACTCCAACCAGTGGAGATTTTTCTCCTTGATTGCCATTGACGTCAATTTTGCAAGGGCTCCTTGATGCCCTTGGCAAGAGCAGTCACTGTCACCTCACCTCACCTCCTGAATTCAGCTCTTCTGTCCATATTTGGGCCAAGGCCATAATGAGGTCAGGAACTAAGTGGCCCTGGCGGAACCCAAAATGAGCATTGGTGAGTAGGTTATGGCTGTGTAAGTGCTGCTTGATAGCACTGTCAACGACACCTTCCATCACTTTACTGATGATCAAGAGGAGGCTGATCGGGCAGGAATTGACCGGGTTGGATTTGTCCTGCCTTTTGTATACAGAACATACCTGGGCAATTTTCCACATTGCTGGGTAGATGCCAGTGTTGTAGCTTGGCGGGCGGTGTGGCTAGTTCTGGAGCATAAGTCTTCAGCACTGCAGCCAGGATGTTGTCAGTATCCAGAGCCTTCAGCCATTTCTTGATATCATGTGGAGTGAAGTGGATTTAGCTGAAGATTGGCACCTGTGATGCTGAGGACCTCAGGAGGAGGCCGAGATTGATCATCTACTTGGCACTTCTGGCTGAAGATGGTTGCAAATGATTCAACCTTGTATTTTGCACTGATATACTGGTCTCCCTTATCATTAAGGATGGGGATATTTGTGGAGCCTCGTCCTCCTGTTAATTGTTTAATTATCCACCACCATTCAGGACTGGATGTGGCAGGACTGCAGAGCTTTGATCAGATCTGTTGGTTGTGAGATCACTCAGCTCAGTCTATTGCATGCTGCTTCCGCTATATGACATGCAAGTAATCCTGTGTTGTCGCTTCACTCATTTTTAGGTCCGCTTGGTGCTGTTCCTGACATGCCCTCCTGCACACTTCATTGAACCACTATTGCTCCCTTGGCTTGATGGTAATGGTAGAGTGAGGGATATGCCAGGCCATGAGGTAACATATTGTGTTTAAATACAATTCTGCTGCTGCTGATGACCCACAGTGCCTCATGAATGTCCAGTTTTGAGCTGCCAGATCTGTTCATTTCTTCCCTCAGATATAATTGAAAAAAAAATTCTGAAGAAATGCATGAACTAAATAAAAAGGAGTGAGAAATAAATACTGACAAAATGGATGGCAGAATTTGGAAGGTAAAAAGATTTCAGTTTTATTATTGATGAGTGAGAGGAATATATCACACTTTGGGGCTTCTGGAAGTGGATTTACTGATAATCTGGGGAATTGATAGGAAACTGCTTCATAGTTGGTGGAACAAATTCCCGCCCTTGGGGTGGAGCCAACAGCTGCATCCGTCCAATAACAGACAGAGTAGAAGTACTGTATCAGGCCTTGTTAACTCAGTTGGTAGAGCATGGGACTTTTAATCTCAGGGTCTTGGATTTGAGACCCTTGTTGTGTGGTTGTTCTTCCCTTTTTCAGTCTTCATCAGCAGAGAGTTCAAGGAGTGTTTGAAATTAAATTCAACAACATCACCAGATTTCAACTACTCCCTTCCCGCCCCCTCCCAGTGCAGTTGACAGGACTCTCAACCTCTGCCTTCCCCCTTCCCCTCCCTCCCAGATCTGCGACAGGGTTCCCCTTGTCCTCACTTTCCACCCCACCTGCCTCCACATCTGAAGGATCATCCTCCACAATTTCCGCCACCTCCAGCGTGATGCCACCACCAAACGCATCCTCCCCTCCCCTGTCAGCATTCCGAAGGGATTGTTCCCTCCGTGACACCCTGGTCCACTCCTCCATTACCCCCAATACCTCGTCCCCTTCCCAAGGCACCTTCCCATGCAATCGCAGGAGATATAATACCTGCTCTTTTCCCTCCTCTCTGCTCATTATCTAAAGCCCCAAACACTCCTTTCAGGTGAAGCAGCGATTTACTTGTACTTCTTTCAATTATGTATACTGTATTCACTGCTCACAATGCGGTCTCCTCTAAACTGGGGAGACCAAACGCAGATTAGATGGAACACCTCTGCTCAGGCCGAAAGCATGATCCTGAGCTTCGGGTCGCTTGCCATTTCAACACTCTCCCCTGCTCTCATGTCAACATTTCTGTCTTTGGCCTGTTCCAGTGTTCCAGTGAAAATCAACCCAAGCTCGAGGAGCAGCACCTGACCTTTTGATTCGGCACTCTACAGCCTTGTGGATTGAACATTGTGTTCAATAACATCAGAGCATGACTGGTGTCAGGCAACCACAAGCATTAACACACTCTTTGCCTTTGTCCCAGGACAGATTTGTTATTTAATCTCTCCTTCCCTCTGCACTATCAAACACCGTCCCCTTTGTGCTCTCCCACATGCCCCTCCCCGTCACTTGTTTAAAACCTAATTCTTTTCTAACCTGTGTCAGTTCTGATGAAAGGTCACAGACCAGAAACGTTAACTCTTTCTCTCACCACAGATGCTGCCAGAGCTATTGAGTATTTCCAGCACTTTTTATTTTATTTCAGATTTCCAGCATCTGCAGTATTTTGCTTTTATTGTGTCAGAAAGTCTTTCCTTGATTCAGGACTCTTACCTCTCTCCAGAATCTCTCTGCTAAAGATTGAACTTTATCTCATTTCACTCACAGCTCAGGGTCAGTGTGGCACAGTGGGACTTCTGGCTGTGTCCCACTTCACAATCCCTCAGTACTGAGAAAACAATGGGGAATATTACTCACATGTTGTGTTCTGTAACTTTTTACAAACACTTTAATGTATATATTGTCTTCCAAAGCAGTGACAGAATGGTGGCTTTAGTGTGTTGTTGAAATAGCTTTGTTGAGTTCGTGCTGTACGAACAGTTAAACAGTTCTTGGTTCAATACCAGGTTTTGGCACTTTCAACCTCTCCTGTGTCTTTTTCTTTGGCTCCAATTGTCAAGCTGCATGATTTACTCTGAAATTAGCACCAGAGAACCAAGGCACCAGCGAGCATGAGGAGCTGAAATTAGCACAGATCAAATCCACTTAATATTTCTGACTGAAGATGGTTGCAAATGCTTCAGCTTCATCTTTTGCACTGCCGTGCTCAGCACCACCATCATTGAGGATGTGAATGTTTTTGGAGCCTCCTAATCTTGTTAGTTATTTAATTATCCACCACCATTCACGACTGGATGTGGCAGGACTGTGGAGCTGTGATCTGATCCTGAGGGAGATATCCGTGTGTGGAGTGGCGGGATGGATGGAGAGTGATCCTGAAGAGGGTGTCCGAGCCTGGAGTGGAAGCTTTCCGTGGAGGTACAGGAGTAGGTCATTCAGCCCCAGTGTTTTATAAAGGTTTAGCATAACTTATTTGCTTTTACTCTATGCCTCTATTAATAAAGCCAAGTGTCCTGTTTGCTCTTAGCAACCTTTTCAAACCTTGATCAAAAACGATTGGTGTTCATTGTCTCATTCTTCCTCCCAAACTGTATCACTTCACAAGTCTCTGTGTAAAATTTTATCTGTTGTGTGAAAGCCCATTTTACCAGTGTGTTTAAGTTCCTCTCAGTGTGTTACTGTCACTGCCATAGGATGAAATTCACGAGCATTCTTTGATGCTATCTCCGTGGAAAGAGCAATCTTGCACACTAGCTCAAATTGGGATTTTGTGTGTTTAGTATCTTTCCTCATCCACCAATATAAGCACAAATCTGTCTCATAATGTACGGTCTAAGAATGTGCCAATGTTGCAATGTGGTGATAAATTCTTCAGTGTCACAATGTACTCACCAACTGTTTCACTACTTTTCTGATTTCTGGATCCAAGTTTGGAGCTTTCCGCGATCTCTAGTGGCTTAGGGTTGAGCCTCACTTCAACGAAGAAACGGAAAATTATGATTTAAAGATTACACTGTCAATCATTCACATCTCTGTCTTCTCCTGAACTTCGAGTTCAAATTTGTTTGTGAAGTTGATTCACATGTTAAGACAGCACAGTCTTTGTCTTTGTGAAGGAAGTGATTTGGGAATGACTGTTTGAAACTGTCCCTTCTTGCACAGAAATTCAGTGCAAATACTTGATCACTCACAATTTCCTTAAGAGAAATTTGTTCACAATCGCATTCGACACGGAAACTGCCTCAGCATTAATCTCACTGAAGCAGAATGTGACCGTGTTGTTTGTTTCAGAATGTTGGTGCCGTTATTTGTCGCTTTTAACCAAGACTGGGAGACAGGGCAAGGTTGATCCGAGGTTGGAATATATTATCATTCAGGAGCAAGAAAAATCAAAAGGAACAAAATAAGAAAACCCAGTCTCCGGACTTGAGAATCTGTAGATCCGCTTTGGGAAAGTGAATCAGAGCAGAATGAAGGGTGAACTATCCAGAAGAGATGAAGACACAGCTCAGTCAACACGTTCCCCTGGTTTATGATGCTGGAACATTCCTCACACAGAAATGATTCAACCCAATGACAAACATTCTGACAGCTGATAATTTATGCTACTGATTTAAGGACTGTCTCATGTGGTTACCGAGTGACGACGAGAAGATATTAAACTTTGTTCTATTCAATCTAGCTGTGATAAAGTTTGAATTTTTCTCCCTTTTATAAACAGTATTTGAAGTCTCTCGGTAACAATGTTCAGTGTTGATGAGAGTGGGGTCTGGGTGAGACGCTGCTGAGTGTGACAGGGTCAGGACTGGATGCAGGAAGTTCTCTGACAGTCTCCCTCTATCTCTCTAATGGGTTTGAGTTGATTTACGACTGGTAGCTTTTATTTTACTTTTCTTATTTAGAGATATAGCCCCTTCGGCCCACCGAGTCTGTGCCAGCCAGCAACCACCCATTTATACTAATCCTACATTAATCCCATATTCTCTACCACATCCCCACCATTCTCCTACCACGTACCTACACTAGGGACAATTTACAATGGCCAATTTACCTATCAACATGCAAGTCTTTTGGAGGTGGGAGGAAACCAGAGCACCCGGCGGAAACCCACACAGACATAGGGAGAACTTGCAAACTCCACACAGGCAGTACCCAGAACTGAATCCTGGTCGCTGGAGCTGTGAGGCTGCGGTGCTAACCATTGCGCCACTGTGCTGCTGTTGGTGTTTTGATAAATGAAGGAAGTTCCCTCCACCCATTTCTTTTGGACAGACAGTGTGGTTTAAGGATGTAAAGGGTTAATGCTGAAGAAAGTGGGATCAACCCCTCCCACTGTCAGAGTGATGATGGAACAGTCACATGAGATGAAGTTTGGGAGAAGAGAGAGCAGCACCAAGGATGCTAGCTTAGCAGGCTTGATGAGTGTGTATAGAGTATTGTGTAAATTAGAAAAGAGTTCTTAGTTCTTTCAGCAGGAACTGTGTCCAGAAAATATCGAGAAATTCACAATTTTATTATTCAGGAGTCGGAACACAGATATTAATTCCAAGTGACAGTTCTGGGACCAATTAACAAAAAAAGTAGAGAATAATATTGCTCACTGATTGAAATCCCCCAGTGAGGAGACAGTTAAACAGGTGATCTTTTGGGGCATCCTTCGATCCAAGGTTTCAGCAACATTTAATCTCCCTTTTTGGTGAAATTCTCTGTTATTTGCAACTTTTTTTTTATCAGCTTTGATGGGCGAGTGAAAAAACTGAAAAGATTGAACAGTTCCATCCTTTCTTTTCTTCCTTCTTCTCTTCTTTCCATCAGTTTCTCTTTTCTGTCCCAGATCAATATAATGATGAGAATCCCAATTTAATCTGCTGTTTCTGGTGTTTTATCCATTCCAATCAAAATTTCAACATTCCAATCAAATCTATTTGTTATTCCACAGTGTCTCTCCATGTGTTTTATTCTGTTGTATTCTCTCACAGTCTGTTTGATGATCAATGTTACATCTCACTCTCTGTTCTGGTGAAGATCAGAAGCAGTGATATCTGTTTACACCACCCGACAAGTCGGCCTGATGCTGTGCCTCGCTGATCATGTGGGGTTAAAGCAATTCTTCCAGTCAGTTAGTTCAGTTTTCATTTCATGAGAAATTCGGTCATCATGACTTCATCAGTGACCTAATGGTTCAGGTGTCTGAGTGATGTTAATCATGATGTGATGAAATGATTGTATGTTCCAGTCTTTCCGTGGTGGGTTTTCACATAGAGTAGAAACGTGTTGGACATGGTCTGGAAATGTTTCACACTGCTCCATTCCCAACTTCATTTACTTACAGAAGATATATTTCCATCATTCCACAGCTGGCTGCACAGCCAGAAGCTGTGCTGAAGGTGACAGCTATGTCTCTGCAACTGACAAGGTGGCGGAGAGGTTAAGGCGATGGACTGCTAATCCATTGTGCTTTGCACACGTGTGTTCGAATCTCATCCTTGTCGCGAGTTTATGAGCAGTTTCGTGTGTTATTTATGTTGGGTGAGCTTATCTGTGAAGTCAGCCTCGAAACCTGTTCTTGTCAATGTCCAGACAGTGATTCCAGAATTTGTTGACTTAATTAAAATTGAGACAGACAATTGGAATTCTTCACCCAAACTGCACTGGAATGAAGATCAAATAGGGATCACGAAACGGAGCAGGATTTTTCCTCCCCTCCTTCCTTCCATCATTACTTTCTCTGGATTTGCACCAAGTGAAAGACAAATGGGAAAAGCAAATGGCGACGGAGCAGATGCAGAAAATTATCCTTTGGCAAGAAATTTATTTTCAAATCTTCTTGATAGATTAAGTGAGTGAGCAATGCTTTGGCAGATGGAGTTTAAAATGAGGGGTCATCGACTACCGACGATAGATCAGAGTGTTTTTTTGGAAGAGGTGAGATGTTAGAAACGGTTGAGGAGCAGAGACCCGAATACTGAATTAATAAAAGCTCGTGGACTGGTAGAAAATAATGTGAAAAGTGAACAGAATATGAAGATTGGAACTCATGTTGCAGTGATATAAAGCTCTGTGCTCCTGAAGTAAATGTCCAAGCCCAGATTGTGGGGAATCTGTGGAGAGTGATTTGGTTTTTATTCATTCTTGGGTGTGAGTATCGCTGATAAGGCGAGCATTTATTACCCATTCCTATTGCCGTTGAGAAGGTGGTGGAGAGCTGCCTTCTTGAACTGATGCAGTCCATATGGTGCAGGAACACCCACACTGCCGTTGGGGAGGGAGTCCCAGGATTGTGACCCAACAACAGTGAATAAATGGCGATATCGTTTCAAGTCAGGATGGTGAGTGACTTGGAGGGGAACCTGCAGGTAGTGAGTTCCCATGCATCTGCTGCCCTTGTCCTTCGAGGTGGTATTGGTCACGAGTTTGGAAGGTGCTGTTGAAGGATACTTGGCGAGTTGCTGCAGTGCATATGGAGATGGTACACACTGCAGCCACTGTTTACTGGTTGTGGAGGGATTGAATGTTTAAGGTGGTGGGTGAGGTGCCGATCAAGTGCGCTGCTTTGTTCTGGATGGTGTTGAGCTTCTTGAGTGTTGTTGAGTGGGATGTATTCCATCACACTCCTGACTTGTGCCTTGTAGATGGTGGACAGGATTTGGGGTGTCAGGAGGTGAGATACTTGCTGCAGAATTCGTAATCTCTGACCTGCGCTTATAGCCACAGCATAGATGTGACTGGTCCAGTTACGTTTCTGGTCAAGATATTGATGGTGGGGGATTTAACGATGATAATGCTTCTGAATATCAAAAGGTAGATTTTTTTTCTCTCTCATTGGAGATGTTCACTGCTTGGCACTTGTGTGGCCAGAAGGCTGCTTGTCACTTATCAGCTCAAGCCTGAATGTTGTTCAGGTCTTGCTGCTTGCAGGCACAGACTGCTTCAGTATCTGAAGAGTTGTGAGTCATCATCTAACATTCCCAATTCTGACTTATGTTGAAGAGAAAGTCGTCAATGAAACAGCTGGGTTTGGGTCTAGGACACTACCCTGAGAAACCCCTGAGGCAATGTCCTGGGCTGAGATGATTGGCCTCCACGAACCACAACCATCTTGTTTTGTGCGAGATACGACTCCAGCAAGTGGAGAGTTTTCCCCCTGATTCCCAGTGACTTCAATTTTGCTAGGGATCCTTGATGCCACACTCACTCAAGGGTGGTTCAAGAAGGCAGCCCAACCCTCCATCTTCTCAAGGGCAATTAAGGATGGGCAGTAAATGCTGGCCTGACCAACAACGCCCACATCGCATGAATGAATGAATAAAAAAGTGAAGTATCCCTTGTGTCATTGTTTTGGTAGAAAATATAACCCTGGTGGAATTGCCCCTCCCAATCACACCTCACTTCATAGAACATAGAAAATGGAGAAAATTTATGGCACAGAATGAGACCATTTAGCAATCGTGTCTGTGCCAGCTGAAAAAGAGCGATCCAGCCCAATCCCACTTTCCAGGTCTTGGGAATGGGATCTGAACAGATCTCAGAGCTCACATTATGTGAATGTTCTGTTGAAGTATTGGTGAGCTGATATACCAGGGGAGATTCACACTGTTAGACACAGTGTGAAATACATTCAAGTATTTATAAAACATTGTAACATGTGAGTAATATTCCCCATTGCTTTCTCAGCACTGATGGATTGTGAAGTGGGAGACAGCCAGAAGTCCCACTGATCCACACTGACCCTGAGCTGAGAATGAAATGAGATAAAGTTCAATCTTCAGCAGCGAGTTGCTGCAGAGAGGTAAGAGTCCTGGATCAAGGAGAGACTTTCTCATACTGCTGTTGAATCTCATTTCAAACACTCCTTGAACTCTCTGCCGAGGAATTCAGAGCTGGAGAATGCCTGTAAAATCAGCCTAAAAAGGAAATCAAAAACACCCACCGTCGGGCTCAAACTCAAAAACTTGAGATTCAGAGTTTCATGCTTTCATCGACTGAGCTCACTAGGCCTGAGACAGTGTCCCCGGCCTGTCTGTTATTGGACAGTGCAGCTGTTGGCTCCATCCCAGGGGCTGAATTTGTTCTGTAAACCATGAACCAGCTTCCTCTCAAATCCCAGGTTTATCAATAAATCCTCTTACAAAATCCCCAAAGTGTGATATATTCCACTCACTCATCCAGAATAAAAGTTACATCTTTTGCTCTTTTTACCTTCCAAACATTGACTTCTATTTTGCTCAGCATTTATTTCTCTCTCCTTTTTATGTTGTGCATTTCCTAATAAACATTTCATTTCAATTATTTATGAGGGATGAAATGAACAGAAGAGATTTTCTGCAATGGTACCAGGGGTGTGGGACAGAGCGAGTGGTTTGGATATGGAATACACTGCCTGAGAGTGTGCTGGAGGCAGATTCAATCGTGGCTTTCAAAAGGGAATTGGATAAACACCTGAATAGAGAAAATTTGCAGGGTTACAATGAAAGGGCAGAGGAGTGGAATTAGCTGATTTGCTCTTGCAAAGAGCTGTCATGGACATGATGGACTGAATGGTCTCCTTCTGTACTGTAACCATTTGATTCCTTGATTCTAACTCTGTCAAAGTTGTTCTGAACTTGCTCTGCTCCAAGGAGAACAACCCCAGCTTTTCCAGTCTGAAGTTATGAGGAACCATGGGGAACCCACTGTGAACCTTCCTCCAGACAGAAATACATCTGTTCACCACCACACTGTGACCCAGCTGTTCACAATATATATCAATGCTTCGGATGTGGGGACCAAATGTACTATTTCCAAGTTCGCAGATGACACAAAACTAGGTGGGAATGTGTGTTGTGAGGAAGATGCAAAGCGGCTTCAAGGGGATTTGGACAGACTTAGTGAGTGGACAAGAAAGTGGCACATGGAATATAATGTGCAAAGATGTGAGGTTGTCCACTTTGGCAGGAGAAACAGATGTGCAGATCATTTCTTAAATGGTCAGAGATTAGAAAGTGTAGATGGACAAAGGGGCCTGGGTGTCCTTGTCAGTAAGTGACTGAAAGCTAACATGCAGGTGCAGCAAGCAATTAGGAAGGCGAATGACATGTTAGACTCTATCACAAGAGGATTTGAGTACAGGAGTAGTGAAGTCTTGCTTCAATTGTATATAACCTTGGTTGGACTGCACTTTGGAATACTGTGTGCAGTTTTGGTCCCCTTACCTTAGGAAGGATATCATTGCCATAGAGGGAGTACAACGAAGGTTCACCAGACTTGTTCCCGGGGTGGTGGGACTGTCCTATGAAGAGATTTTGGGGAAACTGAGACTGTATTCTCCAGGGTTTCGAAGAATGAGAGGTGATCTCATTGAAACTTACCATATATTTAAAGGGATAGACAGGTAGATGAAGCTATTTCCTCCGGTTGAGGAATCTAGAACCAGGGGACACAATTTCAACATAAGGGGCAAGCCACTTAGGACAGAGACGAGGAGAAATTTCTTTACTCAGAGGGTTGTGAATCTTTGGAATTCTCTACCCCAGAGGGCTGTGGAAGCTCAGTCATTGAGTATGTTTAAAGCAGAGATTGACAGATTTCTAAATGCAAATGACATAGGGGATATGGACATAGTGTGAGAAAAAGGCATTGAAGTGGATGATCAGTCATCATCATATTGAATGGCGGGGTTGGCTCGACGGGCTGAATGGCCTACTCCTGCTCCGATGTTCCTATCAGTCTGCTAATTTCATATCCATGCTGTCATTGTCCCTTTTATTACATGGGCTTCAGTTTTACTGGCAGTCTAGTATGTGACATCATCAAGAAGGTTTTCAATAAGTTAAATAAGGAGAAATTGTTTCCAGTGGCAAAAGGGTCAGTAACCAGAGGATGTATTTATCAGGTGATTGAGAAAAGAACCAGAGGCGAAATGAGGTCGGGATTTATACGGTGATGTGTTGTGATTTGGAATGCACTGTCTGATCAGGACTTGAAAGCAGATTCAGTAGTAACTTTGAAGAGCAATAGGGATAAATACTGGAAGGAAAATGTACAGATTACAGGAAAAAGCTGAGCATCAGAACTAATTGGATAACACAACCAAAGAGACAGCATTGACACAATGGACCAAATGGTCTCCTTCTTTGTATATCATTCTATGGTTTTATGAACATAATGTTGGTACAATTGCTGAGTTGGAAGTGAAGTGAACCCAGATTCCGGGTATTCGAAACACCAGACCCAAACCAACTGAAACAAAAACAAGAAATGCTGGATTCACTCAGCAGGTCTGGCAGCATCTGTGGAAAGAGAAGCAGAGTTAACGTTTCGGGTCAGTGACCCTTCTTCGGAACTGACTGAACAAGCCTGTTGTTTAATCTCTGTTTTTCACACCAGCTTCTCCTCGCTCTTTCTGTGTTTCCTGCCTGGTCTGTTCCTCTGACCTTCATTCCTGACACTCTATTGAGAATGGCCAACTCACTGCGCGTCTCACTCCCACCGTCACTCCACCCCTTCACCCACTTCCAAACCTCTCTGTTGAACAGAACCTCACTTCTGCTCCTCTGCTCCATTAATATAACAGGAAAACATTTTCAAACAGACATTTCCACACAGTGAACGTTTCAGTGAGACAAGGTAAAGAGCAGATTCATTCACTTTCAACACAGAGAGAGCAGCTCTCCCTGTTCAGTCTAAGGAGCAGCTGTAGTTTCACTCCCTTTAGTCTTAGAGACATGGGCCAGAATTTTAAGGGACCGTTGGAGATGGGAATGGAGGCTGGGGAGGGGGAGGGGGGGGTGTATAAAATAGGGATGGAAGACGTCGGACCGGATATTTCTGTCGGCGGCTGACATGGAGGGCAGACTTCGCACATCCACACGGCAAGAAGGCATTTAAAGTATTTATGAGTCCAATTGTCAGCAATTTTATTCACTGGGTCCAATTGAATTAATAGCACACGGGAACCCTGGGGCTTCAGAGCCTCGCCTGGTTAAAGGAGGTGACTGGGAGGTGGGAGCTGAGTGTTGGCTTCACAGGAAGCTGTCGGGTGAGGCAGCGTAACTTGGCAGCAAGGGTGGAGGGGGAAAGGGCATCGGGAAACACTGTCAGGAGTGGGGGCCAATGTGCCAGCTCTGCAGGGTGAGCCACACCAGGGTGTTATTGGGGCAGTGCCACCTCATTGAGGGTGACAAATGAGGTAAATGTGGCTGGGTGTTGTTTACTGTGAAGGCCTTGCACTCAGGGAGGTGCAACCTGTCAAGGGCCTCATTCACCCTGGATTCGAGGCTCCCATTGAAGAGGAGGAGGAGTAGAGAGGGAGGGAGGGAGGCGCAGGCACCAGCAGGGACACCACAGCAGCTTGGGGGCCCACAGGAGGGCCAGTCTCGAACAGGAGGCTGGAGAAGGAGGCAGAGGAACACGTCAGCCGAGGTTCAACTACCTGCAGATGTCCGAGTGACAGTGTCTCCCCAGACTGCGCCTCTCCACGGAGGTTGTCACTGATCTCTCTGCCATGATGCAGCTGTGCCCCATGGGACTTGGTGGGCACCTGATGCCAGTGTCACTGAAGGTCACCGTGCCACTGAACTACTCCACCAGCAGATCATTGCGGGGATCCACTGGCGATATGTGTGGAATCTCACAGTCTGTGGTGAATCAGTGCATCAAGGAGGTCACCAATGTCCTGTTCAGGAGGGCCGGTGACTATGTGCACATTGATCCAAACAGTCAAGCTGAGAGAGCTATAGGATTCGGGGCCATCGCTGGATTCCCCCAGGTGTAGGGTGTCATCAACTGTACCCATGTGACCATCAAGGCTCCTGCAGACCAGCCAGCAGCCTTCAACAGGAAGGGCTTCCACTTGCTCAGTGTGTAACTGGTCTGTGACCATCACAAATGGATCCTATAGGTGTGTACACAAATCCCGGGAAGCAGCCACAACGCCTGCATACCAAGGCACTCCCAGGTGCCAGAACCTTTCCGTGGCCCCATGCGCTTTCTGAGATGGATCCTTGGAGACAAGGGCAACCCAGTGAGAACATGAGTACTGACGCCTGTGAGGAACCCACACAACGATTCAGAGGAGAGGTACAACACCTGCTGCGGGTCAACCCGAGCGACCATCAAAGAGGCCATTGGTCTCCTGAAGATGAGATTCAGGCACTTAGCTTGTTCCTGTGGAGCCCTTCAGTATGTCCCAGCGAGAGTCTCCCGTATCATGGTGGCTTGCTGTGCTCTGCACAATCTGGCATGACAGAGGGGTGAGGTGTTGACTCGTGTGGATATCATGGAATGTGATGTCTCCTCTGATAATGAGGATGTGGAGGAGGATGCTGCCCAAGCAGTGCCAGATGAAGGACCTCAGGCACAGCAGGAAAGCCTCCATGAGATACACACAAGGGAGACACGAGACACCCTTATCCATTCACGTTTCGTTTGAGCCTTACCACCTTCTGGAACCACAGCAATAAAGTCTTAGCTTTAAACAGCTCTGTTGTCACCTCCTTCCTTCTACACTACAGCGCCCAGGTACACATCGCACAGTGACAAGGCCGAAGCTTTGTGAACTCAGGGCTTGGTCCCTCACTTCCAGCCCCTTGGGAGTAAGGGTTGAAATGAAGTCCCAAAGGGCATCAACAATAGGAAGGAGACATAGTGAGAGAACATCATTTCTTTATTCTGTGTGACACCAAACACAACCCTATCCATCTGGAATGTACATTCACCCGTGAACCCCTCAGTGAATCTAGGTGCTCTTCTTAAATCTCTTCCGGGTGTTCCTACCTGCTACTCCCCCTGCTCTGTCAGCTGAGGTGGAGACAGGCTGCTGACCTTGCTGCTCCATGGCTTGGGATGACATTGGCGGCCGTCCTCTGCTGCCTGAGGCCTGGAGGGCCCTGGCACACTGAGCGCCTCCTGCACAGGTACAGGGACCCCCTCTGTCATCGAGGATGATGGAGGTGCTGGCATCACTGGTGTCTCTGGCAGAGGGACTTTGGAATTACCGTCCACACCAGGAGCACCCTGAGAGGGGCCCCCAGATGTAGCAGCCAGCTGCTCCTCCCCCTTATAAGACACACTTGTACCTCCCTGCTGACCTGAGAGGGACGTGGACCAAGTGGAGAGTTCAGGTGCCTCGTCCCCCCTCTCACCTTGTCACCACTGGATGGAGCTCCTGGACAAAGTGATGGAGTACAGGTCTGTGCACATCTCCGGCAGCCACTGATTGATCGGCTGGATCTGGTTCTCCATGAGAGTCACCAATCTCTCAATGGAGGAAGCCAGACACACCCCCATCAGAGACAGTGCAGCACCCAAGGCCTGGATGGACTCCTCCATCGTCCGTGCTTGGGTACACATAGCCTCTGGCAACTCTGCCAGATGTTGCCTGACCTCTCACTGCAGCTGCAGCATTTCCCGTGTTGCTGGTGACACAAGAGGCACGTCATCAGCCTAGGGCACAGCATGGGCCTGGCCTCCCACAAACCACCAACTCCCAGTGGCCTCGGCTGTCACAGCCTCCGCCAGCTGCCCGGGCCTGTCTGTGATGTGCTCACCAGTTTGTATGCCAGAATCTAACCGCGAACGGATACCCACCAACGTGAGAGTTTCTGTGCTGGTGAAGGGCGCAGGGGAATGAGGTGATAGTGCACCCTCTGAGGCTCCCTCCTCCTCCTCAGACATGTCCGGCTGTCCCCCAGTCTCTCCAGCTCTTTGCTTTTGTCGTTCATCCGGGCCTTCATGAGAAAACAGGGACATTGAAGGGTTAGGGTCTTCCCATCATGACATTCCAACCACCCCTAACGTGCAGCTCCATTGATGCAGTGGTGAACAGATGAGCAGTGTGGCTCCTTTGCAGCAGATGCTCCCTTGTGCCCCAGGAGATGTTCACTCACTCTCTTGGGTAGGTGTCCCTGTCTCTCCATCAGCTATGGAGCAGCTGCTTTGCTGCCCTGCCTGTTCCATGGCCTCCTCCTCCATCGGGATGAGGACATGGAGATAAGGCATCCACCGCCGGTCTTGACAAGCTCTTTCCAATTGTGGGATGTCTTCTCCTGCAGACACAATTATGAACAAAGTTAGTCTCCCAGCGGGGACAAGCCCAACATCTCTGATGGTGATAGTCCAGCAGTCCATGATGGGGACACACGTATTCCTCCTGCATGTGGCCCCTCTCGAGGGACTGTGTGAGTTTATACAATGACTGACGTGCACCTCTCACCGAGATGCAGCCAAGCCTCAGGCAGCATGTCCTGCTGCCCTTCCCCAATACACATGACTGGGTGGTCACTCCCTTTCCACCAAACACTCCCTCTCACTCTGCCACATGCAATGTCCAAAGGGTCCAAAGTGTTTTGAGTTTTCGCCTGAGCAACCTGGATCCGGTCATTGACCCACTTCCTGTACTGGATCCATGTTCTGGGGGTGACCCCACGTCAGCTGACCTCACCGACTATCTTCAGCCAGCTTTGCTTGGTCAGGTGGGCAGGTCTCCACCTCCCATCCCTGGGGAAGAGGATCTTCCACCTTTCTCTTGCCACCTGGAGGAGAACCTGCAGGGAGGCATCGCTAAACCGTGGGACCATGGTCACTGCAGGTTCGCATTCAGCTCCTTACTCAGCAGGCAGCAGAGGCAGCAGAACGGGTCCTGGGGCATCAGAGGCAGCAGAATGGGTCCTGGGGCATCAGAGGCAGCAGAACGTGTCCTGGGACAGCAGAGGCAGCAGAACGAGTTCTGGGGCAGCAGTGGCAGCAGAACGGGTCCTGGGGCAGCAGAGACAGCAGAACGGATCCTGGGGCAGCAGAGGCAGCAGAACGGGTCCTGGGGCAGCAGAGGCAGCAGAACGGGTCCTGGGGCATCAGAGGGCTCTCAGGAAGACACTCCTTTAAACCAGGCAGCAGTGAATGCAGGGTTGGCAGCCCTTTAAATATGGTGTCAGCACCTGCCGTTGTGTCAGATGTCGGTGCCATCGGTGCCTTGTTCCCTGCCTCAGGTCCTTGTTTACATGGGCCCCACGCCTCCCCTTCATTAATTGGTCGGCTGCTCCGTGATCGGAGTCGGTCGGCCACATTTCACTCGTGTGGTGATGACACCCGCTTCCAGTGCCTCTGCCGAGAGCCGCACCGTTAGTTTAAAATTCAGCCCATGGGGCCAAGAGTGGAAAATCTCCCCTCTGATTCTCTCTACTTAAACTGAAGGAGACACCAAATTAAAACTGATGAAACCAGGGATTGTATCCTGGTTCTTCAATCTAGTGTTCTCCCAACTGAGCTATTCCAGCCTCACTGTGAACTCATCTTCATTGGAGACAAATATAACTCCAGGCGGAATTTCCCCACCCGTTCATTCCTCACTTCAGGGGAATGGGACCCGACCAGATCGCGGAACTCAGATTATGTTAATGTTCTGCTCTTGATATCTTAATATTATCTTGCGTTTGAGCCACTTTTAATCAGGTTCACAAACAAATTCTTCCATCATCCCTTCTCCCACATTCTCTCTCTCTCATTCATTCTTTATTCCTCACAATCCAGAAAGGGTTAGGAATCAGAGCTCACCTCCAAACCCTCTGCACACAGACCTCTGTCTGTCACCCTGTTTGATCCAAGATCCAAGAGACCAGTCATTAAATTGCACTCTTTCTCAACACAGAAAGCTGCCTCACAGTGTTGAACACAGAGCTAAATACACTGAAGTCTTTTGAAAAAAGTTCATCTTATGGGTTGTGTAATGATGGAAATATACCTTCTGTAAGTAAATGAACCAGGGAATGGAGCGGTGTGAAACATTTCCAGACCATGTCCAACACGTTTCCACTCAGTGTGAAAACCCACCACGGAAAGAGTGGAACATGCAATCATTTGATCACATCATGATTAACATCACTCAGACGCCTGAACCATGAGGTCAATGCAGCTGGCTGCACAGCCAGGAGCTGTGCTGAAGGTGACACCCATGTTTGTGCAACTGTTAAGGTGGCTGAGAGATTAAGGTGATTGTCTGCTAATGCATTGTGTTCTTCATGAATGGGTTCGAATCCCATCCTTGTTGTTAGTTTGTGAGCTGGATAGTTCCTTTATTTCTATTGGGGGACTTTTTGCATAAAGTCAGACTGGAAACCTCTTCTTGTCAATTTCCAGACGGTGTTTCCAGAATTGTTTATATATTATTAAAATTGAGACAGACAATTGGGATTCTTCACCCAAATTGGACTGGAATGAAGATCAAATTGGGATCACAAAACGGAGCAAGATTTTCCCTCCCTCCCTTCCTTCCATCTTTATATTCTCTGGATTTACACCAAGTGAAAGACTAATGGGAAAAGCAAACGGCGAGGGAGCAGAAGCAGAATATTATCCTTTGGCAAGAAATTTATTGTCAAATCTTCTTGATAGATTAAGTGAGTGAGCAATGCTTTGACAGATGGAGTTTAAAATGTGGGGTCATGTAATACTGAAGAAAGATAGATCAGAGTGTTTTTTTGTAAGAGGTGAGATGTTAGAAACTGTGGAGGAGCCGAGACCCGAATACAGAATTACTAAAAGCTAGTGGACTGGGAGAAAATAATGTGAAAAGCGAACGGAATATGAAGTTTGGAACTCATGTTGCAGTTATATGAAGCTCTGTGCTCCTGAAGTAAATGTCCAAGCCCAGATTGTGGGGAATCTGTGGAGAGTGATTTGTTTTTTATTCATTCTTGGATGTGAGTATCGCTGATAAGGTGAGCATTTATTACCCATCCCTAATTGCCCTTGAGAATGTAGTGGTGAGCTGCCGTCTTGAACTGCTGCAGTCCATGTGGTGCAGGAACACCCACACCGCCGTTGGGGAGGGAGTTCCAGGATTGTGACCCAACAACAGTGAAGAAATGGCGATATCGTTCCAAGTCAGGATGGTGAGTGACTTGGAGGGGAACCTGCAGATGGCGAGTTCCCATGCATCTGCTGCCCTTGTCCTTCGAGGTGGTAGAGGTCACGGGTTTGAAAGGTGCTGTTGAAGGATACATGGCGAGTTACTGCAGTGCATATAGAGATGGTACACACTGCAGACTCTGTGTACTGGTGGTGGAGAGAGTGAATGTTTAAGGTGGTGGGTTAGGTGGCGATTAAGTGGGCTGCTTTGTCCTGGATGGTATTGAGCTTCTTGAGTGTTGTTGAGTGGGATGTATTCCATCACACTCCTGACTTGTGCCTTGTCGATGGTGGACAGGTTTTGGTGTATCAGGAGGTGAGATACTTAGTTTAGTTTAGAGATACAGCACTGAAACAGGCCCTTCGGCCCACCGAGTCTGTGCCGACCATCAACCACCCATTTATATTAATCCTTCACTAATCCCATATTCCTACCACATCCCCACCTGTCCCTACATTTCCCTACCACCTACCTATACTATAGGACAATTTATAATGGCCAATTTACCTACCAACCTGCAAGTCTTTTGGCTTGTGGGAGGAAACCGGAGCACCCGGAGAAAACCCACACAGACACAGGGAGAACTTGCAAACTCCACACAGGCAGTACCCATAATTGAACCCGGGTTGCTGGAGCTGTGAGGCTGCGGTGCTAACCACTGCGCCACTGTGCCGCCCCTAGAATTCCTAATTTTTCCCACTTGCTGCAGAATTCCTAATCTCTGACCTGCGCTTATAGCCGCAGCATAGATCTGACTGGTCCCGTTTAGTTTCTGGTCAATGGTAACCCCCAACATATTGATGGTGGGGGATTCAGCGATGATAATGCTCTGAATATCAAAAGGTAGATTTTTTTCTCTCTCTCATTGGAGATGTTCACTGCTTGGCACTTGTGTTGCCAGAAGGTTGCTTGTCACTTATCAGCTCAAGCCTGAATATTGTTCAGGTCTTGCTGCTTGTAGGCACAGACTGCTTCAACTGAGGAGTTGTGAATCATCACCTAACATTCCCACTTCTGACTTATTTTGAAGGGAAAGTCGTCAATGAAACAGCTGAGGATGTTTGGGTCTACGACACTACCCTGAGAAACTACTGAAGCAATGTCCTGGACTGAGATGATTGGCCTCCACGAACCACAACCATCTTGTTTTGTGTGAGGTACAACTCCAGCAAGTGGAGAGTTTTCCCCCTGATTCCCATTGACTTCAATTTTGCTAGGGATCCTTGATGCCACACTCACTCAAGGGCAATCACTCTCACCTCTCCTCTGGAATTCCACTCTTTTATCTCTGTTTGGACCAAGCTGCAATGAGATCATAACAACATAAGATCAGAACAACTAGTAGCAGGAGTAGGCCATTTGGCCCCTCGAGCTTGCTCCGTCATTCAATAGGATCATGGCTGACCTGATCATGACCTCAACCCCACTTTCCTGCCTGCCCACATAACCCTTGGCTCTCTTGTAGATAAAAATCGTGAAGACATTCAATGACCCAGCCTCCACTGCTCTCTGCGGTAGAGAATTCCAAAGATTAATGACGCTCTGAGAGAAGAAATTCCTTCTTAAATGAAAAACCCCTAAATCTGAAACTGTGTCCCCGAGTTCTAGATTCCACCACGAGGGGAAACTTCCTCTCAGCATCTACCCTGTCAAGTCCCCTCAGAATCTTATATGTCTCAATACGTTCACCTTTCATTTTTCTCAACTCCAATGAGTATCGGTCCAACCTGCTCAACTTTCCTCATACGACAACCCCTTCATCGCTGGAATAAATCTCGTGAACCTTCTCTGAACTGCCTCCAATGCAAGTATATCCCTCCTTAAATAAGGAAACCAAAACTGTACACAATACTCTAGGTGTGGTTTCACGAGCACCCTGTACATTTGTAGCAACACATCTCTACTTTTATACTCCATTCCCCTTGCAATAAAGTGTAACATTCCATTTGCCTTCCTAATTATTTGCTGTACCTGCATGGTAACTTTTTGTGATTCATGTACGAAGACACCCAGATCCTTCTACTCCGCAGCATTCTGTAATCTCTCACAATTTAAATAATATTTTCCTGTTCTATTCTTCCTGCCAAAGTGGATAACCTCACATTTTCCCACATTCTACTCTATCTGCCAAATTATTTCCTGGAGCTGAGAGACCCTGGCAGAACCTAAACTGAGCATCGATGAGCAGATTATTGTTAAGTGTGTGGTGCTTGATAGCACTGTTGGTGACATCTTCCATCACTTTGTTGATGATTGATAGTAGACTGATGGGGCGGCAATTGGTCAGATTGGATTTGTCCTGCTTTTTTACGGACAGGGCACACCTGGGCAATTTTCCTCATTGTTGAGTAGATGCCTATGTTGTCGCTCTACTGGAACAGCTTGGCTGAGGGCGCAGCTAGTTCTGGAGCACAAGTCTTCAGTACTCGAGCCGGAATGTTCTTAGGGCCCATAGTCTTTGATGTACTGAGTGCCTTCAGCTGTTTCTTGCTGTCATGTGGAGTGAAGCGAATTGGCTGAAAACTGGAAGCTGTGATGCTGGGGACCTCAAGAGGCCGAGATGAATCATCCACTGAGCAATTTCTGACTGAAGATGGTTTCAAATGCTTCAGCTTCATCTTTTGCACTGACGTGCTCGGCTCCACCAACATTGAGGATAGGGAAGTTTTTGGAGCCTCCTCATCTGGTTCGTTATTTAATTGTCCTCCACCTTTCATGACTGGATCCCTAGTTTCTCAGGGCAGTGCCCTAGGCCCAACCATCCTCAGCTGTTTCATTGATGGCTTTCTCTTCAACATAAGTCAGAAGTGGGCATGTTCGCTGATGATTCACAACTCCTCAGATACTGAAGCAGTCTGTGCCTGCAAGCAGCAAGACCTGAACAACATTCAGGCTTGAGCTGATAAGTGACAAGCAACATTCTTTGATCTGATCCTGAGCGAGATAACCGTGCGTGGAGCGGCGGGATGGATGGAGGGTGACTCTGAAGAGGGTGTCTGAGCCTGGAGGGAAGAATCTGTGGAGAGTGGTCCTCAAAGGATGTCCGTGTCTGGAGATTTAGGATCTCTGAAGAGGGTCTCCGAGCCTGTAGTGCTGGGATGTATGGAGAGTGATCCTGAAGTGGGTGTCCGAACCTGGAATGGCGGGATCTGTGGAGAGTGATCCTGAAGTTGGTGTCCGAGCCTGGAGTGGCAGGATCTGTGGAGAGTGATCCTGATGAGTGTGTGTAAACCTGGAATGGAAGCTTTCTGTGGAGGTACAGGAAGAGGCCATTCATTCCCAGCATTTTGTAAAGGTTTAGCATAACTTATATGCTTTTACTCTATGCCTATATTAATAAATCCAAGTGTCCTGTTTGCTCTTAGTTACCTTTTCAATCCTTCTAACATTGGTGTACATTGTCTCTCTGCTCCTGCACCCACTTTAGAATTGTCATGTTTCATTTATATGGCCTCTCCTCATAATTCCTTTCAAATTGTATCACTTCACACTTCTCTGTGCAAAATTTCATCTGTTATGTGAAAGCCGATTTTACCAGTTTTTTTTAAGTTCCCCTGAAGTGTGTTACTATCAGTGGCATCGGACAAAATTCCTGAGCATTCTTTGATGCTATCTCCATAGACAGAGCAATGTTCCGCGAGCTCAAATGTAGTATTTTGTGTGTTTAGTATCTTATTTCACCCACCAATATAAGCACAAATATGTCACGTAAATCTTGTTCACTGCAGTCCCTGCTGCTGTTTGCTGCCTATGTTTACAGACTTTTATCTCAACCTCGTCACCATGTTCTCTAATATATTCAGGGGGCATCAGCAGAGAAAATGTTCACCAAGCGTGGCAAGTGCAAGGAAGTGTTTATTTACATCATAATGTCATAAATATAATATACAAATACATTACATGTGTGAATCATCAAGATGTGTCTGAATAAATGGAACCCCGTTACTATAAACACTGTCACCTTTCAATGTTCAGCAGACAGGTTTGACGGCTTGATGTGTGTGATTCCCTCATTAATGTGCTTGCACAAAGTTCGGGGAATGACGGAGATATGAATAATTTATAGGGAAATTTTTTAAGCATATCTCCACATCTCTCACTCACAAAGATCTGCAAACACATGGATTCCAAAAGAACCTGAGTACAAAATCACCTAAAATAAACACAGCCAGAGAGTCTTTCAATAACCTGTAGCTCAGGGAAAGTACATGATGTTATGGAAGTGATTCTGTTTTTTCTGTTAAAATATTTTTTGAAGAAGTCATAATCAAACTGAATAAATGTAGGACCAGTTCTTTTTCAAGAGAGCACCAAAAGAGCTAATTTGGCAACTATGTTTACTGCTTTTCACATAATTCAAGTTAAAAATAGAACAGAAACCATGGTAACAGGGAGATGTGGTTAGTGAAGGCATTTGCGCCCCTTGATTGGACAAGCTCGGCAGCAGCAACGTACACCTAAGACAGCAGAAAACTCACAAGCTTTTGGTTGTAGAGTCAGTGTGTTTTACCTGCTGGAGTGAGCAGTTGACAAAGTTAGCCTGAAGAAGTGTCAAGGAAGGAGAGAAGACCACAACCCAGCTTGTTTTCCAGAAAATCTTTAAAAGATCCTGAGAAGTCCAGTGTGTTAATTCAGCTTGTCGCAAGTCTTTGAAGAAGGCCTGCTAAAATTAATTCTCAGTGCCTTCTGAAAAGAACTGTTCTAAAATACCCTAGTGACCTGTCTACGTATACTCAGAAGTTAGACTGTATTCCAATTTTGGAGCAACGTATCTCATCTGATGTTTTCTTCAAAAATGAGCAAGTAAACAGCCCAAGAGTTTTTTTTTTGTGTTTGTAACAAAATTTAAAAAATTTTAAAAAACATCCCTTTTATCTTTTCTGTTAACCGGTGTATGTGTGTGTGCGCATGTGGCTCGAAGATTTTTAAAAAAGACTTTAAAAGTAAAGGTGAAAAGGGAACTTTTAAAATTTCCACCTGTGTGTTTATGCTTTACTTCATGACTAGTTAAAACTTGTTCTACAATAAATGAATCATTTTGTTGTTCATTAAAGAAATCTGGTCAGTGTCTTCTATTCTGGGAAAAATAGAGTATATGATTGACTGTTTCAGTAAGTGGGAAACGTTGAAATAGATGTTGTGACCAGTGGAGAAGTGGGATGAGAATAAAGAGTGCCCTCCTCTGCCCTTAGTTGTCACAGCATTTGTGATCTGGCTCAGTAGCTTCGTTGGCTCGAGTGTTTGTCCAATAATCAGAAAATCGTGGATTCATATCCTTGCTTCAAAAGTTTAGCTATCAATCGTTTACATCTGTTTTCTTGTGAACTTTAACTTTTCTTATGAATTTTATTCACACAAGAAAACAGCTCAGTGGTTGCCTTTGTGAAGGATGTCAGTTTGGAATGGCTGTTCCTCCTTGTACAAATGTTCAATGCTAATATTTCAACGGCAACTCAATCCCCTACAATTTCTTTGACAGCAATGTGTTTGCAGTTGCATTTAACCTGGAAAACAGCTCAACATTAATCTCACTGAAGGAAAGTGTGACCGTGTTGTATATTTCAGACTGTTCGTGCCGTTTTGTGTCTTTTTTAACCAAGACTATGACACGACGCAAAGGGGAGGGTTGATCCGAGGTTTAGAATATATTATTCAGTCAGGAGCACGAAAAATCAAAAGGAACAAAATAAGAAAACCCAGTCCAAAGATTTGAGAATCTGTAGATCCGCTTTGGGAAAGTGAATCAGAGCAGAATGAAGGGTGAACTGTCCGACTGCCCAGAAGAGATGAAGACACAGCTCAGTCGGCACGTTCCCCTGGTTTATGATGCTGGAACATTCCTCACATAGAAATTATTCAATCAATACTCATCTGCCAAGTCGGTCTGAGGCTGTGCCTCTCTGATCGTGTGGAATTAAAGCAAATCTTCCAGTCAGTTAGTTCAGTTGTCATTTCGTGAGAAATTCGGTCATCATGACTTCGTCAGTGACCTCATGGTTCAGGTGTCTGAGTGATGTTAATCATGATGTGATGAAATGATTGTATGTTCCAGTCTTTCCATGGTGGATTTTCACACTGAGTCGAAACGTGTTGGACATGGTCTGGAAATGTTTCACACCGCTCCATTCCCAACAGGCCATGACCTGATGTGATGGAAATTGCATTTACTTACAGAAGCTGCATTTCCATTATTGCACATCTGGCTGCACAGCCAGGATCTGTACTGTCCAAACAGCTGACAAGGTGGTCGAGAGGTGAAGACGGTGACGTGCTAATGCATTGCGTGCTTTGCATGTGTGGGTTCGGATCCCAATTTTGTCGTTAGTTTATGAAGTGTCTAGTACATTGTTGTGGGGGAGCTTTTGTGGAAAGTTGGCCTGGAAACATGTTCTTATCAATATCTCGCTGGTGATTCCAGAATTGTATATCCTTTATTAAAATTGAGACAGACAATCGGAATTCTTCACCCAAATTGGACTGGAATGAAGATCAAATGGGGATCACGAAAAGGAGGAAGATTTTTCCCTCCCTCCTTCCTTCCATCTTTACTTTCTCTGGATTTACACCAAATGAAAGACTAACGGGAAAAGCAAATGGCGAGGGAGCAGAAGCAGAACATTATCCTTTGGCAAGAAATTTATTTTCAAATCTTCTTGATAGATTAAGTGAGTGAGCAATGCTTTGGCAGATGGAGTTTAAAATGTGGGGTCATCTAATACCTACGAAAGATAGATCAGAGTGTTTTTTATAAGTGGTGAGATGTTAGAGACTGGAGAAGCAGAGACCCGAGTGCTGAATCACTAAAAGCTAATGGACTGGTAGAAAATAATGTGAAAGGCTAATGGAATCTGAAGATTGGAACTCATGTTGTAGTTATATAAAGCTCTGTGCTCGTGAAATAAATGTCCAAGCCTGGATTGTGGGGAATCTGTGGAGAATAATTTGTTTTTTATTCATTCTTGGATGTGAGTATCGCTGGCAAGGCTGGCATTTATTGCCCATCCCTAATTGCCCTTGAGAATGTGGTGGCGAGTTCCCTTCTTGAACTGCTGCAGTCAATGTGGTGTAGGAACACCCACAGTGCTATTGCGGAGGGAGTTAAAGGATTTTGACCCAGCAACAGTGAAGAAATGGTGATATAGTTCCAGGTCATGATGGTGAGTGACTTGGAGGTGAACCTGCAGGTGGTGGTGTTCCCATGCATCTGCTGCCCTTGTCCTTCGAGGTGGAAGTGATCACGGGTTTGGATGGTGCTGCCGAACGTTACTTAGCGAGTTACTGCAGTGCATCTTGTAGGTGGTACACACTGCTGCCACTGTGCTCTGGTGGTGGAGGGAGTGAATGTTTAAAGTGGTGGGTGAGGTACCGATGAAGAGGACTGCTATGTCCTGGGTGGTGTTGAGCTCTTTATGTGTTGTTGGAGCTGCAGCTATCCAGAAAAGTGGAGAGTATTCCATCACACTCCTGACTTGTGCCTTGTAGATAATGGACAGGCTTTGGCATGTCAGGAGGTGAGATGCTTGCTGCAGAATTCCCAATTTCTGACCTACGCTAAAAGCCGCAGCATAGCTGTGACTGGTCCAGTTTAGTTTCTGGTCAATGTTAACCCCCAAGATGTTGATGGTGAGGGATTCAGTGATGATAATGCTGCTGAGTATTAAAAGGTAGATGGTTTGATTCTCTCTCATTGGAGATGTTCACTGCGTGGCACTTTTGTGGCAACCAAGTCACTTGTCACTTATCAGCTCAAGCCTGAATGTTGTTCAGGTCTCGCCCTTGCGGACATGGACTGCTTCAGTATCTGAGGAGTTGTGAATCATCACCTAACATTCCCACTTCTGACTTAAGTTGAGGGGAAACTCATTAATGAAAGAGCTGAGGATGGTTGAGCCTAGGACACTACCCTGAGAAACTCCTGAGGCAATGTCCTGGATTGAGATGATCGGCCTCCACCAACCATAATCATCTTGCTTTGTGCTAGGTAGGACTCCAACAAGTGGACAGTTTTCCCCTGATTCCCATTGATTTCAATTTTGCTAGAGATCCTTGATGCCACACTCACTCAAGGGTAATTACTCTCACCTCTCCTCTGGAATTCCACTCTTTTGTCTCTATTTGGAACAAGCTGCAATGAGATCATAAGAACAGAAATAGTAGCAGGAGGAGGCCATTTGGCCACTCGAGCCTTCTCCGCCATTCAATAGGATCATGGCTGATCTGATCATGGCATCAACCCCACTTTCTTGCCTGCCCCCCATAACCCTTGACTTCCTTGTAGATAAAAATCCAAAGATGAATGACTGTCTGAGAGAAGAAATTCCTCCTCATTTCCTTCTTAAATGGAAAATCCCTAATTCTGAAACTGTGTCCCCTAGTTCTAGATTCCACCACGAGGGGAAACATCCTCTCAGCATCTACCCTGTCAAGACCCTTCAGAATCTTATATGTCTCAATACGATCACCTCTCATGTTTCTAAACTCCAATCAGGATAGGTCCAACCTGCTCAATCCTCCTCACAAGACAACCCCTTCATCACAGGAATAAATCTAGTGAACCTTCTCTGAGCTTTTTTTTAAATTTCCAACATATACTTTATTCGTTAAAAAAACTATAAAAAGATACATTACAAAACAGTTCAAAAACAGCACCAAGTCAACAATACAAAGATTGCAAAGGAGATCAGTTTCCTTCAGTGCAGGAATGAATTGCCTCACAACCCTTCCATTTCATTTTACCTGCCATGTACTTTTTGCAGCAAACAAATATTTTCTGGAATAAAAACAAGAAATACTGGAACCACTCAGCAGGTCTGGCAGCATCTGTGGAAAGAGAAGCAGAGTTAACGTTTCGGGTCACTGACCCTTCTTCGGAACTGACAAATATTAAAAATGTCACAGGTTATAAGCAAGTGAGGTGGGGGTGGGGCTAGAGATAACAAAGGAGAAAGTGCAGGTAGGACAAGGCCACATAGCTGACCAAAAGGTCATGGAGAAAAGGCAAACAATATGTTAATGATGTGTTGAAAGACAAAGCATTAGTACAGAATAGGTGTTAACGGACTGAATATTGAACAGCAGCAAGTGCAAACCTGAAAAAAAACAGTGGGTAAGCAAACTGAATAAACTAAGATGAAATGAAATAAATGCAATATAAAAGGTTGTAAAAAATGTAAAAAAGCAAAAAAGAAGAAAAAAGAAAAAACAACTAAAAATGAAAGTAAAATGGGGGGCTGTCATTCTCTGAAATTATTGAACTCAATGTTCAGTCCGGCAGGCTGTAGTGTGCCTAATCGGAAGATGAGATGCTGTTCCTCGAGCTTGCGTTGATGTTCACTGGAACACTGCAGCAATCCCAGGACAGAGATGTGAGCATGAGAGCAGGGGGGAGTGTTGAAATGGCTTCCTCCAGCTGTGTGAGAGGCTGGATACCCGATGACGCTTTAGCGTGAATGTGCGAAGGTGGACCATGGGCGGATATGCGATGATGTTGGTGCTGAGCCATGACATCATCCTGTGCATGTGCCACATAACCCTGGCAAGATGTAGCTGTGCCTATGTGCAGCTTGGCGCTCTCCGATGATGTCAGCGGGCCGCTGCATTGACAGGAATCACATTGTGTTAGCAGTGCCCACAACACAGGAAAGAATAAAAAAGAGATTTACCACAATGGTAGCAGGGTGAGGGATTTCAGTTATGTGGAGAGATTGGAGAAGCTGGGGTTGTTCTCCTTGCAGCAGAGAAAATTCAGAAGAGATTTGACACATTTGTTCAAAATCATGGAGGTTTTCAATAGTTTAAATAAGGAGAAACTGTTTCCAGTGGTAAAAGGGTCAGTAAGCAGAGGACACAGATATCAGGTGATTGGCAGAAGAACCAGAGGTGACATGAGGAACCATTGTTTACACAGCAATGTGTTGTAATAAAGAAAGAAAAGACTTGCATTTATATAGCACCTTTCCTGACCACTGGATATATCAAAGCACTTTGTAGACAATGAAATACTTTTGAAGTGTAATCACTGTTGTAATGTCAGAAATGCAGCAGCTGATACCCACAAACAGCAATGTGATAATGACCAACTGATCTGATTGAGGGGCAAATATTGATCACAACACCAGGGAGAATTGCTCTTCACTTGTTTGAAATTGCAGCATGGGATCTTTTACATTCACCCAAACATGCAGACCAGGTCTTGGTTTAACATCACACCTGAAAGGCAGCACCTTCAACACCCTCAGTGCTGTACTGGAGTGTCATCTGTGAACTCTGAACCCAGAAGCTTGTGATTTCGAGGTGAGTGTGACCAACTGAGCCACAGCTTTTACCTGAGTCTCAATCCTTCTACCAACAGTTTCTCTCTATCTGGTCTGTCACGACCCCTCATGATTGTGAACACCTCTATCAAATCTCCTCTCTAAGGAGAACAACCCCAACTTCTCCAATCTATCCACATAACTGAAATCCTAACCACATGTTGCAGAAATGAATTTTTCCTCATGTTCCTTCTGGTTTTGTGAGTCACTTTAAATCTGTAACCTTCGGTTATTGACCGTTCAGCAGTTAGAAACAGTTCCTCAGTATTTACTCTACCTCAAACCTTCAAGGAAACTCTGCAAAGTAACTGAAAATCAAGTTGTCAGAAGTGGGATTAAAACACATGCCTCCAGTGAAAGCTGCAACCTGAACAGAGAAGCTGAAACCGCTCAGTCACCTCAACTGTTCAGACCTTTTTGACCTCGTCATCGCTTCTGTACTTTGAAAGGTTCACTCAGTTCAGGAACTTGTTCAATGTGACTGGTATGCTCAGTGATTGGGATATTAACTCCCCCGGGTTTTCCTGAGCTTGTTCTCGGTGTATGGGGATGTTTGTCCTGGGCTGTGGAATCTTGCATCCCTGTAATGGACATTAACCCACTGATTGAATCTGTATTCACTGCTTTCCACTGGTGCTGGGTAATTGCAGAGTGTGGGGCTGGAATGTTGCTGCTTGTCCCGGCCTCACTCACTCTGGGAAAGAGTGAATAATTGATGCATCTGTTTCTGTATCTGAAATGTGACTTAGATCTGCTGTTATTAACCGAGGCAGCGCTGCAGAAGGATACGTTAATAATCTCTCACTAATCAACTGCAAACAGTCAGAATGTGTAACTTTGAACAGCACTTTCTGCAATGTCAGGGCTGGAAAATTGAGGGAGGGAGAGACACTGTCAGTATCTGAGTGTATACAGCACTGTACAGAGAAAGAGTCAATATAGCGGGGCTGAGACACAGTGCATCTTTTCACATTTAATCACAATAATATCCACAGTCAGGAACTGAAAAGGATGAAAAACCGAATAGCAAGAGCAAAAATAAGAAAACTAAGTAATTAAAGATTAGCTGATAAGCTTTCACTGTGTTACCTGGTAGTCTACTCTTTTATATTCAATGCTCTCTCCACTGTGGCCAGGGAATGATATCTTCTCAAGGGCTGAATATTAACAAAACTTCTTGGAATTTAAAATCTTTCAAAATTAATTCCATGGAGCTAATGGGGAAAAGTCAAATAACTGCATCAATTATAGGAGAGCTGGTTGGTGATGACGTGGATGTGTCTGCAGTGTGCAGGACCAGACTGTTTCTATCGATTCACAATGAATGTTCCATCTTTATTTGTAACAGTAAAACTGATCGTGGACAATGGCTATTCTGGTTGCAGCAACCTGAAGATTTAACTCATTAACACCCTGCTTTAGGGGAATCGAGAAGGCACAACACCCAGCTCTGTCAGTTAGTGTGCTTGTTTGCTAACCCACAATTTGTTGGTTCAAGCACTTAAAAGGATGAGGCTTTATTAACTTAAACTCTTCTTCATCTGCTGTATTACTCTTGCTGTTGATTCTTCAAAGTTAAGGTTAATCAAGTCTTTCTTTGTGAAATCCATGCTGACTGTGCTTTATTCTATTTTCATTTTCATATGTATTTTCTACTTTTGGGGAATACAGGATAATGTCATTTTTTATTGATTTTATTTTTATTTATTGCATTTATTGCCCATCCCTAATTCCCTCGAGAAGGTGGTGGTGAGCTGCCTTCTTGAACCACTGCAGTCGATGTGGTGCTGTTAGGAAGGGAGTTCCAGGATTTTGACCCAGTCACAGTGAAGGAACGGTGATATAGTTCCAATTCCAGGATGGTGTGTGGCTCAGAGAGGAACTTGCAGGTGGTGGTGTTCCCATGCATCTGCTGCCCTTGTCCTTCGAAGTGATAGAAGGTGCTGTGTCAGGAGGCTTGCTGCGTTGCTGCAGTGCATCTTGTGGATGGTGCACGCTGTGCGTTGGTGATAGAGAGAGTGAATATAGTGAATGAGGCGCCAATCAAGCGGGCTGCTTTGTCCTGGATGACGTTGAGCTTCTTAAGTGTTGTTGGAGCTGCACCTATCCAAGCAATGTAGAGTATTGCATCACACTCCTGACTTGTGCCTTGTAGATAGGGGACAGGCTTTGGGGAGTCAGGAGGTGAGTTACTCGCTGCAGGATTCCTAGTGTCTGACCTGCTCTTGTAGCCATGATATTTATATGGCTACTGCAGTTCAGTTTCTGGTCAATGGTAACCCCCAGGATGTTGATAGTGGGGGATTCAGCAATCGTAATGCTGTTGAATGTCAAGGGGAGATGGTTAGATTCTCTCTTGTTTGAGATGGTCATTGCCTGGGACTTGCGTGACTCGAATGTGAAATATCCTTATTGTAGGGTATTGTATTGTACTGTACAGTGACTACACTTGGAAAGTCCTTCATTGGCTGTAAAAGGCTTTACAAAGTCCTGTGGTCGTGAAATGTATGTGTTGCTTTTTCCATTGTTATCAGTGTCATTTTGATCAAAAGATAGGTTTCGTGAGCACAAGGTTTAAATCAATGTTGATTCAAATAATGTAAAAGCATCTATATTCTTGCACTGTACTTAATAATCACCATCTTCCCATCCTGAGAGAGTACAATGTTTTTGACCCAGAAATTGATTCCACAATCTCAGTCCCTCAGACAATTTCAGCCCAGTTCTGATGAAAGATCACAGATCTGAAACGTTAACTCTGTTTCTCTCTCCACAGATGCTGCCAGACCTGCTGAGTATTTCCAGCATTTTCAAGAGTCTCGATTTAATGAACAGGAAACTTGTTTCAGATCAGATTGGGAGACAGTGTGAAACCACTCCATTGTACTCATGTCTGAGATTCTGAGGACAGTTGGCTGTTAGTGGAAGACAGCTCAGACCAATTATTATTTTACATGGTGGTATGATGGCCATCCAGGGGATAAAAGTAGGGATCTTGTAAGGTTTCAGTGTGCAGGACCACTAGAAGACCTCAGGGGTAAAGGCTCAGATCATCAACCAAGTTCTCCACCTGTTGAGGGATCTAGACTGGACAAAGAGGACCGAGACCAAGCTCGACCAGTCCACACACCTGCTAGAGCTGTCAAGTTATATTCCCCAAGTTTGTTCAAGATAATTTTACTTCCAATTATTAAGTACTATTTTACTCTCAATAAATGTTCTGGACTTATTAATCAAGTATCCTGTTGCTTTAATTGGTTAAAGTCATGCCCAAAGAAATTGTCCACAATAGACTTTCCAGAACTGAAAGATAAGTCTGCAAGGATTGCTAATTTTACAGCCCTGTTTAAAAACAGAGATAAACCCAGGAACTACAGACCAGTTCGTCAAATGTCAGTTGTGGGGAAACTTTTAGAGACAATTATCCAGGAGAAAATTAACTGTCACTTGGTAGAACATGGGCTAATAAATGACAGCCAGTACAGATTGGTTAACAGAAGATTGTGTATGAATTAATTAATGAATTAATTTCTTTGATGAAATTTCACAGAGAGTTGACCAGGGTGGTGAGGTTGATGGTGTGTGTCTGCACTTCAAAATTGTGTTTGAAAAAGTACCATAAAATAGACTTGTTAACAAAATTTGAGCAGATGGGATTAAAGAAGCAGTGGCAGCGTGGATACAAAATTGGCTGAGAGACGGAAAGCATAAAGTAGGGTGAATGCTTGTTTTTCAGAATGGAGGGACTAATACAGTAATGTCACTGTTGTTGCAGTGTGTGCAGTATCTGACCCTGAGCTGTCCTCGGGAGGGGGCTGTTTGTGATTTTCCTGTGGGGTGCATTATCATCAGGGGATCTCTCTGAGCTTTCACAGGGATGGGGCAGTGTGTGATATCCTTGTGCATGTCATGCAGGCCCACTGGCGTGTGGTTCCATCCTGATGCCAAGAAACAGAGCCCCAGCATTGGGCAAAAAGTCTCACTTCCCTGTGGATGTCTTGAGAGAGAAGAAGGCTTAGGGAGTAAACCTGGACAGTGGCGCAGTGGTTAGCACCGCAGCATCACAGCTCCAGCGACACGGGTTCAATTCTTGGTACTGCCTGTGTGGAGTTTGCAAGTTCTCCCTGTGTCTGCGTGGGTTTTCTCCGGGTGCTCCGGTTTCCTCCCACATGCTCAAGACTTGCAGGTTGATAGGAAAATTGGCCATTAGAAATTGCCCCTAGTATAGGTAGGTGGTAGGGAAAATAAAGGGACAGGTGGGGATGTGGTAGGAATATGGGATTAATGTAGGATTAGTCTCAATGGGTGGTTGATGGTCGGCACAGACTCGGTGGGCCGAAGGGCCTGTTTCAGTGCTGCATCTCTAAACTAAATCCGGAGTGGAGTCCCGTAGGCGGTTCTCTGTTACTTGTCAGGTAGTTTTCCAGCAACTCCTACAGCAGAGCTGGTACCAAACAGTGCTGTTTTTTTCCTTTCCTTTGGACAATACTAGCAATGCTGAGAGGGTGTCCTGATCCTCAGTGTCTCCATACTTTTTGCCCAGGCCTGTGCCCTGGAGAGGACACTCCAGCTTTGTGGTTAAACATTAGCAACACATGGGAAGAAACAGTTACCAATTATAAGCTCTCACTCAATTGGTGTAGAGTATGAGCACCCGGGGTTACTTTTGACCGTGGGAGAGATCATCGCGTCTCATTGGAGAACTACCACCTACTCCAAGCTGTGCAGCCCCCAGTCAGTTAGGTGCTGTCCTGCCACGACCTACTTGCTTCAATGGGTGCTTGGAGCTTAGAGAGATATCTCTCAACTGGCGGATTGATAATCTATGCACCAGGCAAGACAAACTCAACAAAGAAGACACCAGTGCTTCGCATCACAAGCGGGAATGTAAGGACCATGTGTCCTGGCCTTAATGACAACCTTCTGCAGGTTGATAGCACACACAAGACAGCTGTGATTGACAAGGAACTCACAAGGCTCAATGTGGACATTGCTGTGCTGCAAGAAACTAGACTCATTCAAAGTGGACCCCTCAAAGAGAAATACTACACCTTCTTCTGACAGGGGAAAGCCCAAGAGGCAACTCGTGAGCATGGAGTGGGTTTCACAGTAAATAACATGCTACTTGCAATGAGTGAACCCCCCACTGTTGGCTCAGAGAGACCTCTTACCCTTCACTTGTCAACAAGCGCGGGCCCAGTTAATCTCATGTGCATCTATGTCCCGACGCTCACCTCCACCCCAGATGTCAAGGATCAATTCTATGAGACACTTGACACTGCCATCAGTAGAATTCCCAGCACGAGGGACTATACCTTCTCGGGGATTTCAACGCAAGCTTGGGTACTGACTACAGCTTGGCCAATGTGCATAGGGCACCAGGGGATTAGCAAGATGAACAAAAATGGACAGAAGTTTCCGGAGCTATGCTGTCACCATGGACTCTGTGTGACGAACAGCTACTTCCAGGTCAAGCTGTGCCACCAGGTGTCCTGGAGACGTCCGAGATCATGCCACTGGCACCAGCTAGACCTTATCATCACCAGACATACCACCCTCAGCAGTATCCTCATCACACGTAGCTATCACAGCGCTGACTGTGACACTGATCACTCCCTAGTGTGTAGCAAGGTCAGGCTTCAGCCAAGGAAGCTTCACCCATCCAAGAAGAAAGGTCGTTCTCGGATCAACACTAGCCGAACCACTGATCCAGAAGGGACCCAGGAGTTCCTCAACATCCTAGATCAGGTTCTTTCAGAAAACGCCCAAGGCCTCGGTGTGGTATCAAAGTGGAATCATCTGCACGCCACCATCTTTTACTCTGCACTCGCTGTGTATGGGAAAAGAGATGGGAGGAATGCTGACTGGTTTGAGGCTTATTGGACTGAAATGGAGTCAGTTACTGCAACTAAGAAGAGAGCCCTCATGAACTACAAACAAGTCTCCAGCAAACAAACTCTAGAGGCTCTCAGAGCTGCCAGAAACAAGTCTCTGCAGACTGCTCGGCACTGCACCAATCAATACTGGTTAAAACTCTGCAACAGCATACAATCTGCCGCTGAATCTGGGGGATGCTAGAGGGACATATGAAGGAATTCGACACACCAAGGTTCCTTAGACAGCACCTTCCATACCCGCAACCTCTACCAACTCACTTGGGCAGTTACAGGAGAAGTACTGTGAACAGTACAGACCACTCTACATTGTCTTTATAGACATCACCAAGGCCTTCGATCTTGTTAGCAGAGACAGACTCTTCAAACTGCTGTGGAAAATAAGCGGCCCTCCTAAACTCTTGGGCGTCATCTCTTCTTTCCACGAGAACATGCACAGTTCCGTCAGTTACAATGGAGCAACATCAGACACTTTCACGATCAGCAGTGGGGTAAAACAGGGCTGTGTCCTGGTGACAACTCTCTTCGGAACGTAGGAGGAGGAAGTTTAACCTGTCGAGCCTGTTCTGTCATTCAATTACATCCTTGCTGATCATCTACCTCAACACTGCTTTCCCGCGCTCGCCCCATATCCCTTGATGTCATGAGTATCAAGATTTCTATCAATTTCTGTCCTGAACATGCTCAATGATTGAACTTTCACAAACCCCTGAGGTAGAGAATTCCAAAGATTCACCACCCTCTGAGTGAAGAAATTCCACCCTATCTCAGTTTTAAATGGCCTTTTAAATGAAACTTTAAGGAATACAAGCCCAGTTTCCTCATAAGACAATCCCACTATCCCAGGGATTAGTCTGCTGACCCTCCGTTGCACTCCCTCTGTGGCAAGTATATCCTTCCTTAGATAAGGAAACCAAAACTGTACATAATACTCCAGCACGATCTCACCAAGGCTCTATACAATTGCAGCAGACATCTTTATTCCTGTACTCATGACCCCTTGTGTTAAGGCCAACATACCATTTGCCTTCCTAATTGATTGCTGCACCTGCATGCGAGCTTTTAGTGTCTCATGAACAAGGACACCCAGGTCCCTTTGGACATCAACACTTCCCAACCTCTCACCATTTAAGAAATATTCTGTCTTTCTGTTTATTCTACCAAAGTGGATAACTTCACATTTATTCACATTATATTCCATCTGTCATTTCATTCACTTATCCTGTCCAAGTCCCCTGGAAGCCTCCTTGTAACCTCCTCATAGCTCACATCCTTTACAATTGGCATATTCTTCTCCATGCTGCTATTTTAAACTTTCAGTGACTCAGATGGGGGTGTCCACCTGCATACCAGAGCTGATGACAAGCTGTTCATCTTGGCAAGACTGCGCACCAAGACCAAAATGAGTCAGTTCTTGGTCTGTGAGTTGCTGTTTGCTGATGACGCTGTGCTGACATCCCATAATGAAGTTCATTAACAGCAGCTTGTATATCGGTTCTCCCTGGCCTGCAAGGAATTTGGACTGGCGATCAGCATCAGGAAGATCAAAGTTATGGGCCAGGACGCAGAGACTCCACCTTCCATCAACATCGACAACCTCACTTTGGAGGTTGTCAACAGCTTCACATACCTTGGATCAACAATCACCAGCAATCTGTCCCTTGATACTGAAATCAGCACCAGGATTGTCAATGCTGCAGCTGTCATGTCAAAGTTGAGAAGACGAGTGTGAACCGACAGCAAACTGATCGAAAATGTGAAGCTCTGCGTGTAACAGGCTTGTGTTCTCAGCACCCTCCTTTATAGTAGAGAAGCATCAACAACTTATACAAGCCAAGAAAAGCAGCCGAACAGCTTCCACCTCCGCTGTCTCAGTTGGATATTGGGCATCTCCTGGCAGGACAGAGTGCCGAATGAGGAAGTACACCAGCGTGCAGGGATCTGCAGCATGTTTGCCCTCTTGAGTCAGCGGTGACTCTGTTGACTGGGTCATGTGTGCTGAATGGATGACGGTCGCTTTGCCAAAGACATGCTCTTTGGTCAGCTTGCTATCAGCATGAGACCAACAGGTCACCCACGTCTGTGATACAAGGACATCTGCAAAGCGAGATCTCAAGCTGACTGGGATTGGAGTCCTTCCTGCTGACTGGAATTCCTGGAGAAAGGCATTCAGGAAGACCATGGGAAAAGCAGAGGACAAAAGAAATGACCAGATGGTGGGAAAGAGAGCTCAGAGGAAGGAAAAATTATCAGTCGACCTCGGGCCAATGATATTCATCTGTCCCAGCTGCGGAAGGGATTGTCACTCACGAGTCATCCTCTACAGCCACAACAAACTATGTTTAATACAGAAGTGACGTACACCCCGGGCGTAGCCCATCGTCTTCCGATACGGACGGTTGCCTATTACAATTACAACTACAGCTACAACTACAAGAGCGAGTCAGAGGCTGGGAACTCTGCCGTGACGAACTCAGCTCTTGACTCGCCAAAGCCTGCCCACTCTCTACAAGACCTTCCTCTGATTTCAATTACACACACATTTGTGATCTGGCTCTGTAGCTTAGTTGGTTAAAGCACCTGTCTAGTAAACAGGAAATCCTGGGTTCAACTCAAATGACATAAGGGGATAAAGAGATAATGTGTGAAAAAGGCATTGAAGTGGATGATCAGCCATGGTCATACTGAATCGTGGAGCAGCCTCGATCGGCTCAATGGCTTACACCTGCTCATGTGTCCCTATGTTCGAAAGCTGCTTAACTCTTTCAAACTCGAGGTAAGTTAGGTCAGGCTGCTTTTAGAGGAGTCACAATATTTGATGGTACGCCTCCAGTACTCACATGCACCCATGAAAACATTTTTAGTCATCTCATAATCTGATGACCTTTCATCTGCCAACAGCCAATAAACCTCATGGGATTTTCTGTTATTTTGCTTTGTTAAAACAGCGTCCTGTTCTCTGCCAGCCATTTCAGCTGCTTTGCAAGGTTTTGAAAAGTGACGAAAAATCTGCCACATCCTCCTCTTTGAACTTTAGAATGAACTGGGTGAACTTTAACAGCTCAGCACATTGTCCTGAGCTAGGGGTAGCTCCCTCACTAGCTGTGCCTTCACTGGGTGTATTGGGTCTTCCTCTAGTTGTTTGAGCTGTCTTAACTCCCTTTCCTCCTTCTCCTTCTGGAACACTCTTAATTTTTCCCTTTCTTGACACTCACTCTGCTCTTTCTCGCTCTCTCTGGAATTCTAATGTTAGTATTTTCTGTTCTAGGTTTACATTAGCTGACATTACTCTATCTGTTAGTGATTCTAACCATGTTTGAGTCTTCAGCTTCAAGTGAAAAATGGTTGGTCACAAGTCTTAGGATTTCGCGTTTCCTTGCTTTTGGACGTGGGGTAATCCCTAACTGATCAGCTACATTACTCAAATTTTCAATAGACATGGCTTTTAACCTTTCCCAGGTTACTTCACTCTGCATGTAACTCCTTTAATGCATATGTAACTCCTTTGGTCAGAAGGGGAGGGGGACAGAAAGCAGGAAACTGCAGGCCAGTTAGTATAGCATCTGTCTTAGGGACCATGTTTGAAGCTATTATTAAAGACGGTATTGCCGGCACTCAGAAAGAATTCAAGGTAATCAAGCAGAATCAACATGGTTTTATGAAAGGGAAATCATGTTTCATCAATTTGTTGGAGTTCTTTGAAAAAGTAACATGTGCTGTGGATAAAGGGGAACCGATGGATGTACTGTACATAGATTTCGAGGATGCATTTGATAAGGTGCCAAATCAATGGTTATACGAAAATAAAATCTCATGGTGAATGGGGTAACATGTTGGCATGTATAGAAGATTTGTTCGCTAACAGAAAACAGAGAGCAAGTATAAACGGGCCATTTTCTGCTTTGCAAGATGTAATGAGTGGTGTGCCACAGGGATCAGTGCTGACACCTCAACATTTTGCAATTTATGTAAATGATTTGGATGAAGGGACCAAAGGTATGCTTGTTAAATTTGCTGATGACGCAAAGATAAGTAAGAAAGTAACTCATGAAGGGGACATAAGGAGGCTGCAAATGATGTTAGATAGGTTCAATGAGGGGGTAATGACCTGGCAAATGGAGTATAATGTGGTAAGAGTGAAATTGTCTATTTTGGCAGGAAGAATAAAAAAGAAGCATATTATCTAAATGTAGGGAGATTACAGAGCTCTGAGATGCAGAGGGATCTGGGGGTCCTAGTTCATGTATCAGCAAAGGTTAGTTTGCAAGTTCAGCAAGTAATTAGGAATGCTTTTAGAATGTTATCCTTTATCGTGAGGGGAATTGAATACAAAAGTAGGGAGAGTATGCTTCAGCTATACAGGGCATTGGTGAGACCACATCTGGAGTACTGTGTACACTACTGGTCTCCTTATTTAAGGAAGGATGTAAATGCGTTGCAAGTGGTTCAGAGATGGTTTACGAGTCTGATACCTGGAATGTGTGGGTTGTCTTATGAGGAAAGATTGGACAGGCTGGGCTTATATCTACTGGAATATGGAAGGGTAAGAGGCGTCTTGATTGAAACATAAAAGATCCTGAGGGGTCTTGACAGGATTGATGTGGAAAGGATGTTTCCCGTTCTGGGAGTATCCAGAATTAGGGGTCACTATTTAAAAATAAGGGATCGCCCATTTAAAACAGGGGTGAAGAGAACATTTTTTTCTCTCAGAGGGTCGTGAATCTTTAGAATTCTCTTCCTCAAAAGGCATTGGAAGAGACTAGTTAAATAATTTAGATAGATTCTTGATGAGCAAGGGGGTGAAAGGTTATCAGGGTTAGATGGTAATGTGGAGTCGAGGTTACAATCAGATTGGTCATGATCTTATTGAATGGCCGAGTGTCCTACTCCTGCTCCTAATTCTTATGTTCATATTTTTGTATGCTCTGGCTGAGGAAGGTACTGTCTTCGAATGTGGACATTTTAGTGTTATGGCAGTGAAAACCACAATAAAACCTGCAATGACATTTTTAATTCTTTTCTCAGGATCAATTGTTTTTCCCACTTCCAATTTCTCTTTGGTCATTGGGTTGCAATCAATTTCTGTCACAGTCAGGTGAGGACGGGTCCCAGGCTCCCCTCTTGTCATATATCTTATTTGTCCACAACAGGGTTTATTCCATTTTAACAGTGGATGTGCTGACCACCTCAGTGAGTATATGACCTTTTACCTTTGTTGTGATCGCGAAAGAACCAATCGGACAGGTTTTCCTGAGTTTAAACAAGAGGTGAGTTTATTAGTCGTAACAATATAAACTGGATCTAAATAACATCATAAAATTTATTAGCGACTCGTTCATACAGACACTCACACGAGAATCACACACAAAAAAATTAGAGCGAGAAATACATTTTTGTTGGATTATAGTCCAGAATAAATACATTTGAAAAAAGGTCTGTGGGGTTGGATCATTCGCTGGTCTGCATTTTCCCACCCTTAGTTATAAGTGTCATGTCATCTGCAAGAGTTGAAATTATGTTGTTTTTTTACAAATACGTCAGTGTCATTTATATATCTATCTAGATGTCAGGAAGAGCACTAATTATAATACTGACCCCTGAGAAACAGCACTGTATACTCCGCCCCCCACTCTGAACGATGTCTGTTCACCACTTCTCTCTGCTTTCTGTCCATGAGTCAGTGTCATATCCACACTGTCACTGTCACATTAATCCATGTTGTTCCATATTTCATAACACATCTATGAAATTTCATTTGATCACAGGACCTTTGACAGTCTGTATACATATAACAGGAAACACACTATCCTCATCAACACTCACAGTTATGTCATCAATGAACTTGATCAAGATTATCAGACATGATTTGTCATTAACTTATCTGTGCTGCTTGTCATTTATTGTTCCATGTTTTTCTGAGAAAGATATATTTTTGTACTAGGTTACGGCCTCTAGTAATTTCCAACCACTGACATTACACTGACTGGTCAGTAGTTACAGGATTTATCTAATGTCTCCTTTTGTAAACAGGATGTAACATTTATAGTCCTCCAGTACTCTGTCATCAATCCCAGATCCAAGGAGGATTCAATGATTCTGGCCAGTGCCTCTGCTATTTCCACCATTCCTTCCCTCAGCAACCCTCAGCATTGTTTTATCAAAGATCTCCATCAAGTTTACCACAGCACCACCTCTCTCCACTCCTCCACTGTTGTTAAATTATCAGACTGCTTATCCGACATCCAGTACTGGATGAACAGGAATGTCATCCAATTAAATATTGGGAAGACTGAAGTCATTGTTTTCACTCCCCACTCCAACTCTGTTCCCTTGCTATTGGTTCCATCCCTGTCCCTGGTAACAGTCTGAGATTCAGACAGTCTGTTTGCAACCTTGGTGTAATGTTCGGGGCATTAACAGGCACATGGACAAATGTGGCTTAATTACGGAAAACCAGCACGGATCCGGTGAGGGAAAATGGTGTTTAATTAACTTGCTGGAGTTTATTGAAGTGGTAAAAAGGAAGCTTGATGAGGACAATGCTGTTGATGTGGTGTTAATGGAATTCCAAAAAGTATTTGATAAAGTGTAACACAACAGAGTTGTGAGGAAAGTTAGAGCTCATCGAATAAAAAGGATAGTAGCAACATGAAACTAAACTGGATGAGTGACAGGAAACAGAGAGTAGTGATTAATGGATGCTTTTCGGGCTGGAGAAAGGGGTGTAGTGGAATCAAAGCAAAACACTGCGGTTGCTGGAAATCTGAAATAAAACCAGAATGTGTTGGAAATACTCATCAGGTCTGGAAGCATTTGTGGAGAGAGAAACAGAGTTTATAAAAACACCAAGTGCTGGAAATACTCAGCAGGTCGGGCAGCGTCTGTGGAGAGAGAAGCAGAGTTAATAAAAACAGCAAGTGCTGGAAATACTCAGCAAGTCAGGCAGTATGTGTGCAGAGAGAAGCAAAGTTTATGTTCCAGGTTTGTGACCTTTCATCAGAACTGGCAAAGGTTAGAAATGTAATAGGTTTTAAGCAAGTAAAGCAGGAGTGGATGGTGTAAACACAAGGACAGAAATGTGGGCATTAGAGAGGGGGTGGGGGAGGGGTGTTGAAATGAAAAGCGAGCGGAAGCTCGGGATCAGGCTTTTGGACTGAGCGGAGGTGTTCCACAAAGCGATCACCCAATCTGTGTTTGACCTGCTGCGGTGTTCCAGTGAACATCAATGCCAGCTCGAGGAACAGCACCTCATTTTCCGATTAGGCATTCTACAGACTTCTGGACTGAACATTGAGTTCAATAATTTCAGAGCATGACCGGCATATTTTTATTGTCATTTTGCTTTATCAGTTTTTTTTTTACCATGTGCTGGCCTTAAACTGGGATTTTTATGTTGGTGCTTTTGGCTAGGTCTGTTCATTATTCTGTCATTTAACACCCTCTCTGCACTAACGCTTTGTCTTTCACCACACAATAACTCACTCTCTTTGCCTATGCTCCATGACCTCCTCGTCAGTTAATCTCTCTGATCCTCAGTTCTATAAACAGCCCTTTTGTTGTCTTTTGCCCCACCCCTGCTTTATTGGATTAAAACCTATTACATTTCTAACCTTTGCCAGTTCTGATGAACCGTCACAGACCCGAAACATTACCTCTGTTTTTCTCTCTACTCAGATGCTGCTAGACCTGCTGAGTATTTCCAGCACTTTTTGTTTTTATTTAAGATTTGTAGTGCGGTTCCCCAGGGATCAGTATTGGGACCCTTTTTCTTCCTGATATATATTAATGACACGGACCTTTGTGTGCAAGGAACAATTTTAAAGTTTGCAGATGATACTAAACTTGGAAGCATTGTGAACTGAGAGCAGGATAGTGTAAAACACCAAAACGAGAGACAATTTTGTGGAATGGGCAGACAGGTGGCAGATGACGTTCAATGTGGAGAAATGTGAAGTGATTTATCTTGGGAGGAAGAAACTGAAGGGACAATGGTACAAAAAGTGTTTGCTTGAAAGGGGTTAACTGAACCTGTGTGTTCAGTGTCTGCAACTAATGACAGTCTTCATGGAGCCTAATTGTGTTACTGTAGGATTTCCATCTTCTATTAATAAGGGGCTCCTTTCAATGCGTTATCCCATAGTGTCAGTGGGAGCAACATCCCCGACACTAACAGAGATCAGCAGATCCAGAGAGAGGGAGAGGATAGATCAGAATCTGAGAAAAGTAGATTGGAATGTCACAACAATGGATCAGAATCTGAGAACAAAGAAAAAAATTGTAAAAAATGTAAAAAAGAAAAAGGAAAAAAACTAACTAAAAATAAAAGTAAAATGGGGGGCAAAGGCAAACAATATGTTAATGGTGTTTTGAAAGACAAAGCATTAGTACAGATTAGGTGTGAATATACTGAATATACAACATCAGCAAGTGCAAACCTGAAGAAAAACAACCTGAAAAAAAAAACAGTGGGTAAGCAAACTGAACAAACTAAGATGAAATGAAATAAATGCAAAAAATGTAAAAAGGAATGCAAAAAAAAGGAAGAAAAAATAATTAAAAATTACTAAAAATGAAAGTAAAGTGGGGGGCTGTCATGCTCTGAAATTATTGAACTCAATGTTCAGTCCGGCAGGCTGTAGTGTGCCCAATTGGTAAATGAGATGCTGTTCCTCTATTCGGTTGCTTGCCATTTCAACACTCCCCCCTGCTCTCATGCTCACATCTCTATCCTGGGCTTGCTGCAGTGTTCCACTGAACATCAACTTTCAACACACCATTAACATATTGTTTGCCTTAGCTCCATGACTTCTTGGTCAGCTACGTAGCCTTGTCCAATTGACACCTTCTCCATTATTATCTCTTGCCCCACCCCCGGCTCACTTGCTTATAACCTTTGACATTTCTAATATTTGCTAGTTCCGAAGAAGGGTCACTGACCCGAAACGTTAACTCTGCTTCTCTTTCCACAGATGCTGTCAGACCTGCAGAGTGGTTCCAGTATTTCTTGTTTTATTTCAGATTTCCAGCATCCACAGTATTTTGCTTTTATCTTCATTCTATAAACCATGTTAGCTGCATTACTGTACTTGTGATTTACTCTGCCCTTGCTGCTTTTGGTATCCCTTATAAACATTTATCTCCAGCTATTACCTTTATCAACCACTGCTAACTGCATTAGGGTTTGTGTAAATTACTCTCTCATCTTTGCTTCTGTTGCTGCCCAGGTAAGACTCTAGTTCCAGCCATGAGGTATGTAAACCCTGTTTCAGTGAAATACTGATCTGGAACTTAATTTTTTTCGAAGACTGAAGCCAGTGACATTGGTCTCCATAAGAAACTCCAACTCCTATTTGTGAACCCATACCTCTCACTGGCCAATGACTGAGGCTGCCCCAGATTAGATTAGAGAAACAGCACTGAAACAGGCCCTTCGGCCCACCGAGTCTGTGCCGAACATCAACCACCCATTTATACTAATCCTACTCTAATCCCATATTCCTACCAAACATCCCCACCTGTCCCTATATTTCCCTACCACCTACCTATACTAGTGACAATTTATAATGGCCAATTTACCTATCAACCTGCAAGTCTTTTGGCTTGTGGGTGGAAAGCGGAGCACCCGGAGAAAACCCACGCAGACACAGGGAGAACTTGCAAACTCCACACAGGCAGTACTCAGAATTGAACCCGGGTCCCTGGAGCTGTGAGGCTGCGGTGCTAACCACTGCGCCACTGTGCCGCCCAAAATGGTTTACAACATCTGTATTCTTTTAAACCTGAGCTGAGCTCATCTCCATATTCTCTCCATCACCACACCTGCCGACTACCACCTCTGTAATATCACCCGTCTCCAGCTCTGCCTCAGCCAATCTGCTGCATAAACCATCATGCATGTCATTGTTAAATCCGCACTTGATTATTCCAATTCTATCCTGTTTACCCTCCCAGTTATAAACCTCCATAAAACAAAGCCCATCCAGAAATCTGCTGCCTGTATCCTAACTCACACCACATCTCGATCACCCATCACCCCTGTGCTCACTGATCTACATTGGTTCCCAGTCTGTCAACACCTTAATTTTAATATTCTCATTCTTGTGTTTGACTCCCTCCATGACCTCAACCCTATGATTAGTCCCATTCCCCTGACCATTCTCATGTTCCTTTTGGCATTCTACTCTTTTCTATTACCTTTAAAAGAAAATTTATTTTTCTCTGTAGGTTTCTTTGGCCACAATTTTCAGCTCTATAACGCCACTGACCCCAATGACATGGAAGCTTGGATCCATAAAATGGTACGAACTGAGCTGCTTGTCACTTCCAGTGCTCCAGACTGGTCTGAGCTCTTGCCCCAGTTCCCCAAGCGTGTGCTGCTAGTGTGAGGAGCAGTTTGAAGTGACACCAATCAGCCATTCCAGCAGCTTTGATGTACATCTTTGAAACTTGGTCTGTGCCTGTCCACTGACCGCCTGTGTTAGTCACTCTCAGCTAAACATACATTCATCAGCACCAGGAACCCCCTCTAGTGTTATTTAAAAGGACCAGGCATCCAACTTACAGGTGAGGGACTTTAGACTTAGTTCTGCGATTGCAAAGTTATTGGAGGGGTCGTGGATGGTTTTCTGCAGGTTGTGTTGTGAGCTGCTGCAGACATTCATGGAGGACAGAGGATATGGTAACCCAACTCTGGAAGACTTCTGGGGATTGTAGTTCCAATGTTTCTGTGCCTGGAACATGACCAACACATGGAGTAGAGGCTGCAGAGAGGGCAAGCTCTGTAAAGAGGGAGGAGGAGAGGGCTCTGTCCTACCCTGAAGGGGAGGTGGTGGCGTACTGGTATTGTCACTGGACTAATAACCCGGAGACTGAGGCATTGCTCTGGGGACATGGGTTCAAATCCCACCACAGCAGAAGGTGGAATTTGAATTAAATTAATAAATCTGAAATTTAAAAGCCAGTCTAATGACGGCCATGAAACCATTGCCGATTGTTTTTAAAAACCCATCTGGTTCACTAACGACCTTTAGAGAAGGAAATCTGCTGTTCTTACCTCGTCTGGCCGACATGTGACTCCAGATCCTCGGCAATGTGGTTGACTCTTACATGCCCTCGAAATGGCCTAGCAAGCCACTCAGTTCAAGGGCGAATTCGGGATGGGCAATAAATGCTGGACTGGCCTGCAATGCCCACATCCATGAAAGAATAAAAATAAACGCCCCGGGTTTTCCAAGAGCAATTTTCCTACCTACACCTAACCCAGGAGCAGTGTGTGGGTGACTCAGATTCAATAAGGAGGTGATCACAGAGCTGTGTTACCTCCTGTAGCACGACCTGGAGCCTCACACCAGGGTGAGGACGGAGCTGTCAGTGACTGTTAAGGTCACAGTTTCATTGAACTTCTATGTATTTGGATCTTTCAAGGCAGGAGCTGGAGACATATCCAACAAAGAGTCATTGAGGGTGATGCAGCCACTTACGGCACTGAAGGAGGTCATTCGGTCCATCATGTCCATGCTGTCTCTGCATGGAGCAATCCAGTCAGTCTCAATGCCCCAATGTCCCAATACCTGCAGCAAATCAGTTTCCTTCAAGTGCCCATCATCTTTCCTTTGAAGTCACTGATTTTCTCTGCTTCCACCACCCGGGTTCAATTCTAGGTACTGCCTGTGTGGAGTTTGCAAGTTCTCCCTGTGTCTGCGTGGGTTTCCTCCGGGTGCTCCGGTTTCCTCCCACATGCCAAAGACTTGCTGGTTGATAGGTAAATTGGCCATTAGCAATTGACCCTAGCATAGGTAGATGGTAGGGAAATATAGGGACAGGTGGGGATGTGGTAGGAATATGGAATTAGTGTAGGATTAGTATAAATGGGTGGTTGATGGTCGGCACAGACTCGGTGAGCCGAAGGGTCTGTTTCAGTGCTGTATCTCTAAACTAAACTAAACTTGTGGGCAGTGAGTTCCAGATCATTAACACCCGCTGCATAAAAACATTTTTCCACATATTCCCCCTGCATCCCTTGTCCAAAACCTTCAATCTGTGTCACTAATCCTTCTTCCATCAGTTAATGGGAACAGGTTTTCCTTGTCTAAATTATCTAAGCCTGACATAATCTTGTAATCTAACCTAGTAACATAGATCCTCCATCCCTGGAACCATTCTGTTAAATCCCCTCTGCACCATTTCAAGGACCTTCACAATTTTACTGAAGTGTAGTGACCAGAATTGGACACAATCGTCCAGCTGAGACCTAACGAGACATTTTTAAACATTCATCATAACTTCTCTGCTTGTGTACTCAATATCTTTATTTATGAAATCCAAGATTATATGTGTTTTACTAACCACTCTCTCAATATGTCCTGTCACCTTTAAAGATAGATACACATGCACCCACAGGTCTCTCTGTTCCTGCACACTGATTATAACTGTGCTATTAATTCTGTCTTGCTTTCCTACCCCGACAGTCACAATGCAACACCTCACACTTGTCTCACACTTCCATCTGCCACTTGTCTGCCCATTCTACTCACCTATCTGTGTCCTGTTGCAGTTGGTTCTCAACATCCTCACTGTTTGCCACAGCTCTAAGTTTGATATCAGAGGCAGATTTTCAAATTCTACTCTGTATTCCAGATCCAAATCAATTATACACAGCAACATAAAACAGTGGCCCGAGCACTGACCCTGGGGAAACACCCACAGTCCAACATGCTGCAGTAGGGAAAACAGCCATTTACCATGACACACTGTTTTCTGTACAGAAGCCATTTATTGGTTATCCAATTGGACACTGACCCTCCCATTCCATGAGACTTTTCTTTTGGTAATTAATCTCTTATGGGGTATTTTATCAAACACATTCTTCAACTCAATATAGACGCCATCCATCATCAACTTTCTCTGTTACATCATCAAAAAATCCAAATAGATTTGGCAAGCATGACTTTCCTTTTGTAAATCTGTGCTGGCTATACTTAATTAATTCAAACATGTCCAAATGAATGCTGTTTTATCCCTGATTATTTCTAAAACCTTCCACACCGCAGATGATAAACGAACTGACCAGTAATTTCTAGGCCTGTCAGTTGTCCATTGATAATTCTGGGAGGTGAGGGTGACCATCTATGTCATCATTTTCTCCATCAGCAGGGAGAATCAGGATGAGAGATCCCATGGCTTTGTCAGGATAGCGGATTCCTGATGGTGTAAGTGGCTCTGTGTTGTCCCCATGTCAACGGGTTGAGGTTCAGGAACTGAAAGAAATCTCACTTCATTAATGTACAGTTGGTGTGTCAGCATGCCCAGTACATCATGTTGGTGAATGTCCACTAACCTGGCAGCAGCCACCATACCTTCATTCGGAAGCAGTCAGCTGGTCCCTACACATCGGGTCTCCATACCAGAACCAGGATGTGACACCTCGGAGACAAAGGAAACCCCCCACAGACACAGCTCATGTTTCTACTCCCCCAAACCACTTCCCACCGCCAACCAACCTCACACAAGTAGCTTGTGTATAACCTGAGCAATGGAGTCATCAGGAACAAGGTGGAACTGACCATCGGCGTGATGAAGCAATGCTTCCACTGTCCGAACCGCCTGAGGGGAGCCCTCCAGTACACACTGGAGCAGGTGTCCAAGTTCATGGTTTTCTGCTGCACCCTTCATATCATCACCATCATGAGGCCACAGGCATTGGCACCAGGAATCGGGAGGACACCTCAGGAGGAGGAGCAGGAGGCAGGGAGGATATTTCCTGGATGCATTCGACCCGAACAGGCTTTCGGAGAGTCCCTGCTAAGATTCCGGTTCCCATAGGAGAACTTCCCTTTCCCACCATGGATCCCCATTCTCCACCATTACACCCACCTGAGACGCCCCATCACAGCAAAAACCACCAGCAAAAAACTTTTCATTAACATCTTTATCCAACAACACATCCAATTATACAAATAAAACTGAACAATGCACCCCTGTGTATTCCCTTAGTGCCTGTCTTGTGGGTTCCCTCGACTTGCCTAGTGCTCCTGCACAGTGTTTCCCCAATGACTGCAGCACGGCTGGTGGAAGGCTGCTGACTTTCACTGGGGGAGACTGCAGATGGCCTTGCAGGACGTCCTCGAGCAGCTCTGGGCCTTGAGGCCTCGGATTCAGACTGCACCACCACGACATGGACAGCAGCAGCCTGGGCTGGCTGATGGGTAACAGCAAGGACACTGGTGGAGTGACAGTGAAGGGAGAACAAATACTGTCATCCTGAGAGAGGACAGCAGGTTCATGCTCCACGGAGACACTGTCACTCCCACGGGGCGACACCTCATTAATCTTAGTAATCTACTGGATCACAGATTGCTGGACTGCTGTCAGAGCCTGCAAACCCCTTTGAACACTGAGATCCACAGCCATGATGACAGCAGTCTGATCCTGCATGGCAGCAAGCAGTCTGAGTTTCCACTGCATCACAGACAATGGTCACCAGACACTGCATCATGGCTGGGTCCGCTAGTGCTGTCATGGAGTTAGTGACCACTTCCACAGGGGAAAGAATGGGCTTCAAACGCAGTGCAATGTCCTGTGTGATGTTGGAGCTGGACTCCTCCATGTTCTTTGATAGTGACAACAGACTGTCTGACAGGCCTGTCAATGGACAAAGTCTCTCAGTGTCCATATCCATCATCATTCTCCTGTATGCAGTTCCAGCAATGTTCTTATCTGAGTCCTGTGTATTATAACTCGTTTGTGACCTCACCCTCCGGTGAGCTGACACATGAACTATCCTTTCCCCCTGGCCTGTCTGCACATCACTCGTGCTCGGTTACTCACCATGTGCAGATTCCGAATCTATACCAGCCTCTAAGGTCCACACAGTGTAAATATTTGATGTGATGACTATGAGTATCAGACCAAGTGATGGGGTTTCACCATCAGTGCTGTGCTGCTGCTCTCTCTCTCTCTGTCTCCTGGATCTGCTGTGACTGGGAAGCTGGCACTTTTGGGTTATGATTGGAAAGTATAAAATCAGAGGGGGAGGGTTGGGTTGAGGGATTGGGGGTGGGATGGAAAGCAGGAGGTCCATGGTCCCACCATCTGCAGCTTGTACATCATCCCATCCCAGCAGGATGAGGGGGAATTGGGAGTTAAGAAGGGACATAAGGCAGGAACATAGCATCATCCTGAATGCTCTCGGTGATGCCGGATGCCACGGGCTCTGTCACAGCCGGTCCCATGATATGGAGAACCATCTCCTCCCTCAGGCTCAGGGGATGAAGGTATGCCAGGCCCCCACCGGATCACTGCTGCTCTCTGTGATTATGGGCCACCTTGTCCTGTAAGAGAGAGGGCAGAATGTCAGTGATTGTGTTGCACTGTGTTTGGGTGATGTGCCTGCCATAGCTGAATCGCTGGAGCTATGTGGAGGCAGTGAGAGGTGGGTGTGAGGCTGGTATCATTGGAAGGTGTGTGAGGGTGAGGTGGAGTATGTGAATATTAGGTATGAGTCCTGAGTGTTACGGACTGCTGATGGGTGAGTGATGTGGGTGTGGTACATTGAGCAGTGTGAGAGGTTGGTGGTGTTGGGGGTAGGAGATGCCATGTGGAGATGAATTCACTGACATTGACCACCCGTGTAAGCTCATTAAACTTCTTCTGGCTCTGCTGCCAAGTCCTCGGCGCCAGACTTCTTGCATTGATCTCCCTGGCCACCTGCTCCCATTCCATTCGGAGGACGTTCCTTGAGGGTCTCCAGCCCACCCCAAGGAAACATGGCCTCTCTCCTCCTGTCACCCACCATGACTAAGGCCTCCAGCATCACATCCGTGAACAACAGAACCCTCTCTCTGTCGTAGTATTCCATTTGCCTTGTCTCCAATTGCAGCGTTCCCAATCAGCAACAGCAGCCTCCTGTGATTCAGTACAACTTCCCGTTAAGAGGGACAGATTGTCTTTAAGAGCTGAAGCCTGGCTGAAACACGAGCCAGCCTCACACACAGTTAGGCTCCTGTTAAACTTGCAGACAGACAGCAGCGCGGGTCGCTTTGTGGTGTACGTAGAATGCATGGAAATGAGGAGGCAGCAGGACGTTTGTGTGTCACCTGTCTCAACAGGAACGGGGACGGGCAAATCATGACTCCTCTGCTGAAAAAGTGATGCAAACACGATTTTTTCGCACTTCCTATTGACCTTTCCCTCTTTCACGTTTTTTCTCTCTCACCCTCACTCACTTCACTCTCTGTCTCTTGTTCATAGAATTAGAGATTGGTGCAGCACAGAAGGAGGCTTTTCGGCCCATTGTGTCAGTACTGTCTCTTTGAAATAGCTATCTAATTAGCTGCTCTCCCCTCCTCTTTCCCCAGACTCCTGTTGCCAATGTGGAAAAACCTTTCCTTCAATCTCAGTTTCTCCCTCTTGCAGCAGTCACACAGCTTCCAGCCTCTTCACACAGCCACAGGCAGCTGAACCTCGTTAACTACTCAGCACCTCCAATTAGGCAGCAGCCAACCCCAGTGCTGTACCTGTCCTGGGAGTATTTAATGGGGGACTGTGTGGAGTGAGTTTTATTCTGTATCTTAGCCGTGCTGTACCTTTCATGGTAGTGTTTGATGGTCACAGTGTAGAGTGAGCTTTACTCTGCATCTAACCTGTACTGACTCTGCCACAAATATTTGTTCATCTAAAACTCTGCTGCCTGTATCTAACCTCAAAGCAAGTCCCGTTCATCCATCACTCCAGTGCTCGTTGACCTACATTGGCCCCTGCTCTGGCAACATTTTGATTTTAAAACTCTCATCCTCATGTTCAAACCTAACTCATTCTGAACTGTCCAGTGATGAAACTGCCTCATCAAAATACTAAATGTTATTTTGTTTGTTAGAACCACAGGGACTGCAGTGGTTCAAGATTCACCATTTTCTCATGGTAACCAGGGATGGGGAAGAAATGCTGGCCTTGTCAGCATCACCGATATCCTGAGAACAAATAAACGATAAATAAAATAGGAATAAAAGCAATGAGTTTGTAATTGATGGATTGAAACCAGGCGAGGTCTGTGATCAGAGAGAGACGTCATAACCCAATAAACAAATTATCAACACAATTTATCTCACCAGCTCCTTGTGTTTGTCTTTCTGCTGTTGTCTTCATCAGAAAACAAGTAACAATTAATCTCGGGATTAAAAACTGCTGAATGTCAATTGTACACATGAGATACGTACTCAATGGTTTTTGCTTTCAGACAGTGAGAGAATTACACAACACAGGAGGAGACTATTTAACATATCGTACCAGTTCCAGCTGTTTGAAGGAGATTTCGAATTATTCCTCTACCCTGTTCCTTTCTCCCAGTCCAGTAAATCATCCTGTTAGTACTGATCCAATTCCCTTTTGAAAGTTTCTGTAAAATCTGCTTCCACAACCCTTTCAGGAACTGCATTCCAAATCATAAACATTAGCTGTGTAAAGAAATGAAAATCTGCTCATCTCTCCTCTGTTTGTTTGTTAATCAACATTAAACTGTTTTCCTTGGTTACTGACCCTTCATCCAGTGAAACCAGCTTCTCTTTATTTATTCCAGCAAAACACATCATCATTTTCAGCCCCTCTATTAACGCTCCCTTTTAGCTTCTCTGCTCCACGGAGAACAATCCCAGCTTCTCTCCACATAACTGAACTCCCTCATCCCTGTTACCATTCTAGTATATCACCGAGGCACCATCTCCAAGGCCTTGGAATCTTCATAAAGTGTGGTGTCCAGAATTGGACATAATATCTCAGCTGAGGCTCAAACATTCATTTCTAGTCTTAGCAGAATGTTCTTGTGTTTTTTTTTTGCTTCTAGTTATAAAGCTAAGGATCCCGGATGCCTTTTTAAAATCTTCAGAACTTATCCGGCCACCCTTGACGATTTGTGTACATACGCAAACCCAGTCTCTGTGCTCCGGTACCACCTTTTAAATGGTGCAGTTTAGTTTCTATTCACTCCCCTTATTCTCCCTCACAAAATAATCACTTCCCCAATTATATGTGTTAAATTTCATTCACCATGTGTATTCTCATTTCACCATCTGACTGTCCATGTCCTCCTGAAGCAGCTACTATTTTTCACACTGGTTACTACATTTATAATTTTCCTGGCTTATGCAAATGTTGAGACTCTGCTCTTCACACGTAAGTCGTTGTCATGCATCTATTTATCTGTATGTCAGGAAGAGTACTGGTTCTAATACTGACCCCTGAGAAATTGCACTGTATACTCCCCCTCCTCCACCAGTCTGAACAATGACAGTTCACTACTTCTCTCTGCTTTCTGTCCCTGAGTCAGTGTCATATCCACACTATCACTGTCACATTAATCCATGTGTTCCATTTTCATAACAGTTCTATGAAATGCCATTTGATCACAGGCCTTTTGAAAGTCTGTAAACATAAGTGTATATACATAATTGCATATGCATGTGCAGGTGTGGAAGATGTTGGTATGGTTCTTAATGAATACTTCGTGTTTCACGTTACAAAAGAGGGGTATGATGCAGATATTGTAGCTAAGGAGGAGGAATATGAAGTATTTGATGTGATATACTTAGGGAGAGAGAGGTATTAATGGGATTAGCATCCTTGAAAGTTGACAAGTCACCAGATCCAGATAAAATGCATCCTATGCTGTTAAAAGAAGCAAGAGAAGAAATAGCAGAGGGTCTGACCATCATTTTCCAGTCCTCACTGGGTACAGGTGTGGTGCCAGAGAATTGGAGTGCTGTCAACATTGAACCTCTGTTTATAAAGGACCCCAGGGTTAGAATGAAAAATTACAGGCCAGTCAGTCTAACCTCAGTAGTGGGCAAATTATTGGAATCTATTCTGAGAGACAGGATAAACTGTCTCTTAGAAAGGCACAGGCTAATCAAGGATAGTCAGCATGAATTTGTTGAGGGACGCTCTCGTTTGACCAACTTGATTGAATTTTTTGAAGAAGTAACAAGGAAGATAGATGAGGGTAGTGCAGTTCATGTGGTCTACATGGATTTAAGCAAGGCTTTTGACAAGGTCCTACATGGCAGACTGGTTAAAAAAAATAAAATCCCATGGAATCCAGGGAAATAAAGCAAGGTTGATACAAAATTGGCTCATTGGCAGGAAAAAAAGGGCAATTGTTGATGGGTGTTTTATTGACTGGAGGACTGTTTCCAATATAATAAAAGCAAAATACTGCGGATGCTGGAAATTTGAAACAAAAACAAGAAATGCTGGTATCACTCAGCAGGTCTGGCAGCATCTGTGGAAAGAGAAGCAAAGTTACCGTTTCGGGTCAGTGACCCTTCTTCGGAACCCCGGACTGTTTCAGACAGATCTTCGGACTGTTTCCAATGGTGTTCCACAGGGCTCAGGACTGAGTCCCCTGCTTTTTGCGGTATATATTAATGTCTTGGACGTAAATGTAGAAGCATGATCAAGAGGTTTGCATATGACACACAGATTTGCCGTGTGGTAGATACCGAGGCGGATTGCTGTAGGTTGCAGGAAGATATCGATGGCAGAAAAGTGGCAAATGGGATTCCACCTGATTAAGAATGAGGCGATGCAAATTGAGGAGGTCAAACAAAGAAAAGGGATGCACGATTAATGGGAAAATACTGGGAAGTGTAGAGGAACTGAGGGAACTGTGGAGTCAATGTCCACAGATCCCCGAAGTAGCAGGACAGGTTGATTAGGTGCTTAAGAAGGCATACGGAATCCTTTCCTTTATTAGCCGAGGTATAGAATACAAAAGCAGGGAGGTTATGCTGGAACTGTATAACTCTTTGGGTAGACCATAACTTGAGTGTTTTGTGCAGTTCTGGTCACCTCATTACTGAAAGGATGTAATTGCACTAGAGAGGGTACAGAGGAGATTTACGAGGATGTTGGCAGGACTGGAAAAATACAACTATGTGGAATGATTGGATAGGCTGGGGTTGTTCTTCTTGGAACAGGGAAGGCTGAGGGGAGATCTGATTGAAATGTATATATTTTTAGGGGCCTGGATAGAGTGGAGGTGAAGGGTCTAATCACATTAGCAGAGAGATCAGTGATGAGGGGGCATAGATTTAAAATGATTGATGGAAAGATTAGAGGGGAGTTGAGGAAACACCTGTTCACCCAGAAATAGCAAATTGGCTCAGTGGCAGGAAACAAAGGGTAATTGTTGACAGGTATTTTAGAGTCAGGGGGGATGTTTCCAGTGGCGTTCCGCAAGGCTCAGGACTGGGTCCCCTGCTTTGGTGTGAGTCTGAAACTCGCTGCCTGAAAGTGTAGTTGAGGCAGGGACACTTAACCCATTCAGAAGGAGTCTGGACATGCATCTCAGGTGCCACAATCTGCAGGGTTATTGGCCAAATGCTGGAAGCTGGGATTAGAATAGTGGATCGTTTATCAGCTGGCACAGCAATAACGTTCCAACTGGCCTCTTTCTGTGCCTTAACCTTACAATGATTCTCTGATTCCATTACACGAAACACGCTATTCTCATGAACACTCACTGTTACGTCCTGAACGAACTCGATCAAGATTAGAAAATGATTTTCCATTAACTTATCTATGCTGCTTGTCATTTATTAGCCATGATTTTACAGGCAAGAAATACTTTGTGCTGGGTTACGGACACCAGAAGTTTCCAACTATCAACATTACACTGACTGGTCAGCAGTTACAGGGTTTGTCCAACCTCTCCTCTTTTTAAATAGGGTGTAACATTTACAGCCTTCCAGTCCTCTGTCACCAATCCCATATCAAAGGAGGATTCGAAGATTCTGGCCAGTGCCGCTGTGTTTCCACAATTCCTTTCCTCATTAAACCTCAGATATCCTATCCAGACCAAATAAATGTTCTACTTTCTCTTTCTTTTGGGCCTCCTTATCTCGAGAGACAATGGATACGCGCCTGGAGGTGGTCAGTGGTTTGTGAAGCAGCGCCTGGAGTGGCTATAAAGGCCAATTCTGGAGTGACAGGCTCTTCCACAGGTGCTGCAGAGAAATTTGTTTGTTGGGGCTGTTGCACAGTTGGCTCTCCCCTTGCGCCTCTGTCTTTTTTCCTGCCAACTACTAAGTCTCTTCGACTCGCCACAATTTAGCCCTGTCTTTATGGCTGCCCGCCAGCTCTGGCGAATGCTGGCAACTGACTCCCACGACTTGTGATCAATGTCACACGATTTCATGTCGCGTTTGCAGACGTCTTTATAACGGAGACATGGACGGCCGGTGGGTCTGATACCAGTGGCGAGCTCGCTGTACAATGTGTCTTTGGGGATCCTGCCATCTTCCATGCGGCTCACATGGCCAAGCCATCTCAAGCGCCGCTGACTCAGTAGTGTGTATAAGCTGGGGATGTTGGCCGCTTCAAGGACTTCTGTGTTGGAGATATAGTCCTGCCACCTGATGCCAAGTATTCTCCGAAGGCAGCGAAGATGGAATGAATTGAGACGTCGCTCTTGGCTGGCATACGTTGTCCAGGCCTCGCTGCCGTAGAGCAAGGTACTGAGGACACAGGCCTGATACACTCGGACTTTTGTGTTCCGTGTCAGTGCGCCATTTTCCCACACTCTCTTGGCCAGTCTGAACATAGCAGTGGAAGCCTTACCCATGCGCTTGTTGATTTCTGCATCTAGAGACAGGTTACTGGTGATAGTTGAGCCTAGGTAGGTGAACTCTTGAACCACTTCCAGAGCGTGGTCGCCAATATTGATGGATGGAGCATTTCTGACATCCTGCCCCATGATGTTCGTTTTCTTGAGGCTGATGGTTAGGCCAAATTCATTGCAGGCAGACGCAAACCTGTCGATGAGACTCTGCAGGCATTCTTCAGTGTGAGATGTTAAAGCAGCATCGTCAGCAAAGAGGAGTTCTCTGATGAGGACTTTCCGTACTTTGGACTTCGCTCTTAGACGGGCAAGGTTGAACAACCTGCCCCCTGATCTTGTGTGGAGGAAAATTCCTTCTTCAGAGGATTTGAACGCATGTGAAAGCAGCAGGGAGAAGAAAATCCCAAAAAGTGTGGGTGCGAGAACACAGCCCTGTTTCACACCACTCAGGATAGGAAAGGGCTCTGATGAGGAGCCACCATGTTGAATTGTGCCTTTCATATTGTCATGGAATGAGGTGATGATACTTAGTAGCTTTGGTGGACATCCGATCTTTTCTAGTAGTCTGAAGAGACCACGTCTGCTGACGAGGTCAAAGGCTTTGGTGAGATCAATGAAAGCAATGTAGAGGGGCATCTGTTGTTCACGGCATTTCTCCTGTATCTGACGAAGGGAGAACAGCATGTCAATAGTCGATCTCTCTGCACGAAAGCCACACTGTGCCTCAGGGTAGACGCGCTCGGCCAGCTTCTGGAGCCTGTTCAGAGCGACTCGAGCAAAGACTTTCCCCACTATGCTGAGCAGGGAGATTCCACGGTAGTTGTTGCAGTCACCGCGGTCACCTTTGTTTTTATAGAGGGTGATGATGTTGGCATCGCGCATGTCCTGGGGTACTGCTCCCTCGTCCCAGCACAGGCATAGCAGTTCATGTAGTGCTGAGAGTATAGCAGGCTTGGCACTCTTGATTATTTCAGGGGTAATGCTGTCCTTCCCAGGGGCTTTTCCGCTGGCTAGGGAATCAATGGCATCACTGAGTTCCGATTTGGTTGGCTGTATGTCCAGCTCATCCATGACTGGTAGAGGCTGGGCTGCATTGAGGGCAGTCTCAGTGACAGCATTCTCCCTGGAGTACAGTTCTAGGTAGTGCTCAACCCAGCGGTCCATCTGTTTGCGTTGGTCAGTGATTATGTCCCCCGATTTAGATTTGAGGGGGGTGATCTTCTTGATGGTTGGCCCAAGAGCTCTCTTCATGCCATCATACATTCCTCTGATGTTTCCGGTGTCTGAGGCCAGCTGAATATGACTGCATAGGTGTTGCCAGTAGTCGTTTGCGCAACGCCTAGCTGTTCTTTGTGCAGTACTTCTGGCTGCTTTAAGTGCTGCGGATGTTAAATCGCTGGGGGCTTTCTTGTAGTTCAAAAGTGCAATGCGCTTAGCGGCTATGACAGGTTCCAGCTCTTCATTATGAGATTGAAACCAGTCTGCATTTCTCTTCGCACTTTTGCCGTAGGTGGTCAAAGCTGACTCATAGATGGCGTCTCTGATGTGGGCCCACTTGGTCTCAGCATCCCCTGTGGGAGTGTTTTGAAGGGCTGTTACAAGTGAATTTAGAAATTTTTGTAACAGCTGTGGGTGAGAAATTCTGCTCGTGTTGATGCGCGGGTGGCCCTTCTGCTTGGAATGATGCAACTTCTTTGGTCTGAGTCTAACCTTGCTGCACACCAGGGAGTGGTCGGTGTCGCAGTCCGCACTGTGGAAGCTGCGTGTGATTTGAACACTGTTTAAGGCGGCTCGCCTTGTGACAATGAGGTCTAGCTGGTGCCAACGACGTGATCTTGGGTGCCTCCATGAAACCTGGTGACAGGGTTTAGTGTGAAAGAACGAGTTGGTGATGCAGAGGTTATGATAGGTACACAACTCAAGCAGTCTCTGCCCGTTCTCATTCATCCTTCCAACGCCATAGCGCCCAAGGCAGGAGGGCCATGAGTCATGGTCGGCCCCAACCCTGGCATTAAAGTCCCCCAGCAGGAATAGGCGTTCGGTGTTGGGGATGCTGCTAATGATGTTATGGAGTTGTTCATAGAACTGGTCTTTAGCTTCAGGTGCGGAACAGAGTGTTGGAGCATAGATGCTGAGTAGGTGTACTGGACCAGAGGTGGTGAGCAGTCGGATGGACAGTATGCATTCCGAGCCATTTGAGGGAGGCTCTATCATGCTGAGCAAGGAGTTTCTGATGGCGAAGCCCACTCCATGCTGTCTTGGTTCTTCAGGATCCCTGCCCTGCCAGAAGAAGGTGTAGTCTTGCTCTGCTAGAGAGCCACTCGCGGGGAGGCGAGTCTCCTGAAGTGCTGCAATGTCCACATTGAGTCTACTGAGCTCGTTGTTAATGATGGCGGTCTTCCGAGAATCGTTGATTTGTGTAAGGTCTTCCGACAGGCCAGGACACATAGTTCTGACGTTCCAGCTTGCAAAGCGAAGGGCTGGTACCTTCTTTCCTTTTTTCATGTTGTTTGGTGCGGTGTATCAGTCCACCTTTCGGGCAATGACCCTGAGCTCCAAGCACCCATTGAAGCAGGCAGACTGTGGCGGGACAGAACCTTATTGACCGGGGGCTGCCCGGTTTGAGGCGGGCGGTAGCTGTCCAGTGAGGTGCAATGACCTCTCCCACCGACAAAGGCAACCCGTGGCGCCCAGTTTCTACGCCAATTTATCTGGACTTATAACCCGTAACTGCTGCCTTCCGTGTTGTTTCAGTCGCTGTGAGGCAACTATGGAGTGACCTCTCCATGGCGCATGCCTGGGCAAATTTATGGAGGTTGAGAGTTGCCCAGTCGTCAAAACCCCCCTCTCGGCCTTTCTGGTGGGGTCCAAAGGAGTGCAGGACACGACGTTTGGCACCAGTATGGCTGCAGGAACTGCCGGAAACATGCCAAAGGTGACACATGACCGCCTACGGGGTTCCGCTCCGGATTTTCTGTTAGGGTTTACTCCCTTAGCCTTGGTCTCTCCCGAGACGCCCACAAGGCAGTGGGGTTGTTGGGGCCCCTACACAGGTGTAGGATGGTGCCGGTGGGAGGAGGGGATGCAAGGGGGAGGGGTAGAGGGAGGGGGTGGGGGGGTGCAGGGGAAGGGGGTGCGGGGTGAAGATGGTGCGAGGGGGGGCGGGCTGGGACGGGGTTGTGAGGGGGTGAGCTGAGAGGGTGGAGCAGGGAAGGGGACGGGGGTGGGGGGGGGTGGAAGGGGGGGTAAAGGGGGGGGAGGGGGGGTGGAATCTGGTGCAGGTAATAAGCCATTTCCTCAGTGCCCACCATCGACGTCCGGAAAGCTCATCCACGTCCTTCGGGAGGTGAAGCATCATTTGGCAGACTTAGAGGTGATTACATTTGTTAAGGGTTTTTTTTTTTGCAGTGGTTTAAATAAAGGCATGCAGCATTGCCGACAGTGCGCTGCAGATGCTCTCCGAGCCATCTCCCGCGGGCGCTTTGAAGTTACGGCCGGGGGGGCCGTTCGTGGATGTTTTGGGTGTTCGGGGCACCTTTTCACAGGACTTCTCTCGGGTCCCGCAGCTCCTTCTTCACCTCAATGGACTTACCGCATGCCGTGGCTGCAGACACTCTGGACTGTGAAGACAGCAGGATCGGAGAATAAAGTATCGGCAGCTGTGCTCGTCAGTTTCATCCGGATCAATTTCATTGAGAAAACAAAGAGCAGGTGTGGCTGGGGGAGGGCAGTGGGCCCAGGTAACATACACTAAACTAACTGTTAACTTTTAGATAGGGCTAAAATGAACTGATTTAAAGAGCCAGGGGAATTTAAACAGTTTAAGAGGGCAGATTGGGGGAGAAAACGTTAGGGATGGGAGCAGATGGCCATGGATAGAGTTGAACAGCAAGGGAGCTTCCTAGGGAGCTTCCAGCCCAGGAGCCATCTTGAAAATATACTTGAAAAAATGTTCTACTTTATTGAGGTACAAAAACGTTTAGATTGTAATGAGTTAACTGAACCTGTTTGTTCAGTGACTGTAGTTAATGTCCGTCTCCATGGACCCTAATTGTGTCACTGGGAGGTTTTCCATCGTCTATTTATAAGGGGCTCCTTTCAATGTATTATTCTATAATGTCAGCGGGAACATAACAGAGATCAGCAGCTCCAGAGAGAGGGAGAGGATAGATCAGAATCTGAGAACAATAGAGTGTAATGTTACAACAATGGGTCAGAATCTGAGAACAATAGATTGGAATGTTACAACAATGGGTCAGAGTCTGAGAACAATAGATTGGGATGTTACTGCAATGGACAGCAGGAGTTTCTCCTATTGGTTTTACTGGCTCACTGCAGATTATTACTGGATAAAATTAGAAGAGCGGATCGTTTGTGCTCTGAAGATGATTCAATCGATTTATTATCCCATCCTCGCTATTATTGGTGCCCCTGTTAAGTCTCTGTATCCAACTATTAGATTCATAAGCCATATTTCAATGATTTAGTGTTCTCGTCATTTATATCGTGAGCAGACTGAAACCATTGTCTTCAGCTTCTGTCGCAAATGATATTCCCCATCCACGATCTGCATCCCCCTCGCTGGCCATTGTCTGAGGCTGAACCAGGAAGTTAACAACCTCTGCTATTTAATGCTGAGCTGACTTCATTCCCGTGTTCTCTCCATCTCCAACCCTGCCTATTGTTACAGCCAGGTGAGGAGGGTTCACAGTCTCTCCTCTTGTCCTTCCTCTTATTTGACCGCAATAGGGTTTGCCCTTTCCAGAGAGTGGATGTGGTAACCATTTCAGTGAGTATTTTACCTTTTCCCTTTGGTGTGATGGTGAAGGAACCAATCGGACAGGTTCTCTCGAGTTTAAACAGGAAAGAGGTGAATTTATTATACTCAGCAATCTAAACCGTATCTAAATAAAACCATAAAAAATACACCACACATTTACGCACACACTCACACGAGAATCACATGGAAAGAGATTACAGAGTGAAAAGTACATTTGTGATTGGATTGGAGTCCTAAATAAATTTTTTAAAAATACTGATTCTGTGAGGTTGGATGATTCGGTGGTCTTCTGGCTGAAATATTCTTGAAGTCTTTGGATGGTCAAAGTGCCCTGTGTGGCTGACCCACGTGGCTCAGGGTTTTCTTGGAGGCAGACTTGTGGGTGGCTTTCTTCCCCTGGTGTATCTGTCTGTAGTAAACTCTAGGCTTGGAGGGCTCACAGCCGCACGTGGTTTTCAAACTTGTGAAGTTATCCGGACAGAGAGATGGAGAGAGGGAAAGGGGGACACAGCCCTTCGGCTTCTGCACAGTTTGAATCACTGGCTTGTCTGTCTTTGTCCAGGGGCAACTCCCAGCTTTCACATAGATGACAGAAGGTCTCCTGACTGCCTCACTGTATTTGCTGGACACTTATTAAGAGATTCAAAGTTAGGAACTTCTATCTCCCCAGGTTTCAGGATACCAGTATTTACACTTGGAGGAGTTTGCTCTTTTAAAGTCAATTTGTCAGGATGTCCTTGCATATCGTGTTAATGAATGTAATCTTAGTTAATTCAGTAACTAGAGAAAGCCAATGATTTGGGTCCAGGCTCATCAGACATGTGTCTCCTGTTGCCTCTGGAATGTGAAAAGTTGTTTCAGATGCCAATTGCGGTGGCCATCTTGGCTGCCATTTTTTCAAGGTTAGCTGCAGGATTCTTTCCATTAAAAGATTACTGTAAGTGTCTAATCGATTAATTAAAATTCCTCATTGGGCATATTGTGTTATCTTGACACCGCTGCAGCACATGGAAAGAAATGTGATGACAGGAACATTTTATTACAGAATTGTGAGAAGAAATAGAAGGGAACACACATTCATTCTCAATAATCACTTCTCAAATTCAAACATTAATCTTAGAATTACTGCAGCTGACATTGTCTATTACAGTTTTGCTGATTTAATTTTTTGGTGTTTTGTCTGGGATGATGATGTGTCGGGTTCGACCTTTTTTTTCTCTCCTGCAATGAAGCTTTCACCATTCAGGTTCCTGTCGAAACTTCCTCCCTAAACTGACAATGTGTAATAAATTGGTTTTTTTATTGGGTTTGTTTAGCTTTCGGTTTGGGACCTGATCATTGGGTTCTTCAGTGGGTAGATCCACTCTGACCTCACTTGTAGCTTCTGGTGAGGTACACAAATGCTGTTTACTTTAGGGTATTTCGCCCTCACTTTTCCCTTTACTATCGGGAGCATCATTTTTTCTGATCTGCCCTTTGTCCTCTGGGACATTAGTGCTCGCAAGTGTCTGTCCAGCTTTCACTTCACTCTACTGCGGTACTTCGACTAGGTGAGGCATCTCCCTCACCATCGGCTTGCCTTTTTTGGAACTTACCTTGCCCTTGCAGCTTTCTGTAAATGCTGTTAGCAGCCTTTTTAGGGTGCCTTTTTTGGGTTGTATTTAAAGAGGAGAGCGTGTGGTCTAATTTATCTAACATTTCAGGGTTGGCTAATCGGAGACTAGGGGATTCCAGTTGAGAATCCTCATGGCCCTCTTCTAACCTGTCCTCACTGTCCTTTTCAAGCCTCCCATTTTGACTGCCTGACAGATCTGTGCATGTCTGTCCCCTCCAAAGCCTTTGCTTTTTTCCTTTGGTCTGGGGTGTCAATTAAATAATTTACCTGACTATTCCTTTTGCCACTCGATATGGACCACTGAACTGGGCTTTTAGGGATTCACCCTGCAGTGGGAGTAGTAACAATACATGGTCTCTGTCCTGAAATGTTCCAGCCTCGGCATTTCAGTCTGATTACCTTTTCATAGCTGCCTGGGAGGTCTTTAGGTGTTAATGAACCAAGACACAAGCTCTCGTGCGCCACTTCCAGAGCACGGAAATGTAGTCTAGCAAGGAAGTTTGATCCCTCTGCCCCCAAAAACATCTCCTTGATTAGTTTAAGAGGACCTCTCATCTCGTGTCCATAAACTAATTCAAAGAGACTAAAGCCAGTGGACTCAGTGGATAAGTCCCTGGTAACCAACAGAAGAAATCCCAGCCCTTTCTCCCAGTCATGGGGTTACTCATAGCAGTATGGCCTGATCATTGTCTTTCGGGTCTGGTGGTGTCGCTCCAAAGCCCCCTGTGACTGTGGGTGGTAGGCTGAGGACTTGCACTGGGTTATGTCCAGATTACCCATGACCTTTTCAAACATACTGGACATAAAATGTGTGCCCTGTTCCATCTGGATCTCAGCAGGCAGCCCATATCGGGTAAAGAATTGGGTTAACCCCTCCACCACTACGTTGGCAGAGAAAGTTCTTCGGGAGAATGGCCTCCGGGAATCGGGTCACCACATCCATAATGGTGAGAAGATACTGGTAATCCCGTTTTGTTTTCAGCAGGTGTCCCACACAATCCACTAGCACTCTGCTGAAGGCTTCCCCAAAAGCTGGTATGGCAATGAGGGGTGAAGGTTTTATTGCATTTTGGGGCTTCCCCACAACCTGCTAAATGTGACTAGTTTTACAGAACTCCACCACATCTTTGTGGAGCTGTGGCCAGTGAAGACACTGTCTTATGCGGGCTTCGATTTTTCATATACTGACATGTCCAGTCTTTGGAAGTTCGTGGGCCATTCTTAATATTTCTTAAAGGGCACTGGCAAAAAGAACTTGGTTTTAAGTGTGTCTACTTCAACGCCAGGAGCATCCGGAATAAGGTGGGTGAGCTTGCAGCATGGGTTGGTACCTGGGATCTCGATGTTGTGGCCATTTCGGAGACATGGGTAGAGCAGGGGCAGGAATGGATGTTGCAGGTTCCGGGATTTAGATGTTTCAGTAAGAACAGAGAAGATGGTAAAAGAGGGGGGGGGGGGGTGGGTGGTGTGGCATTGTTAATCAAGGAGAGTATTACGGCGGCAGAAAGGACGTTTGAGGACTCGTCTACTGAGGTAGTATGGGCCGAGGTTAGAAACAGGAGAGGAGAGGTCACCCTGTTGGGAGTTTTCCATAGACCTCCGAATAGTTCCAGAGATGTAGAGGAAAGGATTATGATGCGATTAGGCAAGATTTAGGATGCGTTGGATGGGGAAGGAAACTGCAGGGGATGGGCACAATCGAAATGTGGAGCTTATTCAGGGAGCAGCTACTGCGTGTCCTTTATATGTATGTACCTGTCAGGCAGGGAGGAAGTTGTCGAGCGAGGGAGCCATGGTTTACTAAAAAAATTGAAGTGCTGTCAAGAGTAAGAAGAAGGCGTATGTTAGGATGAGACGTGAAGGCTCAGTTAGGGCGCTTGAGAGTTAAAAGGTAGCCCGGAAGGATCTAAAGGGAGAGCTAAGAAGAGCGAGGAGAGGACACGAGAAGTCATTGGCGGATAGGATCAGGGAAAACCCTAAGGCTTTCTTCAGGTATAACAGGAATAAAAGAATGACAAGAGTTAGATTAGGGCCAATCAAGGATAGTCGTGGGAAGTTGTGTGTGGAATCAGAGGAGATAGGGGAAGCGTTAAATGAATATTTTTCGTCAGTATTTACAGTAGAGAAAGAAAATGTTGTCGAGGAGAATACTGAGATACAGACGACTAGGCTAAATGGGATTGAGGTTCACAAGGAGGAGGTGTTAGCAATTTTGGAAAGTGTGAAAATAGATAAGTTCCCTGGGCCAGATGGGATTTATCCTCGAATTCTCTGGGAAGCCAGGGAGGAGATTGTAGAGCCTTTGTCCTTGATCTTTATGTCGTCATTGTCGACAGGAATAATGCCGGAAGACTGGATATTGCAAATGTTGTCCCCTTGTTCAAGAAGGGGAGCAGAGACAGCCCTGGTAATTATAGACCTGTGAGCTTTACTTCGGTTGTGAGTAAAATGTTGGAAAAGGATATAAGAGATAGGATTTATAATCATCTTGAAAAGAATAAGTGCATTAGAGATAGTCAGCACGGTTTTGTGAAGGGTAGGTCGTGCCTCACAAACCTTATTGAGTTTTTCGAGAAGGTGACCAAACAGGTGGATGAGGGTAAAGCCGTGGATGTGGTGTATATGGATTTCAGTAAGGCGTTTGGTAAGATTCCCCACGGTAGGCTATTGCAGAAAATACGGAAGTATGGGATTGAAGGTGGTTTAGTGCTTTGGATCAGAAATTGGCTAGCTGAAAGAAGATAGAGGGTGGTGGTTGATGGCAAATGTTCATCCTGGAGTTTAGTTACTAGTGGTGTACCGCAAGGATCTGTTTTGGGGCCATTGCTGTTTGTCATTTTTATAAATGACCTGGATGAAGGTGTAGAAGTGTGGGGTAGTAAACTTGCGGATGACACGAAGGTCGGTGGAGTTGTGGATAGTGCCGAAGGAGGTTGTTGGTTACAGAGAGACAGAGATAGGCTGCAGAGATGGGCTGAGAGATAGCAAATGGAGTTTAATGCGGAAAAGTGTGAGGTGATTCACTTTGGAAGAAGTAACAGGAATGCAGAGTACTGGGCTAATGGGAAGAATCTTGGTAGTGTAGATGAGCAGAGAGATCTTGGTGTCCAGGTACATAAATCCCTGAAAGTTGCCACCCAGGTTAATAGGGCTGTTAAGAAGGCATATGGTGTGTTAGCTTTTATTAGTAGGGGGATCGAGTTTCGGAGCCACGATGTCATGCTGCAGCTGTACAAAACTCTGGTGAGACCGCACCTGGAGTATTGCGTGCAGTTCTGGTCACCGCATTATAGGAAGGATGTGGAAGTTTTGGAAAGGGTGCAGAGGAGATTTACTAGGATGTTTCCTGGTATGGAGGGAAGGTCTTACGAGGAAAGGCTGAGGGACTTGAGGTTGTTTTCGTTAGAGCGAATGAGGAGGAGAGGTGACTTAATAGAGACATATAAGATAATCAGAGGGTTAGATAGGGTGGATAGTAAGAGTCTTTTTCCTCGGATGGTGATGGCAAACACGATGGGACATAGCTTTCAGTTGAGCGGTGATAGATATAGGACAGATGTTAGAGGTAGTTTCTTTACTCAGAGAGTAGTAGGGGCGTGGAATGCCCTGCCTGCAACAGGAGTAGACTTGCCAACTTTACGGGCATTTAAGTGGTCATTGGATAGACATATGGATGAAAATGGAATAATGTAGGTCAGATGGTTTCACAGGTCGGCGCAACATCGAGGGCCAAAGGGCCTGTACTGCGCTGTAATGTTCTATGTTCTAAAGTACCTCAGCGGCATCCGTATCTGGTGAAGCACTGTGCACTCGTCATCCGCAGGTCTGTGAGGCAGTCTCCACTTCCTCATTAGCACGTCATTATTTAAGTAGTAGCACTCTGCAACTCCCTCTGCTTCAGTTTTGGTTTGGACAGTCTGTGCCTTTTTTAACATTGGGTCAGGTTGTTGAGCCTCAACTAAGGACGATCTGTTTAACACATTCTTTGGGTCCTCTAACTTCCCAAGGAAGGTTTCAGATAACCAGACAGTAGGGTCATTGTTGGAGAAAATCCAGATTGTGCCCAATTGTTGAACAAATTCTCCGGACTCAGACGTTGAGAATCAAACCCTTTATTGCATGATATCATGGGGGAGCACACCTTATCGAAATGCGGTCCAGTGCTGCTCCCAAAGAGCTACAGATCGCCGTGGACTTATATAGTATAAAAAAAGGCAGAGCTAACAGTTTCACAATTAGATTAGCACCCACAAGACTGCCTACGTAACGGTGCACCATGCAGGGTCCGAGGTCAGCGAAACATCAGTTTCAACAATAACAAGCTAGTTCCTTAATTCAATTCCCACTCCAGACACCATATCTGGCCATAAAGTCTGATTGTGGTTAGTTTCTCTGACTACAATTTATGACCGTTGGTTGTGGTTAGATTAGCTACAAGCTGTGTCCTGCTTTTCTGCTTCTACAAAGTTAAGTAATAATTAGCAAAGCTCAGAAAATTCTCCAACAATCCCTCCTTTTATCATTCCATGATAACACAATATCATCGTATGTGGAGGGGAGAGGTATTTAAAGTAGTCATTGAAGCATAATATCTTTTCTGCCGTCGCGCTGCACCAGCCACAAGGCCAAGCTAGCAATACATGATTGATTAATCTCATCTTAAATGTTCCCATAATCTCTGTTCTTAAAATTCTAAAATTCTGTTCTCACAGTCCCCTCTTGACTCTTCTACAACCCTTTTAAGAATCCTTCCCTTGATTCCACCTAGGTACCTTTAATGGTCTCTATTGTCAGAAACAGCCTTCAACACCCAGAGGGGTCGCACTCAATACGTCGCCTGCTTCTGTCACAAGGGGGCAGCGGGAACTCTGTAAAGGCATAAGTTTTGCAGGGGCTTCAAATACTTGTTTACAACATAAAAGGTGGTACACTTGTACATTTATCATCTCATTTAAACATCATTGTTACATAATCGATTGTGCAAACATAATACAATTTCATAAAGTACATTGATCATTCATTTGCTCACTTTAGGTATGGATGAAAAGGTTATACAATTACCCCTTTTATGGCATAACTAATTGTCCCTCCTTTGACAGAGCAAGTTCAAACACTAATTGCTTTTCGGGTAGCTGTCCAACCTGTATTCATACATCCTCTTGCATTGCCTAATTAATTTCTTAAGTTGCCAAATTAAGTAAGTCACATCTAACACTATGATACCCAAAATCACTGTCAGGACATGAGAGATAATTCTAAACCAGGGGTGTATCTGCACGTCTGACCCCAGTTCCAGAAGTCCTCCTGCCAGGTAGAATCATTTATCTTGTCAATCTCATCTTGTAGCATCTTCGACTGTTGTTCCAGCTTGCAATGGCTTCTAGCTGCTGTCTATCTTTACCCAAGCGTGTGGGCAATGGCTAAATAGTATATTCATAGTCCCGGAGGTAATTTGTCAAATCCTCCTTAATACTTTCTGTCACAGTTATCGTTTCTGTCTTTTGGTTATGTATCTGTACCAACTCCATCTTCCCTACTCGGGTTGGTATTTGTGGGTTGAACCAAAATGTACTGTTGCTCACCGGACAAGTCCAATTTATGTCCATACTGGTACTCCTTCGCTGTGGTGGTTATGCGATATCTCCCCTTTCCCATATAGGCCATATGGGTTAGTCCTGACAATGCTTTCCTAGTTTCCATCGTGCAATTTGCAGTGGCATTAAATCCACATTTTGATTCTGCCGTTTTATATTTCGGATGAGGACATATGATCACCTGGTTTTCCAGACTACACTCAGATAATGGACAATGTTGTTCCAATTACCTCTTTTCCAATTTCCATAACATAGGGTAACACATCATTGTATTTTATGTAATCTTTTTATCATTTTCTCATTACCAAATTCCTGTCTCAACAATTGTTACAGTAATACATTGTCCAACTCTCGGGTCTTCTCAGGGCACCAGTCAGGTAGCTGGATATCTGAGAAAATCAATATTACCGGTACCAACTCAAGCTTTACATTATCATATACAATTTTATTAGTTTTTATTATCGCAAGTCCATTTTCTGGTCCTGTAGTCAATGCAAGGCAAGGGAGACCAGTCACTTGTGTCTTTTGGGTTGTAACCTTACTCGTCGGTAATTCGAATGTGGGGTTAACCGTGGGGGTTGTTGCTTCTTGTCTGTTTAATCTCACAACCTGAAATAGGAACTGTCCTTTTTTTTATCTTTGAGCCTTAATATCTTGCGCTAGGGGGAGTTCGAGGATTGTCTGCACTCACTTTTGCTCTGTCTCATGCTTTCCCTGTGTTATTACTATTCCCAAATAAGAAACCTTTTCCTTCATTATCGGTGCCATTTTCAGCCTAACTTTCACTCTAACCTTCTTGAAGGTTATTATAATGGATTATTATAAAATCCCTGGGAGAGACACGTCCAGATGTACTGTTGTCCCTTGAACGTAAATGCAAATTTATATTGACTCTCTTGTGCCAACTGTATGGACCAGAACCCATTGCTAATGTCCAACACAGTAAACCACTGATTTGCTATTTTCTAAAACTTTGATTGTCCTATTAAATATCAGATACATTTCCCTTTTAGTGCTTTAAATAACCACTCATATCAATGAAATGTTGTTTATTGATTCCAATTTCTGATGCCCAGACTTGGTTGTACTTTTGTACGTTAAGGACAGAAATGCTTGCAACTATCTTTCCTTCTCAAGTATTTTGTCTCATTGATAAAGATGCTATGATATTTGATGTCTGCAATTAAGTTTTAAATTCTCAAAGCTGCTGGATCTCTTTTTGTGGCATCAGTTCTCATGTGGCCTTGGAACCTGCCGTCACCTGCTTAAAAAGAATCCATTGTGGCTCTGCCCCTGAGCCCAATGGGTTAATTTGTCCAATTCTATCTGTCAACTTAGAAATGTAAAATTTAACAATGTCCAATATGTATAAATTTGACTCTCAGCAATGCAAAAAGCTGCAGCGGGTTAAGTTCTTTGTTTGTCTCCAAGGGCGCGGAGCAAAACATTCTCAGCTACGTCACTTTCCGAAACTTTTTTTTTCTGATCGAAAAGAACTATCCATTTTACATTTTTTTCAATCCTTTTGGTATCATTAGGGTTTAAAAACAACAAAATCATGTTTAACATTTTCAACTTCAAAGGAAAGCATCTCCATCAGGAAAGATAGCATTTTAGATTACACTCCAATTGTTTCCAAATTTTTTAGTATCTTTTGTAAGAGGTTCCTAATCCAATGATTTTTACAACAAAGATGATTCCAATTCCAATTTACTGCAATAATATTTAAATCAAAATTGCCGATGTTATATGAACGAGTCTTGTGTCCGGAACTTAAGACTCCTCCAAAACTCGACATAATAAACTTGAAAATTCATAGTGGTTGCAAATGACATTTCCAGTTCTTCAACTTAAACAGGTCAATTAACCTTAACAGTATTAATTCAATTCATACTTATTAACTTATAATACTTATTAACTACACACAGAACAGAATAGCACGTGCTTATTTTAAAATATAGGTAAATTACATCATTTTCTTGCTCTTTCTTCAGGCGCCTTTTCAAATAACTGTAATAAAACCAAAAACTAAAGAAAAAGTTATTTAACATTCTTACAACAAAAGACTTAACATTAGGTCCTTACGCAAACTTTAATCTTTTTAAACAGACAGAATCTTTCCTATACCTCCTTTTCTATCCTTTCTTTCCCTGAAAACAATATAACAGTCAGTAAAACATGTCTTCTGCCAGACATCTTCAGACCTTCAAGGCTGAAGCTTATCTCTCAGAAAATTGTTCATTGCCTTTTCACAGTTGCAAAACCAACTAAAAATAAAACTTTAACTTAAAATATAATTCAATTTGATATCCCATTCCTGGGTGCACAACACTAAATAGAAATGAACACACTGAACAATCACTTTTCACAATCATTCAATTCCAAACAACTTAATAGACTTCAATTTTCAACATTAAAGCCAGACAACAAAGAGTTAACGACAGTCAGTTTTACAGAACACACACTGTACATCCCAGATATTCAATTCATTCGTGGAAGCTTCCAACATTCTCACAATTGAATCAAAGACACCGTAACTTGTTTTTACTTTAAAACATACCTATCTTTAAAACAAATATTTACCGTGACACTTCTGCGTCTCCTTCAAGGGGGCAAACGGACGTGGGTCGCCTTTCTCCAGAGGACATGGATTACTCGTCCCCGGGGGCGACCCTTCCTTCTTGGAAGCCGTTGAGTCCATTCTTGCATCTACTTTCTCAAAACCTTCTAATTTTACGAGTTAATTTCTATGGAGTAAACAACATTAACACAAACAAAAGACAAAACCACACACAAGGAGACGAACAGGCGCAGGTAATGTTAAATTCTCAAGGTCAGCGAACTGGCTCATCCCTGTCTCTTCAGGTCAACGGTATTTTCGTTCTCCAACCCTTGTCACCCGCATCTTTCTCTAGGGCCAGATCAGAGGGTGTACTCAGGAGCCCCGAAAACGTGCCAGTTGGGTTAAATTGGTAATTTGGTTACAGCCCCAGTCATCTCTGTCCCATATCTTGTCACCGTATTTTACTCACTTCCCATGTGTGAGAGTTAACTTCGTATACTCAATGGGATCAGGTATTCGGCCCAGCCGAGGATTTACTGGATTTTCCACTTATCTACTTTTCAACTTCCCTTCGCAGAATTACTCAATTCCCATGTGTGAGATTTAACTTACTCAATTTTAGAACTTTTCAGATCAGGTTTCAGCCAATTCTTCCTTGACCCCTCTGGTCCCCCTCTCCCAGTTATCTGGCCTTCACGTGGGGCCAAGTCGCCCTCTTAATTCCGGCTCAGGCTGCGTGATTGAGACACTAGGGTCGCAGAAAAGTTGACTTTCCCCTGATCCTGTCGATTAGTTTTTTTCACCAGGTTCTTTTGGTTCCCGTGAACTCAGGGATCCTGCCGACTACACAAAACTGTTGGAGAAAATCCAGATTGTGCCCAATTGTTGAACAAATTCTCCGGACTCAGACGTTGAGAACAAACACTTTTTTTTGATATCATGGGGGAGCAGCACTGGATCGCCTTTAGGGAAGGTGTGCTCCCCCATGATATCAAAAATAAAGTGTTTGTTCTCAACGTCTGAGTCCGGAGAATTTGTTCAACAATTGGGCACAATTTGGATTTTCTCCAACAGTCATCCGTCTGCAGTGACAGTTCAGGGGATTGTTTGTCCATGGAACGAGTCACCACACAATCAGTGAGAATGCCAGGGACCTTCTCCTGTAACTGCTCTGTCTCTCTGACCTCTTTTGGTCTCTCCAGAGCTACTGGGGAAGCTGCCACCTTTTCCCCTGTCAGATCATTACCCAGGAGCTGATCGACCCCTCCACCGGTAAACTAGGTACAATCCCCATGGTTACCGGTCTTTAAACTGGGTCACAGTCCAAGTGCAGTCGATATACAGGTATGGTCATATATCATCTTCCGATACCATTCACTAACACTCTAGCATTCACTGCACTCTCTCGGGTAAAGGTCTTTTCCCAGCAGAAGGGTTTGTTTGGCCCCTGTATCCCTCAGTATGACTATGGGCTTGCTTGCCCTACTCGAGGGCTATGGGGTCACTTTTCCTTGGAATACAAATTCCTGGTAACTCTCAGGGATTTTGTTAAGTTTTCCCACACACTCTGTGGTGGGTTTACTGTGTCTGACTGTTACAGTTAAAGGCACAGCCTGACCTGCTGTGCTTTCCATCAGGGCCCGTTTTCCAGCACTGATCTGGTGGACTCTGATTAATCCTACAGGTTTTCCCCGTCACTTCCATTAGTCAACTCAATGGTGACCTGCCTTATTACTGTGGAAACACGCAGATCTTCAGCCATTACTCCTGCTCTCAGCACCTATTTGGCCTGAGGATGGACCCTTGTCCCGCTTCTTGCCCATGGCTGCTTGGGCTCCGATCTCCCTTCCACCCTTTATTCTCGGATCTTTGGGGTGACGAGGAAAGGGTTTTCCTCTGGGGTTAAGGCTTTGTGTACATGGCAAAATTCATCAGCCAGAATACCTTTGAACCTTCTGTCCCTCTATGTGGGTTTTACTGGGAGGGGGGCGAGTTTGTGAACTCCTCGTGAGGGATCACCGCTCTGAGGGTTTCATATGTGGGCTCTATCTTGAGCGCTCATATCACTGGCCAAAAACAAACACAAAAATGGACTGTAAAATCTTCTATAGATACGTGAAAAGGAAACGTTTAGCTAAGAAAATGTGGGTCCATTACAGGCAGTGTCAGGAGAATTTATAATGGGGAATAGAGAAATGGCAGAGAAGCTAAATGAGCTGTCTTCACTGAGGAAGATACAAGAAATCTCCCAGAATTAGAGATCCAAGGGATTCGGGTGAATGAGGAAATGGATGAAATTAGTATAAGTAAGAAGGTTGTCTTGGAGGAATTAATACAGCTGAAGGTTGACAAGTCCGCAGGACCTGATATTCTACATCCCAGAGTGTTGAAAGAGGTAGCTTTGGAAATAGTGGATACATTGGTGAATATCTTTCAATATTCTGTAGATTCCAGAACTGTTCCTGTAGATTAGAAGATAGAAAATGTCTCCCCAGTATTTAAGAATGGAGGGAGAGAGAAAACAGGATACTACAGACATGTTAGCCTTACATCAGTCGCTGGGAACAAGCTATACTCTATTCTAAAGAATGTGAAAAATGGATCTGATTGGGCAGAGTCAACATGTATATATAAATGGGAAACAATGTTTGACAAACCTGTTGGAGTTTTTTGAGGATGTTGCTCACAGAATTGATAAAGGGGAGTTGGTGGACGTGGGATACTTGGATTTTCAGAAGGCTTTTGATAAAGTCCCCGACAGGAGGTTGGTTAGTAAAATTGAAGCACATGGGATAGGAGATAATGTACTGGCATGGATTAAGGATTAGTTAACAGGCAGAATTGCCTACCACGCTCTGGAAGTTGTTCAAGAATTCACCTACCGAGGCTCAACTATCACCAGTAACCTGAATCAATGACTTGGATGTGGGGACCAATGTAATATTTCCAGGTTTTCAGATGCCAGTAAACTAGATGGGAATGAGTGTTGCGAGGAAGATGCAAAGCGGCTTCAAGGGGATTTGGACAGATGTCGTGAGTGGGCAAGAACATGGCTGTTGAAATATAATGCGGAAAGATGTGAGGTTACCCACTTCGGTAGCAGGAACAGATGTGCAGAGTATTTCTTAAACGGAAAGAGATTAGAAAGTGTAGTTGTACGAAGGGACCTGGATGTCCTCGTCAATAAGTCACTGAAAACAAACATGCAGGTGCAGAAAGCAGTGAGGAAGACTAATGGTATGTTAGCCTTTATTGAAGTGGATTTGAGTGCAGTAGTAGTGACGTTTTACTGCAATTGTATGGAACCTTGGTTAGACTGCCCCTGGAGTATTGTGTGCAGTTTTGGTCCCCTTACCTCAGGTAGGATGTTATGATCATAGAGGGAGTGCAATGACGGTTCATCAGACTTGTTCCCGAGATGGCGGGACTGTCCCATGAAGAGAGATTGGGGAAACTGGGCCTGTATTCCCTAGAGTTTCGAAGAATGAGAGGTGATCTCATTGAAACCTACAAAATACTGAAAGTGATAGACAGGGTAGATGCAGCTAACATGTTTCCCCTGGTTGGGGAATCTAGAACCAGGGGAAATAATTTCAAAATAAGTGGAAATCCACTTAGGACAGAGATGAGGAGACATGCCTTTTCTCAGAGGGTTGAGAATCTTTGGAATTCTCTACCCCAGAGGGCTGTGGAAGCTCAGTCATTGAGTATGTTTAAAGCAGAGATTAACAGATTTATAAATGGAGTCATAGAGTAGTACAGCATAGAAACAGGCCCTTCAGCCCTCCGCGTCCGGGCTGACTATAATGCCGATCCATACTAATCCCAACTGCTTGCATTAATTCCATATCCCTCTATGCCTTGTTCATTCAAGTACCTGTCCAGATGCCTCTTAAATGTCACTACTGTTCCTGCCTCCACCACCTCCTCAGGCAGTTCATTGCAAATACCCACTATTCTTTGTGTGAAACATTTACCCCTTTGATCCCTTTAGACCTCCTCCCTCTCACCTTAAATCTACGCCCTCTAGTTTTATTCACCGCAACCATGGGAAACAGAAATCTACCCTATCAATGCCTCTCTTAATTTTATATACCTCTATCATGTCTCCTCTCAGCCTCCTTCGCTGCAGGGAAATCAGTCCCAGCCTATCCAGTCTCTCTTTATAACTCAAGCCCTTCAAACCAGGCAATATCCTTGTGAATCTTTTCTGCACCCTCTCTAGCTTAATCACATCTTTTGTGTAGAGTGACGACCAGAACTGCCCACAATACTCCAAATGCGGCCTAACCAATGTTATGTACAAATGTAAAATGATGTCCCAATTGGTGTACTCAATGCCCCGGCCTAAATACCAGTGACATAACGGGAAATGGGGATTGTGTCGGAAAAGGGCATTGAAGTGGATGATCAGCTATTATCATATTGAATGGTGGAACAGGCTCGATGTCCTACTGCTGCTCCTATGTTCCAATGTTCCGAAATTGCTTAACTCTTTCAAAGGCCAGGGAGGTTTGGTCAGGCTGCTTTCCAAAGATTCTGAATTTCTGCTGGTCCAGCTCCAGTACTATCTCATATGGGCCCAGGATAGCATTTTCAGTCCTCTCATAATCTGATGAAGATTCATCCTTTTCTGTTATTTTATTTTGTAAAACCAGCATCCAGTTCTCTGACGGTCATTGCAGTTGCTTTGAAAAATGTTTAAAAGGAAAGAAAAGTGCTGCCACATCCTCCGCATTGAACTTTGGAATGAACTGGGAGAACTTTAAGAGCTCAGCACATGGTCCTGAGCGAGGGGCAGCTCCCTCACTAGCTGTGCCTTCACTGGGTGTACTGAGTCTTCATCTAGTTGTTTGAGCCGCCATAACTCCCTTTCCTCCTTCTCCTTCTGAACACTTTTACTTTTTCCCTTTCTTGACACTCACTCTGCTCTTTCTCACTCTCTCTGGAATTCTAATTCTAGTCCTTTCTGTTCTAGTTTTACCTTAGCTAACATTACTCTATCTGTCGAACATAGAACATAGAACATTACAGCGCCGTACAGGCCATTCAGCCCTCGATGTTGCGCCGACCTGTGAAACCATCTGACCTACACTATTCCATTTTCATCCATATGTCTATCCAATGACCACTTAAATACCCTTAAAGTTGGCGAGTCTACTACTGTTGCAGGCAGGGCGTTCCACGCCCCTACTACTCTCTGTGTAAAGAAACTACCTCTGACATCTGTCCTATATCTATCACCCCTCAACTGAAAGCTATGTCCCCTCGTGTTTGCCATCACCATCCGAGGAAAAAGGCTCTCACTATCCACCCTGTCCAACCCTCTGATTATCTTATATGTCTCTATTAAGTCACCTCTTCTCCTCCTTCTCTCCAACGAAAACAACCTCAAGTCCCTCAGCCTTTCCTCGTAAGACCTTCCCTCCATACCAGGCAACATCCTAGTAAATCTCCTCTGCGCCTTTTCCAAAGCTTCCACATCCTTCCTATAATGCGGTGACCAGAACTGCACGCAATACTCCAGGTGCGGCCGCACCAGAGTTCTGTACAGCGGCAGCATGACCTCGTGGCTCCTAAACTCGATCCCCCTACTAATAAAAGCTAACACAGCTGGGTGGCGACTTTCAGAGATTTATGTATCTGGACACCAAGATCTCTCTGCTCATCTACACTACCAAGAATCTTCCCATTAGCCCAGTATTCCGCAATCCTGTTACTCCTTCCGAAGTGAATCACCTCACACTTTTCCGCATTAAACTCCATTTGCCATCTCTCAGCCCAGCTCTGCAGCCTATCTATGTCCCTCTGTAACCTACAACATCCTTCGGCACTATCCACAACTCCACCGACCTTCGTGTCATCCGCAAATTTACTAACCCACCCTTCTGCACCCTCATCCAGGTCATTTATAAAAATGACGAACAGCAGTGGCCCCAAAACAGATCCTTGCGGTACACCACTGGAAACTATACTCCAGGATGAACATTTACCATCAACCACCATCCTCTGTCTTCTTTCAGCTAGCCAATTTCTGATCCAAAGCACTAATTCACCTTCAATCCCATACTTTCTGGAATCGCCTACCGTGGGGAACTTTATCAAACGCCTTATTGAAATCCATATAGACCACATCCACGGATTTACCCTCATCCACCTGTTTGGTCACCATGTCAAAAAACTCAATGAGGTTTGTGAGGCACGACCTACCCTTCACAAAACCGTGCTGACTATCTCTAATGAACTTATTCTTTTCAAGATGATTATAAATCCTATCTCTTATAACCTTTTCCAACATTTTACCCTCAAACCCTGTTTGAGCCTTCAGCTTCAAGTGAAAAATGGTTGGCCACAAGTCTTACGATTACGTATTCCCTAGCTTTTGGACGGAGTGTAATCCCTAACCTTCCGGCTACATTAGTCAACTTTTCAGCAGACAGGGCGTTTAACCTATACCAAGTTACTTCACTCTGTATGTAACTCCTTTATTGGCAATATAAATCCTTTATTCAAAAAGGGAGGGAGACAGAAAGCAGGTAACTACAGGCCAGGTAGCTGCACTTTTGTCTTGGGGAAATATTTAGAAGATATTATTAGGCATGGTATAGCCGGCACTCTGAACAAATCGAGGTAATCAGGCAGAATCAACATGGATTTATGAAAGTTAAATCATGTTTAATCAGTTTGTTGGATTTCTTTGATGGAGTTACATGTGCTGTGGATGAAGGGGAACCGGTGGATGTACTGGACTTAGATTTCTATAAGGCATTTGATAAGATGCCACATCAAAGTTTATCGCGGAAAATAAAAGCTCATGGTGTCGGGGGTAAAATATTGGTACGGAAAGAAGATTGACTAGCTAACAGGAAACCGAGTGTCAGCATAAATGGGTAATTTTCTGGTTGGCAAGATGAAACGAGTGGTGTACCACAGGGATCTTCAACTTTTTACAATGTAGATAAATGAATTGGATGAAGGGACCGAATTGCTATATTTTCCCATGACACAAAGATATGTAGGAAACTAAGTTGTGAACAGGACATAGGGGACTGCAAAGGAATATAGATAGGCAAAGACCTGGAAAATGGAGTATACTGCAGGAAAGTGTGAAATTGTCCATGTTGGCAGGAAGAATAAAAAAGAAGCCTGTTATCTAAATGGTGAGAGATTGCAGTGCGCTGAGATGCAGAGGGATCTGGGTGTCCAAGTGCATGAATCACAAAAGGCTAGTAAGCAGGTCCAGCACGTAATTGGAAAACTAATAGAATGTTATTGTTTACTGCAAGAGAAATTGAATACCAAAGTATGGAGGTCATGCTTCAGTTTTACAGGGCATTGGTGAGACCACATCTGGAGTGCTGTGTACAGTATTGGTCTCCTTGTTAATGGAATAATGTAAGTGTATTGGGGGCAGTACATAGAAGGCTATTTAGACTGATACCTGGAATGGGCGGGCCGTCTTATGTGGGGATATTGGACAGGCTGGGCTTGTATCCGCTGGACTTTGGAAGAGTCAGAGGCGACTTGATTGAAACATATAGGACTCTGAGGCGTCTTGACGGGGTGGATGTGGAAAGGATGTTTCCCATTGTGGGAGAATCTAGAATTAGGGGTCACTATTTAAAAATAAGGGGGTCACCCATTTAACACACAGATGAGGAGATTTTTTTCCTGTGAGTGTCGTGTGTTTTTGGAAATCTCTTCCTCAAAAGGCGCTGGAAGCAGAGTCTTTGAATATTTGTAAGGCAGAGGTAGATAGATTATTGATAAGCAAGGGGGTGAAAGGTTATCGGGGGCAGGTGGAAATGTGAAGTCGAGTTTACAATCAGATTAGTCATGACCTTATTGAATGGCAGAGCAGGCTTGAGGAGCCAAGTGGCCTACTCGTGATCCTAATTCATCTGTTCATATTTTCATAAGCTGTGGCTTAGGATGGTACTGTCTCCGAATGTGAACTTTTTAGTGCTGTAGCAGCGAAAGCCACAATAAAACCTACATTGAAATCTTCATTTTTTTTCTGGGAATCAATTGTTTTTCCTACTTCTAATTTCTCGTTTGTCATTGGGTAACAATCAATTTCTGTTACAGCCATGTGAGGAGGGCTCCCAGATCTCCTCTTCTCCTATCTCTTATTTGACCACAATAGGGTTTATTCATTTATCGCATTGGACGTGCTGACCACCTCAGTGAGTATTATACCTTATATCTTTATTGTGCTCGTGAAAGAGCAAGTCAGACAGGTTTTCTTGAGATTAAACAAGAGGTGAGTTAATTATACTTAACAATCTAAACTGGATCTGAATAAAATAATAAACATGTACGCTACACATTCACGCACACACTCACACGAGAATCACACATAAATAAATTAGAGTGAGAAATACATTGGTGTTGGATGAGAGTCCATGATAATTTTTTAAAAACATATACAGTCTGTGAGGTTGGATAATTCTGTGGTCTGCGCATTTGCCACCCTTACATATGAGTTTCATGTCATCTGCAGGAGTTGAAATTGTTTATTTTTACATTTACGTCGATATCATGCATCTATCTATATGTTAGGAACAGCACTGGTTCTAATACTGACCCCTGAGAAACATCACTGTATATTCTCCTCTCCCAGAATAAACAATGTCTGTTCACAACTTCTCTCTGCTTTCTGTCCCTGAGTCAGTGTCATATCCACACTATCATTGTCACATTAATCCATGTCATCCAGTTTTTAATAACAAGTCTATGAAATGTCATTTGATCGCAGGCCTTTTGAAAGTTCATATACATAACACGAAACACGCTGACCTTATCAACACTCACAGTTATGTCATCAACTAACTTGATCAAGATTATCAGACATGATTGGTTATCAAGCTATCCATCCTGTTTGTCATTTATTATCAGATGTTTTTCCAAGAAAGATATATTTTTGAGCTGGGTTATGGCCTCTAGAAATTTCCAATCGCCAACATTAGACTGATTGGTCAGAAGTTACAGGGTTTATCCAATCTCTTTTTTTTTAAACAGGGTGTATCATTTACAGTCCTCCACTCCCCTGTCACTACTCCCATAGCCAAGGAGGAGTGAAAGCTTCTGGCCAGTGACTCTACCACTCCTTCCCTTAACAGACCTCATACATAACATCCAGTCTGGCTAAATGTTCTACTTTATTTTGGAACACTAATTGTTGGTTTGACAGGGGTTAACTGAATCTGTTTGTTCAGTGTGTGTAATTAATGTCAGTCTCCATGCACCTTAATTGTGTCATTGGAGTGTTTTCCACTTCCATTAATAAGGGATTTCTTTCAATGTGTTATTCCAAGCCGGGAGCATCACCCCCACACTAACAGCAGCTCCAGAAAGTGGGAAAGGATTGATCAGAATCTGAGAACAATAGATTGGAATTTTACAAAAATGGGCAGCAAGAGTTTATCCTATTGGTTTGGCGAAGTTACTGCAGATTATTATTGGAGAACATTAGAAATGCGAATCTATTATGCACTAAAGACGATTCAAACGATTTACTATCCCTTCCTCGCTATTATTGGTGTCCCTGGTAAGTCTCTGTATCCAACCATTATATCTATAAACCATATGTCACTGACTTGTGTTCTTGTCATGTAAATCCTGGGAATACTGAAGCCTCTGTCTTCAAACTCTCTCACAAGGTCTGCTCCCTATCCACTGTCTATATCGACCTCACTAGCCAATGTCTGAGGCTGAAACAGACAGTTTACAACCTCTATGTTCTATTTATACCTGAGCTGAGTTCATCGTCATGTTCTCTCCATCACTTAACCTGCCTAATACCACTTCTGTAATATCACCCATGTCCACCTCTGTCTCAAAACATCTCCTGCATAAGCCCTCATCCGTGCCTTTGTTAAATCCACACTTGACTATTCCAATTCTGTCCTGGTCACCCTCCCAGTTATAAACCTCCATAAACCACAGACCATCCAGAACTCTGCTGCCTGTAAACTAATATACACCAAATCCTGATCACCCATCGCCCCAAATCCTGATCACCCATCACCCCTGTGCTCACTGATCTACATTGGCTCCCGGTCTGGCAGCACCTTAATTTAAATATTCTCATTCATGTGTTTGAATCCCTCCATGGCCTCACCCCTCCAATTAGTCCCATTTCCCTGTCCATATCCCATATTCTTGAAAATCTTATGCCTTCAACTCTTTTCCCAATTCCCCACTGAAAGTGAGTTGCTTTTTCTCTCTATTTCCCCCGGATGTGAATTTCATGCTGGTGCCAATGTTACAGAAACCTTGATCCATAAAATGATGCTATCTGCACAGCCGGCCACTTCTAGTGTGGCCAACACAGTGCCCCATGCTGGGCAGGGGACTTGCCCGGGCGTTCTATGTATGTGCTGTTAGTGTAAGGAGGGTTCAAGGTGACGTCAGTGCACCAGGCCAACAGTGTTGATGTCTGTACTTGAAACTTGGTCTGTGGATGTCCACTGACAATCTGTGTTATTCACTTGTTGTTTCAAAGGACCAGGCATCGAACTTACAGGTGAGGGGCTTTTGACTTGCTAATGCCATTGTAAAGTTAGTGGAGGTGCTTTGGATGTTTTTCTGGACGTTGTGTTGTGAGCTGCTGCAGACATTCAGGCAGGACAGAGGACTTTATGACCCAATTCTGGACGAGGTTTGGGGACTGTAGTTACAGTGTCTCTGGGTCTGTAACATGACCAACAAATGGAGCAGAGGCTGCAGAGAGGGGAATCTATGTCAAGAGGCAAGAGGAGGGGGCTCTGCCCTACCCACCAGAGAAGCTTGATCCTGCATGGCAGCAAGCATGGATCTCATGACCTCAGTCTGAGCTTCCATTGCAGCACTGAGACGTTGGGCGTCTGCCGTCTGTGCTGCAGTGGAAGCTGAGACAATGGTTACCAGATGCTGTATCATGGCTGGGTCTGCGAGTCATGTCATGGAGTTAGTGACCACTTCCACAGGGGGAAGAATGGGCTTCAATCTCTGTGCAATGTCCTGTGCCATCTTGGAGCCGGACTCCTCCATGTTCCTTGACAGTGATAACAGACTGTCTGACAGGCCTGTCAATGGACAAAATATCTCAGTGTACATGTCCATCAGCATTCTCCTGTATGCAGTTCCAGCAATGTTCATATCTGAGTCCTGTGTATTATAACTCGTTTGTGACCTCGCCCTCTGGTGAGCTGACACATGGGCTATCCTTTCCGCCTGGCCTGGCTGCAGCTCACTTGTGCTCGGTGACTCACCACGTGTAGATTCCGACTCTATACCAGCCTCTAAAGCACACACAGTGTAAGTATTTGAACTGTTGGCTGTGAGTATTAGACCAAGTGATGGCGCTTCGCCATCAGTGCTGTGCTGCTGCTCTCTCTCTGTCTCCTGGAGCTGCTGTGACTGGGAAGCTGGTAGTTTTGGGTTATCATTGGAAAGTATAACATTAGAAGGGGAAAGTTGGGGTGAGGGAGTGAGGGTGGGATGGAAAGCAGGAGGTCAATGGTCCCACCATCTGAAGCTTGTACATCATCCCAGACAGCAGGATGAGGGGGAGGTGGGAGTTAAGAAGGGACATAAGGCAGGAACATAGCATCATCCTGAATACTGTCGGTGATGCCGGATGTTACAGGCTCTGTCACAGCCGGTCCCATGATGTGGAGAACCATCTCCTCCCTCAGGCTCAGGGGATGAAGGTGTGCCTGGCCCTCGCCGGAACACTGCTGCTCCCTGTGATTATGGGCCACCTTGTCCTGTAAGAGAGAGAGCAGAATGGCAGTGATTGTGTTTCACTGTGTTTGGGTGATTTGCCTATTATAGCTGAATAGCTGGAGGTATGTGGAGGCATTGAGAGGTGGGTGCGAGGCTGGCACCAGGGGAAGATGTGTGAGGGTGAGGTGGAGTAAGTGAATGTTAGGTGTGAGTCCTGAGTGTTAGGGATTGCTGATGGGTGAGTGATGGGGGTGTGGTACATTGAGCAGTGTGAGACGTTGGTTGTGTTGGGGGTAGGAGATGCCATGTGGAGATGAATTCACCGACATTGATCACCCGTGTGAGCTCATTAAACTTCTTCCGACTCTGCTGCCAGGTCCTCGGGGCCGGACTTCTTGCATTGACCTCCCAGGCCACCTGCTCCCATTCCCTTCGGAGAGTGTTACTTGAGGGCCTCGGCCCCACGCTATGAAAACATGGCCTCCCTCCTCCTGTCCCCCTCCAGGACTAAGGCCTCCAGCACCACATCCGTGAACTGCAGATCCCTCTCTCAGTCCTACTATTCCATTTACCTTGTTTCCAATTGCAGAATTCACAGTCAGCAGCAGCAGCACACGCAGCCTCCTGTGATTCAGTGCAGCTTCCCTTTAAGAGGGACAGTCTGCCTTTAAAAGCTGAATGCTGGCTGAAACACGAGCCAGCCTCACGCACACTTCGCTCCCAGTTAATGTGCAGACAGACATCAGCGTGGGTCGCGCTGGGCAGCAAGTAGAATTCATGGAAATGAGGAGAAAGCAGGAGCTTTGTGTGTCACCTGCCTCAACAAGTACCGGCACGGGCAGATCATGAATCACAAACCCTACGCACAGAAGGAGGATATTCGGCCCATTGTGTCAGTGCAGTCTCTTTGAAAGAGATATCAAATTAGTTCCTCTCTCCTCCTTTTGACCCACTCCCCAGCTTTTTAAATTCCAATTCATGTATTTGCTGAATTCTCTTTTGAAAGTTATTATTGAATCTGCTTCCACCATGTTTTCAGGCAGTGAATTCCAGATCCCAACAACTCGCTGTGCAAGAAAATTCTCCTCATTTCACCTTTGGTTCTTTGTCAATTACCTTCAATCTGTGCCTTCTTAATACTGTACTTTCTGACACAGGAAACAGTTTCACATTAATTGACCTATCAAAACCCTTCATGATTTTGAATTCTATATTAAATCTCCCCTTACCCTTCACTGCTCTAAAGAGAACAATCCCAGCTTTTCCAATCTCTCCACGTAACTGAATTCCCAGATCCCTGGTACCATTCTTGTAAATCACCTCAGTATATTCACTAAGTCCTTGACATCCTTACCAAAGTGTGGTGATCAGAATTGGACACAATTCTCCAGCTGGGATCTAACCAATGATGGATGAACATCAGCATTTCCTCCTGAGTTTTATTACTCTGCGTATCTCTCTCTAATACCAAGGACACTACATGTTACATTCAAAGATCTGTGTGTGTACACCCCAGGTCTCTCTAATCCTGCACCCACTTTATAATGGGACCATTGAGTTTATATTGTTTCTCCTCATATTGCCTACCCAAATGTCTCACTTCACACTTCACTGTGTTAAATTACATCTGCCATGTTCCTGTCCATTTCACCAGTCAGTCTCTGTCCTGCTGAAGTCTGTTACTATCCTTCTCACTATTTATTAACATTTCTGAGTTTCCTGCCCTCTGAAAACGTTGAAATTGTCCTCTCTGTACAAAAGCCCATTGCATTAACATACAGCAACAGTGATTCCAACAGTGACGCTGGGGAACCGCACTTTGTATTTCCCTCCAGACTAAACAACAACCATTCTCCGCTACTCTCTGCTTTCTGTCACTGACCTAATTTCCTGCATGCTGACATTGAAAATAAAAAAAAGGACTTCCATTTCTGTACCGCCTTCATGACCACTGCATGTCCCAAAGCGACTTACAACCAACGAGTACCTTTTACCGTTTTGTCTGTCTTGTAATGCAGGAAAAACACAGCCAATTTCCGCACAGCAAGATCCCACAAGTAGCAGTGTGATCATGATCAAATCTGTTTTTGTGATGTTAAATTGAGGGGTAAATGTTGACCAGGACACTGGGAATAATTCCCCTGATCTTCAAAATAATTCCATGGGATCTTTACATCCACTTGAGAGGGCAGACGGGGCCTGGCTTTACCTTTTATTTGATGAGGTGGCACCTCGGACAGTGCAGCACTCCCTCAGTACAGGACTGCAGTGTCAGCCTTGATTCTTGTCATCAAGTAATGCAGTGACACTTGATCCTAGAAGCTTGTGACTGAAAGGGGAGAGAGCGACAAACTGAGCCACTGCTGACATTGGTCCTTTAATCCCATGTGTTTCTAATTTGGTAACACGGCTGTTATGTGCTACTTTATCAAACAGCTGCTGAAAGGATAGGAATATTGGGAAAGTACAGACAGGAACAATCATAGAATCATAGAATAGCACAGACCTGAATGATGTCATTCGGCCCATCAAGTCAGTGCTGGCCCTTTCAAAGAGCAATCCAGTTACACCCACTCCCTGGCTCTTTCACGATATCCTAACATTTTTCCTGCTTCAGATATTTATCCAATTCCCTTTTGGGATATACTATTGAATCTGTATCCATCAGCCTATCAGACAGTGCATCCCAAATCCAAACCACTCAGAAACAAAAATCCTCATGTCTGCTTCTTTTACCAATCGCCTTAAATCTGTGTCTCTGATTACCGGTCCCTTGGACATTAGAAACAGTTTCTCTTTGTTTAATTTATCTAAACCCTTCCTAATGTTAAACAGCTCAATTAAATCTCCTCTGAAAGTTCTCTGCTCGAAGCAGAACAACCCCAGCTCCATAACTGTCATCCCTCATGCCTGCACAAATTCTCGTAAAACAGTTCTGTACCCTCTCCGAAGGATTCATGTCCTTCCTAAAGTGTGGTTCCCAGTATTCGACACAAGACTCCAGGTGGAGCTGAACTAGTATTTTATATATGTTTCACATAATGTCCTTGCATTTGTTCTTTTTGCCTCTATTTATAAACCCTAGGATCCCATATATTTATTAACTGTTTCGTTAACCTTTCCTGCCACCTTCAAAGATTTGTGTACAAATACCCCAAGTGTCTCTGTTATTTCACCACCTTTATAGTTGTACCATTTAACTTGTATTGTCTCTCCTCATTCATCCTTTCAAAATGTATTACCTCACACATCTGCAATGTCAATTAAATATTGTGAATGTTGAAGCCATTGTTTTCTTTCTCCACTCCAAACATTTCCTAGCTACACACTCCATCCCTCTCCTTTGTAAATGCTTGAGACGAAGTCAAACTGTTCAGAAACGTGGTTTCATAGTTAACCTTGAGATACCTGGCGATGAGCTTCTGACCAAATATTCACACCATCAGTAAAACGGCTTATTTCCATCCGCGGTGGAGTTGCATTGCAGGTTAAAAAGGAAATTAACGCAATAGTGAGGAAGGATATTAGCTCTGATGATGTGGAGTCTGTATGGGTAAAGCTGAGAAACACTAAGGGGCAAAACACGTTAGTGGGTGTTATATATAAACGCCCAAACTGTGGTGGTGATGTGGGAATGGTCTTAAACAGGAAATTAGAGATGCATACGATAAAGCAACATCTGTAATTATGGGTGAGATTAATCTGCATATAGATTGGTCAAATCAAATTTGTCACAATAACGTCAAGGAGGAATTCATGGAATGTATATGGGATAGTTTTCTGGACCAATATGTTGAGGAACCAACTGGAGAACAGGCCATCCCAGATTGGGTATTGTGTAAAGAAAGAGGAATAATTGACAATCTAGTTGTGTGAAATCCCTTGAGGATGAGCGACCATAATATGATAGAATTCTTCATGAAGAACGCCAACAGTGACGTCAGAGGAGAGCTGCAAGCTGATTAGTTGGGTGAGAAGCAGCTGTTAGTGCCTGTAGATATCTTTAAAAAAGTGAAAAGTTTATTTTTGTGGAAAAAAAACTCTGGTGATAAGGTGAGTACTACTGAAGTGTTTCTTTTTTTAATTATTAAGAACCTTAGATTGAAGTGGGCAGAACAAGGCCCCTCATGTAATTAGTATTTTTTAAATTAAGGGTGTAACTAATTAATCTAAGGGTAGGTCATGACAGGAGAGCTCAGCCCCGTGATTTTCCTCCTGCGCTATGTGGGAAATCAGGGATGCTTCCAGTGTCCCTGGTGACCATGTGTGCAGGAGGTGTATCCAGCTGCAGCTGCTGGTTACCCACATTACGGAGATGGAGCTGCGGGTGAAATCACTGTGGAGCATCCATAATGCTGAGGAAGTCGTGGATAATATGTTTAGCGAGGTGGTCACACCGCAGTTAATAGCTGCACAGGCAGAAAAGGGATGGGTGACCACCAGACAGAATAGTAGGCACAGGCAGGTAGTGCAGGAGTCTCTTGTGGCCACCCCGCTCTCAAACAGATCGACCACTTTGGATACTGTTGGGGGGGGTGACCTCCCAGGGGAAAGAGGCAACAGCCAGGCCCATGGGACCACAGAGGGCTCTGCTGCACAGCAGGGGAGGAAAAGGGGTGGAAGAGCTATCATGATAGGGGATTCTATCGTAGAGGGTGCAGGTAGGCGTTTCTGTGGCCGCAAAAGAGACACCAGGATGATCTGCTGCCTCCCTGCTGCTCGGGTCAAGGATGTCTCGGAGTGGCTGCAGGAAATTCTGAAAGGGGAGAGTGAGCAGCCAGAGGTCGTGGTCCATATTGGTGCTAACGATATACACAGGAAGAGAGATAAGGTCCTGCACAGTGAATGTAGGGAGTTAGGCAGAAGGTTAAAAAGTAGAACCTCTAGGGTTACTCTCATGATTTGGCCTAATCATCAGCCTCAAGAAAACGAACATCATGGGACAGGACGTCAGAAATGCTCCTTCCATCAATATTGGCGACCACGCTCTGGAAGTGGTTCAAGAGTTCACCTACCTAGGCTCAACTATCACCAGTAACCTGTCTCTAGATGCAGAAATGTGTGGCGTTTGCAAGTTCTCCCTGTGTCTGCGTGGGTTTCCTCCAGGTGCTCCGGTTTCCTCCCACATGCCAAAGACTTGCAGGTTGATAGGTAAATTGGCCATTATAAAATTGCCCCTAGTGGAGGTAGGTGGTAGGGAAATATAGGGACAGGTGGGGATGTGGTTGGAATATGGTATAGTGTAGGATTAGTATCAGTGGATGGTTGATGGTTGGCACAGACTCGGTGGGCCGAAGGGCCTGTTTCAGTGCTGTATCTCTAAAAATATATCAACAACGCATGGGAAAAGCTTCCACTGCTATGTCCAGACTGGCCAAGAGAGTGTGGGAAAATGGCGCACTGACATGGAACACAAAACTCCGAGTGTAACAAGCCTGTGTCCTCAGTACCTTGCTCTATGGCAGCGAGGCCTGGACAACGTATGTCAGCCACCAGCAACTCTCAATTCATTCCATCTTCGCTGCCTCCGGAGAATACTTGGCATCAGGTGGCAGGACCGTATCTCCAAGATAGAAGTCCTCGAGGCGGCCAACATCCTCAGCTTATACACACTACTGAGTCAGCGGCGCTTGAGATGGCTTGGCCATATGAGCCGCATGGAAGTTGGCAGGATCCCCAAAGACACATTGTACAGCGAGCTCGTCACTGGTATCAGACCCACCAGACGTCCATATCTCCGCTTTAAAGACGTCTGCAAACGCGACATGAAGTCCTTTGACAAAGATCACAAGTTGTGGGAGTCAGTTGCCAGCGATCGCCAGAGCTGGCGGGCAGCAATTAAGGCAGGGCTAAAGTGTGGCGAGTCGAAGAGACTTAGCAGTTGGCAGGAAAAAAGACAGAAGCGCAAGGGGAGAGCCAACTGTGTAACAGCTCCGACAAACAAATTTTTCTGCAGCATCTGTGGAAGAGCCTGTCACTCCAGAATACGCCTTTATCGCCACTCCAGGCGCTGCTCCACACACCACTGACCACCTCCAGGCGCTTATCCATTGTTTCCCGAGACAAGGAGGCCCAAAGAAGAAGAAGAATCTCAGGATTACTCCCTGTGCCACGTGCTAGTGAGGGTAGGAATAGCAGGATTAGGCAGAGGAATGTGTGGCTGAAGAGCTGGTGCAGGCGGGAGGGCTTCAGCTACTTGGATCATTGGGATCTCTTCTGGTGCAGAGGTAACCTGTACAAGAGGGTCGGGTTGCATCTAAACTGGAAGGGGATCAATATCCGTCCGGGGAGATTTGTTAGTACTACTCGGGAGGGTTTAAACTAGTCTTGCAGGAGGGTAGGACTCAAAGTAGTAGTCTCTCCGATGAGATAGCTGAGGTAAATGTAGAGGTTAATGCAAGCAAGTCCAGTAGGCAGGCCGGGCAGGGGCAGGACAGGGAACGTGGAAGATCTGGTAGGCTAAACTGCATGTACTTTAATGTAAGAGGCCTTACAGGTAAGGCAGATGAACTCAGAGCATGGGTCAGTACATGGGAATGTGATATTGTAGCTATTACAGAAACGTGGTTGAGGGATAGGCAAGACCGGCAGCTCAATTGGAGGAGCATATATGTCGGGAAATCACAGATAGGTGTAGGAATTATAAGGTTGTAATAGTAAGTGATTTTAACTTACCTAATATTGACTGGGACTGGCTCAGTGCTCAGGGATCAGATGGGCAAGAATTTGTTAAGTGTGACGAGGATAGTTTTCTGAAGCAGTATGTTGATGGCTCTACTAGAGAAAAGGCTACACTCAACCTCCTCTTAGGAAATGAAGATGGGCAGGTAGATGATGTGTCAGTGAGGGAGCACTCTGGGACCAGTGACAATAACTCTATTAGCTTCAAGATAGTTATGGAAGAGGATAGGACTGGTCCTCAGGTTGAAGTCCCAAATTGGAGGAAGTTTCATTTCGATGGCATCAGACAGGAACTCTCAAAAGTTGAATGGCAGATACGGGTTACAGGTAAAGGGACGTCTGGCAAGTGGGTGGCTTTTAAAAGTGAGAAAGGAATAGTTATGTGCTGGCATATTCCTGTTAGATTCAAAGGCAAGGCTGGAAAATTTAGGGAACCTTGGTTGACAAGGGATGTTGAGGGTCTCCACAGGACAAAGAAGGAGGCATATGTCAGGTATAGACAGTGGGGATCAAACGAGTCCCTCGAGGAGTACAGGGGATATAGGAGTACACTTAAGAAGGAAATTAGGAGGGTGAAAAGGGGCCATGAGATTTCGCTGGCAGATAAGCTAAAGGAGAATCCTAAAATATTTTATAAGTATATTGAGAGGAAAAGGGACGCGAGGGAGAGAGTAGGTCCCCTTAAAGATCCGTGTGGTAATCTATGTGTGGAGCCACGGGAAATGGGCGAGGTCTTAAATTAATACTTCTCGTTTCTATTTACCATGGAGACGACATGGAAGCTAGTGAGTTCAAGGGAGGGAACAGCGATATCCTGGAGCATATCAACATTACAAAGGAGGAGGTGTTGGAGGTTCTGAAGCGCATTAAGGTAGATAAATCCCGAGGGCCTGACCAGGTGTATCCGAGGATGCTATGGCAAGAAAGGAAGGATATTCCCGGAGCCCGAGCAGAGATTTCTACATTATCGTTAGCCACGGGTGAGGTACCGGAAAACTGGATGATAGCTAATGTTGTGCCTTTATTTAATAAGGGCAGCAGTGATAAGCCAGGGAACTACAGGCCGGTGAGCCTTACATCAGTGATGGGAAAGTTATTGGAAGGGATTCAGACAGACAGGATTTATATGCATCTGGAAAGGCAACGTCTGATTAGGGATAGTCAGCATGGCTTTGTGCGTGGGAATCATGTCTCAGGAATTTGATTGCGTTTTTTGAGGAGGTGACCAAGAGTATTGACGAGGGCAGGGCGATGGACGTTGTTTACATGGACTTTGACAAGATCCCGCATGGTCGGCTGGTCCAGAAGGTTCAAACACATGTGATCCAGGGTGTGCTAGCCAATTGGATACAAAATTGGTTTGGTAATAGGAGGCAGAGGGTGGAAGTGGAGGGTTGTTTTTCAGATTGGAGGCCGGTGACCAGTGGTGTGCCGCAGGGATCGGTTCTGGGCCCTCTCTTGTTTGTCATATATATTAATGACTTGGATATGAATGTTGGGGGCATGATTGGTAAGTTTGCAGATGAAACAAAAATTGATGGAATAGTAGAAAGTAAAGAAGGTTATCTAAGGTTACAACAGCATATGGATAAACTTGGAAAGTGGGCAAGGAATTGGCAAATGGAATTTAATGCAGGCAAGTGCGAGGTGATGCATTTTGGGAAGTTAAACCAGGGCAGGACATATCCAGTGATTGACAGGGCCTGGAGAGTGTTGTTGAGCAGAGAGACCTTGTGGTGCAAGTGCATAGTTCCCTGAATGTGACAACACAGGTAGACAGGGGGGTGAAGAAGGTGTATGGCATTCTTGTCTCCATCAACTGCGGCATGGAGTACAAGAGTTGGGACGTCATGTTACAGTTGTACATAACATTGGTTATTCCGCATTTGGAGTACAGTGTGCAGTTCTGTTCGCAACACTACAGGAAAGATGTGATTAAGCTCGAGAGGGTGCAGAAAAGATTCATAAGGATGTTGCCTGGTTTGGAGGGCTTGAGTTATAAAGAGAGATTGGGTAGGCTGGGTCTGTTTTCCCTGGAGCAAAGACGGCTGAGAGGGGACATGATGGAGGTATATAAAATTATGACAGGCATAGATAGAGCAGGTAGCCAGAGTCTGTTTCCCATGGCAGGGGTGACTAAAACTAGAGGGCATAGATTTAAGATGAAAGGGAGGAGGATAAAAGGGGATTAAAAGGGTACATTTTTCACACAAAGAATATTGCGTATCTGGAATGAGCTGCCAGAGGAGGTGGTGGAGGCAGGAACAGTAGCCACATTTAAGAGTCATCTGGACAGGTATTTGAATGAGCAAAGCATAGGCGGATATGGAATTAATGCAGGCACGTGGAATCAGTATAGCTCGGCATTATGCTCGGCATGGACGCAGTGGGCCGAAAGGCCTGTTTCTATGCTGTACGAATCTATGACTCCAAGATGGAGGGTGACGTAGTTGATTCTGAGACTAGGGTCGTGAATCTTAATAAAGAAAAGTATGAAGGTATGAGGCACGAGTTGGCTATGATGGATTGGGAAACGTTACTTAAAGGGATGATGGTGGAAAGGCAATGGCAATATTCAAAGAGTGCATCGATGAACTGCAACAATTGTTTACTCCTGTCTGGCGCAAAAGTAAAATGGGAAAGGTAGCCAAACCATGGCTTACAAGGAAAATTAGAGATAGTATAAGATCCACGGAAGAGGCATATACATTCGCCAGAAAGAAACAACAGACCTGAGGATTGGGAGCAGTTTAGAATTCAGCAAAGGAGGACCAAGTGATTGAGTAATAAGGGGGAAATAATGTACATGAATAAGCTTGCGGGGAACATACAACCTGACTGTAAAGGTTTCTGTAGGCATGTGAAGAGGAAAGGATTGGTTCAGACAAATGTAGCTCCTTACAGTTAGAAACATGGGAATTTATTATGGGAAACAAAGAAATGGCTAACCAATTAAATGCATACTCTGATCCTGTCTTCACAAAGGATGACACAAGTATCTTACCAGAAATGTTGGGGAACACAGGGTTTAGTGAGAGGAAGGAACCGAAGGAAATCAGTATTAGTAGAGAAATTGTGTTGGAGAAGTTGATGGCATTGAAGGCCGATAAATCCTCAGGGCCTGATAATCTACATCCCACATTACTTAAGGAAGTGACCTAGAAATAGTGGATGCTTTGGTGGTCATCTTTCAAGCTTCTATAGACTTTGGAATAGTTCCAGCTGATTGGAGGGCAGCTAATGTAACCCCACCATTTAAAAAGGGAGGTAGAAATAAATCAGGGCATTATAGGCAAGTCAGCCTGACGTCGGTAGTGGGGAAAGTTCGAGAGTCCATTATCAAAGTTTGTGTGACAGAGCACTTGGAGAACAGTGTTAGAAACGGATAGAGTCAGCATGGGTTTACGAAAGGGAAATCATGCTTGATAAATCTATCAGACTATTCGAATATGTAACTAACAGAGTGGATGAGGGGGAGCCAGAGAATGTGGTTTATTTGGACTTTCAGAATGCTTTCGACAAAGTCGCACATAAGAGATTAGTGTGTAAAATTAAAGCGCATGGGGTTAGTGGTTGGCAGATGGAAAAAAAGAGTAGTGATAAACGGATCTTTTTCCAAAAGGCAGGCAGTGATTAGTGGGGTACCACAGGGATCGGTGCTCGGACCCCAGCTATTCACACTCTATATTAATGATTTAGATGAAGGAACTAAATGTAATATCTCCAAATTTTCAGAAGACACAGAACTGGGTGGGAGGGTGAGTTGTGAGGAGGATGCAGAGTGGCTTCAGGGTGATTTGGACAAGTTGAGTGAGTGAGCTATTGCATGGCAGATGCAGTATAATGTGAATAAATGTGAGATTATCCACTTTGGTAGCAAAAACAGGAAGGCAGATTATTATCTGAATAGCTATAAACTGAGAGAGGGGAATATGCAACAAGACCTGGGTGTTCTCGTACACCAGTCACTGAAGGTAAGCATGCATGTGCAACAGGCGGTAGAAAAAGGCGAATGTTATGTTGGCCTTCATGGAGACAGGATTCGAGAATAGGAGCAGGGATGTATTGCTACAATTATACAGGGCCTTGGTGAGGCCGCACTTGGAATATTGTGTGCAGTTTTGGTCTCCTTCTCCGAGAAAGGATGTTCCTGCTATAGAGAAAGTACAACGAAGGTTTATCAGACTGATTCCTGGGATGGCGGGACTGATGTATGAGGAGAGTTAGGATTATATTCGCTGGAGTTCGGAAGAGTGAAGAGGGATCTCATAGAAACCTATAAATTTCTAACAGGACTTGACAGGGTAGTTGTAGGAAGGATGCTCCCGATGGTGGGGGAGTCCAGAACCAGGGGTCATAGTCTGAGGATACGGGGTAAACTTTTCAGGACTGAAATGAGGAGAAATTTCTTCACCCAGAGAGTGGTGAGCCAGTAAAATTACGTCATCACTCCCATGTACAAGAGGGATTGGAATATGCTGGCCAGTGCCTCTGCTACTTCCACCATTCCATCCCTCAGCAACCCTCATGCATCCCATCCAGACTGGGTAAATTATCTACTTTATTGTGATACAAAAAGTGCTGTATTGAAACGGGTTAACTGAATCTGTTTGTTCAGTGACTGCAAATAATATCAGTCTCCATGGACCCTAATTGTGTCTCTGGAAGTTTTCCATCTTCTATTAATAAGGGGCTCCCATGTTGTATCCCATAGTTTCAGCTGGAACATCAACCCAGGCACAACAGAGATCAGCAGCTCCAGAGAAAGAGAAAGGATAGATCAGAATCTGAGAACAAATGACTGGAATGTAACAAAATGTGGTTAGAATCTGAGAACAACAGATTGGAATGTTACAACAATGGAAAGGAGTTTATCCTCGGATCTTTACTATCTTTCTACATATTATGATTGGTACTCATTAAACTCTCGTATCCATCTCGCACTGAAGATTATTCAATACATTTACTATCCCATCCTGGCTATTATTGGTGTCCCTGGCAAGTCTCTCTATCCAGATATTAATTCTATAAACCAATTTTAACAGCATTACTGCTCCTGCAATTTACAAAGAACAAAGAACAAAGAAAATTACAGCACAGGAACAGGCCCTTTGGCCCTCCAAGCCTACGCCGATCCAAATCCTCTATCTAAACCTGTCGCCTATTTTCTAAGGGTTTGTATCTCTTTACTTCCTGCCCATTCATGTATCTGTCTAGATACATCTTAAAAGACGCTATCGTACCCGCGTCTACCACCTCCGCTGGCAAAGCATTCCATGCAAACACCACCCTCTGCCTAAAGGAAGTTCCACGCATATCCCCCCTAAACTTTTCCCCTTTCACTTTGAACTCGTGTCCCCTTGTAATTGAATCCCCCACTCTGGGAAAAAGCTTCTTGCTATCCACTCTGTCTATACCTCTCATGATTTTGTACACCTCAATCAGGTCCCCCCTCAACCTCCATCTTTCTATTGAAAATAATCCTAATCTACTCAACCTCTCTTCATAGCTAGCGCCCTCCATACCAGGCAACATCCTGGTGAATCTCCTCTGCACCCTCTCCAAAGCATCCACATCCTTTTGGTAATGTGGCGACCAGAACTGCACGCAGTATTCCAAATGTGGCCGAACCAAAGTCCTATACAACTGTAACATGACCTGCCAACTCCTGTACTCAATACCCCGTCCGATGAAGGAAAGCATGCCGCATGCCTTCTTGACCACTCTATTGACCTGCGTTGCCAGCTTCAGGGAACAATGTACCTGAACACCCAAATCTCTCTGTACATCAATTTTCCCCAGGACTTTTCCATTTACTGTGTAGTTCACTCTTGAATTGGATCTTCCAAAATGCATCACCTCGCATTTGCCCTGATTGAACTCCATCTGCCATTTTTCTGCCCAACTCTCCAATCTATCTATATTCTGCTGTATTCTCTGACAGTCCCCTTCAGTATCTGCTACTCCACCAATCTTAGTGTCGTCTGCAAACTTCCGAATCAGACCACCTATACTTTCCTCCAAATCATTTATGTGTATCACAAACAACGGTGGTCCCAGCACGGATCCCTGTGGAACACCACTGGTCACACGTCTCCATTTTGAGAAACTCCCTTCCACTGCTACTCTCTGTCTCCTGTTGCCCAGCCAGTTCTTTATCCATCTAGCTAGTACACCTTGGACCCCATGCGCCTTCACTTTCTCCATCAGCCTACCATGGGGAACCTTATCAAACGCCTTACTGAAGTCCATGTATATGACATCTACAGCCCTTCCCTCATCAATCAACTTTGTCACTTCCTCAAAGAATTCTATGAAGTTGGTAAGACATGACCTTCCCTGCACAAAACCATGTTGCCTATCACTGATAAGCCCATTTTCTTCCAGATGGGAATAGATCCTATCCCTCAGTATCTTCTCCAGCAGCTTCCCTACCACTGACGTCAGGCTCACCGGTCTATAATTACCTGGATTATCCCTGCTACCCTTCTTAAACAAGGGGACAACATTAGCAATTCTCCAGTCCTCCGGGACCTCACCCGTGTTTAAGGATGTTGCAAAGATATCTGTTAAGGCCCCAACTATTTCCTCTCTCGCTTCCCACGGTAACCTGGGACAGATTCCATCCAGACCTGGGGACTTGTCCACCTTAATGCCTTTTAGAATACCCAACACTTCCTCGCTCCTTATGCCGACTTGACCTAGAGTAATCAAACATCTGTCCCTAACCTCAACATCCGTCATGTCCCTCTCCTCGGTGAATACCGATGCAAAGTACTCGATTAGAATCTCACCCATTTTCTCTGACTCCACGCATAACTTTCCTCCTTTGTCCTTGAGTGGGCCAATCCTTTCTCTAGTTACTCTCTTGCTCCTTATATATGAATAAAAGGCTTTGGGATTTTCCTTAACTCTGTTTGCTAAAGATATTTCATGACCCCTTTTAGCCCTCTGAATTCCTCGTTTCAGATTGTGCCTACAATCCCGATATTCTTTCAAAGCTTCGTCTTTCTGCAGCTGCCTAGACCTTATGTATGCTTCCTTTTTCCTCTTAGCTAGTCTCACAATTTCACCTGTCATCCATGGTTCCCTAATCTTGCCATTTCTACCCCTCATTTTCACAGGAACATGTTTCTCCTGCACGCTAATCAACCTCTCTTTAAAAGCCTCCCACATATCAAATGTGGATTTACCTTCAAACAGCTGCTCCCAATCTACATTCCCCAGCTCCGACCGAATTTTGGTATAGTTGGCCTTCCCCCAATTTAGCACTCTTCCTTTCGGACCACTCTCGTCTTTGTCCATGAGTATTCTAAAACTTACGGAATTGTGATCACTATTCCCAAAGTAGTCCCCTACTGAAACGTCAACCACCTGGCCCGGCTCATTTCCCAACACCAGGTCCAGTATTGCCCCTTCCCGAGTTGGACTATTTACATACTGCTCTAGAAAACCCTCCTGGATGCTCCTTACAAATTCTGCTCCATCTAGACCTTTAACACTAAGTGAATCCCAGTCAATGTTGGGAAAATTAAGATCTCCTATCACCACCACCCTGTTGCTCCTACATCTTTCCATAATCTGTTTACATATTTGTACCTCTATCTCACGCTCGCTGTTGGGAGGCCTGTGGAACAGCCCCAACATTGTTACCGCACCCTTCCTATTTCTGAGTTCTGTCCATATTGCCTCACTGCTCGAGTCCTCCATAGTGCCCTCCTTCAGCACAGCTGTGATATCCTCTTTGACCAGTAATGCAACTCCACCACCCCTTTTACCTCCCTCTCTATCCCGCCTGAAGCATCAATATCCTGGGATATTTAGTTGCCAATCATGCCCTTCCCTTAGCCAAGTCTCAGTAATAGCAATAACGTCATACTCCCAGGTACTAATCCAAGCCCTAAGTTCATCTGCCTTACCTACTACACTTCTTGCATTAAAACAAATGCACCTCAGACCACCAGTCCCTTTATATTCATCATCTGCTCCCTGCCTGCTCTTCCCCTTAGTCACACTGACTTCATTATCTAGTTCCTTACAGGCTTTTGTTACTACCTCCTTACTGTCAACTGACCTCAATTGGTTCCCATCCCCCTGCCACATTAGTTTAAACCCTCCCCAACAGCGTTAGCAAAAGCACCCCCAAGTACATTGGTTCCAGTCCTGCCCAGGTGTAGACCGTCCAGTTTGTAATAGTCCCACCTCCCCCAGAACCGGTCCCAATGTCCCAAAAATCTGAACCCCTCCTTCCTGCACCATCTCTCAAGCCACGCATTCATCCTGACTATTCTTTCATTTTTACTCTGACTATCACATGGCACTGGTAGCAATCCTGAGATTACTACCTCTGAGGTCCTGCTTTTTAACTTGGCTCCTAACTGCCTAAACTCTGCTTGTAGGACCTCAACCCGTTTTTTACCTATATTATTGGTGCCTATGTGCACAATGACAACTGGCTGTTCACCCTCCCCCTTTAGAATGTTCTGCAGCCGATCTGAGACATCCCTGACCCGTGCACCTGGGAGGCAACATACCATTCGGGAGCCTCGTTTTCGACCACAGAACCGCCTATCTACTCCCCATACAATCGAATCCCCTACGACTATAGCCCTTCCACTCTTTTTCCCGCCCTTATGAACAGCAGAGCCAGCCACGGTGCCATGGACCTGGCTACTGCTGCCTTCCCTGGTGAGCCATCTCCCTCAACAGTATCCAAAACGGTATACTTGTTTTTGAGGGAGATGACCGCAGGGGACTCCTGCGCTGCCTTCCTGCTCTTTCTCTGCCTTTTGGTCACCCATTCCCTTTCTCCCTCAGCAATCCTAATCTGCGGTGTGACCAATTCACGAAACGTGCTATCCACGACCTCCTCAGCATCGCGCATGCTCCAAAGTGAGTCCATCCGCAGCTCGAGAGCCGTCATGCGGTCTAACAAGAGTTGCAGTTGGACACACTTCCTGCACGTGAAGGAGTCAGGGACATCAGCCATGTCCCTGAGCTCCCACATTGAGCAAGAGGAGCATGACACGGGTCTGAGATCTCCTGCCATTTTTAATCTTAAGCTTAACTTAGTTAAATGAAAAAGGAACGAAAAGTTTTTACCAATCACGATAAAACCAGAGAAACAGAAAAAGCCTTACCTTATCAACACCCCACCGAGTCCTTTTTTTTTGGTTAGAGGAGGAGGGCGGGTGGGAGACACTACAAGTGTGGTGTCTCGGGTTCAGAAACCGCCCAAATATATAGTGTTTTACTTACCCAGCAGCCCCCTGGCCTCCGCCGAAAACAAAAGGAAACTAAGTTTACTTTCAAACTGACCTTCCCAGCTGCGCACTCGCTCACACTCTGCTCCCGAAAAAGCTGCTGCAATGAAAGGAAAGTTATTTTAAACCGCCCAAATATATAGTGTTTTACTTACCCAGCAGCCCCCTGGCCTCCGCCGAAAACAAAAGGAAACTAAGTTTACTTTCAAACTGACCTTCCCAGCTGCTCACTCGCTCACACACTGCTCCCGAAAAAGCTGCTGCAATGAAAGGAAAGTTATTTTAAACCGCCCATATATATAGTGTTTTACTTACCCAGCAGCCCCCTGGCCTCCGCCGAAAACAAAAGGAAATTAAGTTTACTTTCAAACTGACCTTCCCAGCTGTCACTCGCTCACACTCTGCTCCCGAAAAAGCTGCTGCAATGAAAGGAAAGTTATTTTAAACCGCCCAAATATATAGTGTTTTACTTACCCAGCAGCCCCCTGGCCTCCACCGAAAACAAAAGGAAATTCAGTTTACTTTCAAACTGACCTTCCCAGCTGCTCACTCGCTCACACTCTGCTCCCGAAAAAGCTGCTGCAATGAATGGAAAGTTATTTTAAACCGCCCAAATATATAGTGTTTTACTTACCCAGCAGCCCCCTGGCCTCCGCCGAAAACAAAAGGAAATTAAGTTTACTTTCAAACTGACCTTCCCAGCTGCTCACTCGTTCACACTCTGCTCCCGAAAAAGCTGCAGCAATGAAATCTAGATGGGACTCGGTCCTGGGGGGTATCTGGATGGGAGTCTGTTCCTGGGGGGGGTAGCTAGATGGGACTCGGTCCTGGGGGGGTATCTAGATGGGAGTCTGTTCCTGGCAGGGTATCGAGATGGGACTCGGTCCTGGGGGGGGTATCTAGATGGGTGTCTGTTCCTGGCAGGGTATCGAGATGGGACTCGGTCCTGGGGGGATATCCAGATGGGAGTCTGTTCCTGGGGGGGGGGGTGTATCCAGATGGGTGTCTGTTCCTGGGGGGGTATCTAGATGGGACTCGGTCCTGGGGGAATCTAGATGGGAGTCTATTCCTGGGGGGGTATCTAGATGGATTGTCTTGTAACAGGGTGATGGGGATAATTAGATGGGAGTCTGTTCCTGGGGGGGTATCTAGATGGGACTCGGTCCTGGGGGGTGGGTATCCAGATGGATTGTCTTGTAACAGGGGGATGGGGATAATAAAATGGGGTCTGTTCCTGGGTCTGTTGATAGTGATGGTATTAGATGGGAGTCAGGTAACAGGAGATATCAGATAGGGGTCTGTAGATGAGGATTATTTAGATTGGGTGGGGGTCTGTACAAGGGGGGAATGTTATCCGGGGGGGGAAATATAGCAGGGGATAAAATTTACATCGTGGATATGAATAGCGGTTGGAGGAAATATTTCAGCCGGGGGGCGGGGGATAAATTGCGGGGGGTGAAATAATTGCGGGGGGGGTGGATAAATTGCGGGGGGGTGGATAAATTGCGGGGCGGTGGAAATAATTGCTGGGGGCAAGATTGCTGGTGTGTTAGAAAATGCAAGAGAGTAAAGAAAGAAAGAGAGAGAAAGAAGGAGCGAAAAGAGAGAACGAGAGAGAATAAGAAAGATACAAAGAAGGGAGAGAAAAAGGATGAGAGAAAAGAGAGAAACAGACAGTCAGAAGACTCAGAAACCCAGAAAAGACAAAGTCAGAAAAAGACAGAAAATCAGAAATAGAGAAAAGACAAATTGTGGGGGGGATAATTTGTGGTGGGGGGGATAATTTGTTGTGGGGGGGGGATAAATTGTTGTGGGGGGGATATATTGTTGTGGGGGGATAATTTGTGGTGGGGGAATAAATTGTTGTAGGGGGGATAAATTGTTGTGGGGGATAATTTGTGGTGGGGGATAAATTGTTGTGGTGGGGGGATAAATTGTTGTGGGAGGATAATTTGTGGTGGGGGGATAAATTGTTGTGGTGGGAGGATAAATTGTTGTGGTGGGGATAAATTGTGAGGGGGATAAATTTTGGGGGGGATAAATTGTTGTCGGGGATAATTTGTCGGGGGGATAAATTGTGGTAGGGATAAATTGTGGTGGGGAGATAAATTGTGGTGGGGGCATAAATTGTGGGGGGGATAAATTGTGGGGGGGGGGATAAATTGTGGGGGGGATAAATTGCAGGAGGTGGGATAAATTGCAGGGGGGGATAAATTGCGGGGGCAAGATTGCTGGGGTGTTGGAAAAAGCAACAGAGAAATGATAGAAAGAGAGAGAAAGAAGGAGCAAAAAGATAGATAAAGAAAGAGCAAAAGAAGGAGAGAAAAGAGAGAAAGAGAGAAAATAAGAAAGATACAAAGAAGGGAGATAAAAAGAATGAGAGAAAAGATAGAAACAGACAGTCGAAGACAGAAACTCAGAAATAGAGAAACGACAGAAAGTCAGAAACACAGAAAAGACAGAAAGTCAGAAATAGACAGAATCTCAGAAATAGAGAAAAGACAAACTCAGAGAAATAGAGAAAAGACAAAGTCAGAAATAGAGAAAAGACAAAGTCAGAAAAAGACAGAAAGTCAGAAACACAGAAAAGACAAAGTCAGAAAAAGACAGAAACTCAGAAATAGAGAAAATACAAACTCAGAGAAATAGAGAAAAGACAAAGTCATAAAAAGACAGAAAGTCAGAAATAGAGAAAAGACAAAGTCAGAAATACAGTAGAAAGAAAGTCAGAGGAATAGAGAAAAGGCAGAAAGAGACGCAGAAAAAGAAGGGAAAAAGTGGAGGGAAAGAACTGAGACACAAAGAAATTGCAGGCAGCAAAGAGACAGACAGAAAGCCAGTGAGAAAGGCACACAGAGAATCACAGTGAGATTGAGAGAGAGAAGGACAAAGAAATCCATTGAGACAGAAAGACACACAATCAAAATGAGAGAAACAGAGAGAGAGACAAACACAATGTGAGAGAGAGAGGGAGAGATGGAGTAACACAGAGGGAGAGAGAGAACCAGAGAGAGAGAGAGAGAAAAGAGAGAGAGAGGGAGAGAAACGGAGAGAGAAACACAGAGAGAGAAACTGAGAGAGAGAGAGATTGAGAGAGAGAGATTGAGAGAGAGAGAGAGAGAGAGAGAGAAACAGAGAGAGAGAGAAACACAGAGAGAGAAACTGAGAGAGAGAGAGAGATTGAGAGAGAGAGAGATTGAGGAACAGAGAGAGAGAAACACACAGAGAGAGAAACACAGAGAGAGAGAGAAACACACAGACAGAGAAACAGAGAGAGAGAGAGATTGAGGAACAGAGAGGGAGAGAGAGAACCAGAGAGAGAAACACAGAGAGAGAAACAGAGAGAGAGAGAGATTGAGAGAGAGAGAGAGATTGAGAGAGAGAGAGAGATTGAGGAACAGAGAGAGAGAAACACACAGAGAGAGAAACACAGAGAGAGAGATAAACACGGAGAGAGAGAGAGAAACACACAGACAGAGAAACAGAGAGAGAGAGAGATTGAGGAACAGAGAGGGAGAGAGAGAACCAGAAAGAGAGAAACTGAGAGAGAGAAAATGAGAGAGAGAGAGATTGCGAGAGAGAGAAAGAGAGAAAGACACACAGAGAGAAACACAGAGAGAGAGAAACTGAGAGAGAGAGAGAGATTGAGAGAGAGATTGAGGAACAGAGAGAGACAAAGAGAGAGAGAGAGAAACACACAGAGAGAGAAACAGAGAGAGAGAGAGAAACACACAGAGAGATTGAGAGAGAGAGAGAAACACACAGACAGAGAAACAGAGAGAGAGAGATTGAGGAACAGAGAGAGAGAAACAGAGAGAAATAGACACAGAGAGATTGAAAAAGAGATTGAAGGAGAGAGATTGAGTCAAAAGGAGAGAGAAAGGCAGAGAGGGACAATAAAGATCTGATACTCACCATCCCACACGGTCTGCGCTCCATCATTGGACTCTCACACCTTGCCTCCATCAGCTCATCCATGGGGAAAAGATCCTGGAGAGGGAGATTGGGGTGGGAATTGGAGACAAGGGTCAGGACTGGGACAGAGAGAGCGGGGGATTCAGACTGGACTCTCTCTCACACACACACACTGTAATCAGCTTGCAATTCACCTGGGCACAGAGATTGAGATACAGAAACTCACCTGAACAAACCAGCCGCATGGAAAGAAAGAATGGAGGCTGATGTTGTCCTAATATATCCCAGAAGCTGTCACTCAAAACACACAGTCCACCCCAAATACAGCTCACCCAACCAGTTATCAGCTTCCTTCATCTGGACCCTGCCTCCCAGGTATGGGACAGTCCAAGGTGAGTCTCTGTGTAAACAGGGAATGGGGGAGAGAGGGATATTCCAGCCATATCTCAAATGGACCATTCCAGACAGAAACCTGTCTGTCTGTCTCTCTCTCTCTCCCTCCCCCCAAAACTTCATTAACAGAACAGAAAAACTGCTGTCATTTAAAACCTGGAGAGGCTGGTTTGGATAATGGCCTTTTAACACTAATTGTATTAAATGTCTTCCACTATTCACCTCCAGTTAACAGAAAGTTCAGAAAAAGACTGAAAATGTCTCACTGCAGTTACCTTGAAATTCTGGCAAAGAGTTTTTGCTGGGGAGGCCTGTTTGACTGCAGTATAAACAGGCAGTTTTTATTCAGATTGTCAATTCCACTGTGTTTCAAACTAAACTCGAGCCCGGTTAATGATGCAGCCAAGAGAACATTCTGACAAAGAGTTTTTACTGCTGCAATAAAGTGTCACTTGTTTCCCTTTGCTTTCTGACTGTTTCTATCCTCTGCTCTCCTGGGGGATTCAGAGGGATTTTTGTTCATTGTTTGTCCACATTCAGGAGGTTCCAGATCCTCTGCAGCTGCTGTCCTGGAGAAATTAATTGCATTGTATTCAAAATCTTTCCCTCATTTTGGAGATATGAGGAGAGAATGTTTACACTTGCAGATGGGAGAAACAAATAGGCAGGGAGTTATTATGGTCTGGAATTCACTGTCTGACAGGTTTCTGAAAGCAGATTCAATATTAACTTTCAAAAGACAATTGGATCAAAATTTCAACTACTCTTAGTTATAGTAGAGAATATACCAGCATAGAAAGAGAAGTGTGAAAGAGAGAGATGTCAGAACGCAAGTGATCAATAACTCAACAAAACTTATATTGAGAGTTTTTATTTCTAAATAACTGTTTCAGTTTTATTTGATCCTGTTGTTTTATTTATACATTACCTTTAATCACTCAATATAACTTTCCAAACAGTTTCATGATTCATGTTACAAGTGTTCACACAGTAGAAAAATAGCCATTTTACAAAAGTTGCATTGACATTATTTTATTCAGCATCTCAAGTTTACAATAAAGTAAATTCTTCAGACTTGAGGAAACTTTCAAACTCAGCAAGAGAATCTCCCATCAGTAATGGCTCAGCATCGCCATCTGCTGGTGTCCCTGTCTCACTGCAGTTAATGTCCCTTCGTCACCAACTCCATCTGCTGGTGTCCCTGTCTCACTGCAGTTAATGTCCCTCTCTCACCATCTCCATCTGCTGGTGTCCCTGTCTCACTGCAGTAACTGTCCCACTCTCACCATCTCCACCTGCAGGTGTCCCTTAGTCACTTCAGTTGCTGTCCCTTCCTCACCATCTCCATCTCCTGGTGTCCCTGTCTCACTGCAGTTAATGTCACCCTCTCACCATCTCCATCTGCTGGTGTCCCTGTGTCAATTCAGTTTTTGACCCCTTCTCACCATCTCCATCTGCTGGTGTCCCTGTGTCACTTCAGTTACTGTCCTTTCTCACCATCGAGATCTGCTGGTGTCCCTGCCTCACTGCGGTGACTGCCCCCTCTCACCATCGCCATCTGCTGGTATCCCTGTCTTACTGCAGCTACCGGCCCACTCACCATCTCAATCTGCTGGTGTCACTGCCGCACTGCAGTTACTGCTCCCCTCTGTCCATCTCCATCTGCTGGTGTCCCTAACACACTGCAGTTGCTGCCTCTCACACCATCTCCGTCTGCTGGTGTCCCGAACACACTGCAGTTGCTGCCTCTCACACCATCTCCATCTGCTGGTGTCCCTGACACACTGCAGTTACTGCCCTGCTCACGACCTCACATTCACTCCGATTTGCAGCTTTGTCCACTGGCTGCTGTTGTTGACAACAGCAACCACAAGGTGGCGCTGCACTGGCACATGCGCAAACGTATCCTATTCCCGTTAACCAACAGGGTCTGCACGTTCATTCGCTGCCAGGACTAAAGATGGCGCCGGTCAAATAATCACAGAGGCGGGTGGAGGGTGGGAGGTGGAGCTGGGGGTCTGGAGGGTGGTGGGGGAGGAGGGGGAATGGGATTTAGTTCCAGTGTTTGAAACCCTTCAGCTCTTTCTATGATTTCACTAATTTAACAATGAGATTGAGAGGGTATTTCACCCCCTTCTTCAGCTCCTGTCTGAATTTAGTCTGGGTCACAATGTAAATACATGTGTTGGTGCAGGAACTGAGAATCTGCAGCATCTTTGATGTTTGATCTGTGATAAAGACAGGGTTAGTGTAGGAGGAATAACAATAATTATCTGTAATTCTCCTATAAATGCGATACACAACCCAGGTCACCGATAACAGGGTAAAACTGCCGGATATACCGAAGAGTAAAATAATTGATTTTCTGCGATACTCCATCTCTGGGTCCTTGTGATTCTCTGCATTGCTGTGGCGCCGGAATCCCCTGCGGACTTTACTGGAGAATAAAATCCGTCTGACAGTCAGAACATTGAGCAGCAAAATCAGAAAGACCGGGACACAAGGGGTTAAAATGAGGTTAAACAATTCAAATGCCCCCCATATGGGGGAAGTAAAGAAGCTCAGTTTATTAACACAACCCATGGGAACATTATCAATTATGTAATCTTGTTTCAGTGTAAAGTACCAGGGGAGAGACTCCAAACAGCCCAGCACACTCACTGTTCCCACAACCACAGCCGCCCTTTTCTCGCTGCAATATTTTGTTTTCAGCTTCTCACAACAAATGGCCACAAATCGATCAAAGGTGAAAGTGACTGTGAGCCAGACAGAAACAACTGTGGATGCAGAAAGCAGAACGATAATGAGAGAACACACAGGAGTAATGTTCAGGAATGAAAATGGGAAATAAATTGAAACAGTCATGTGCAATATGGGTTCAGTGATAACGACCAGGAGATCAGACACTGCCATTCCCACCAGGTAGACACTGATACATTTGGAGAGACCGCACTTTCCTCGGGACAGGATCACAATCGCCACCAAGTTAACTGGAAGGGAGAGAGAAAAGGAAGCAGAGAAATTACTGATCAGACCTGGAGACAAAACAGCAGTTTGACAGGATCTGGGCTGAAATTTCCAGCTTTGTTGCTGCATCGAGCAGTGAAAACTGATTCATTGACCCGGGCAGTGCTTTGTCACAGTGAAATGTTTGAAAACACAGTTATTAATAATGAATTGGGAAATTGATGCAGAAAGTGAACAAAGTCAGCACCGGATGTACTGGAAGTACTGAGTGAGGATGCAGTGTCAGTGGGGAAATGAGAAGGGGTTTTACAGAGATGGAATCCAAAGGGTTAATTGGGAATGTGTCTACAGACTGTTGGTTGGGAAGGTTTGGGGAGAGCGGGATATGTAGCTGGTTTGTTGCTCTGGGTTCAGGGAACCGACAGAGACTGTTATCAAATGGGAAAACTGCAGTGCTGTGTTAGAGTATCAGCAAAGATCTCGAATGGCAGAGCAGGCTCGAAGGGCTGAATGGCCTCCTCCTGCTCCCATGTTACTGTATTCCTATCAGGTTGGACGTGGCAGCTGGAGGTGGAGACAGTGAGTGAGATTGGGAGGGAGAGAAGGAAGAGGACATGTTGGAACAGGAGGGGAGACTGGAGCAGATGGTTTGGGAATGTGGATAAACTGAAGCAATGGGTGAGGAGACTGAGGATTCAATACAGTGAGAGGAGAGGCTGAGATTCACAGGGAGAGACTGCAGCAGAGTGTTAGAGGAAATCTAATCTATAGATCCCAGTAATACAACTCAATTAATACATTCAAACAATAATCCCTGTGGTTATTGGCGTTGGAGAACAGTTCATTGTTTCTACAATATAGTCAATATATTTAGTTTGTACAGGCTATTAAATATAAATTTAAATATATTTCTGATATCAGCCTCGCTCTTTATTGAATTCAGCAGTCACAGAGATTTTAAAGTGTGGTATTTAAATAATGAATTACCATCAGTGATGAACTGATTCTATTCTGTTTATTCAGTCACTAAGTAAGGAATAGGAACTTTCTACAAAACAAAATGAGGACCTGACAGAAATCAACACAGAGGATCAAGTCCAAGAGGAAAATGAACACAATCTGACAACAGACAACTTCAACTCACAGTTTCTCTCACCAATTGTTCTGAACATTCCAGCACTTTATGATAGTGAATTATTTACACTGCTGCTTCTTTCACTTTCTCTTTACTTCTGCTTTTCCTTTTCCGTCGGTTTCGTTCTCCCTGCTTCTTTTCTCCTTCCCTATCTCTCTGGAGTACTCACACCCTGTAAATTGTTACTTAATGCTGCTTTTCACATATGATTTATTGCTAACATTCTGCGTCTGTGTTCTGTTCACCAGCCCCAGGTTCAATGATTCTATTCTCAGAGTCAGTTTGTTCAATGGTGACTCTGTGAATAATTTAATGTATCTACAGAACACTCAAGTCTCCACCTGTTCACCTACACTCTTCACTTCATCTACAATACATGAAATAAACAGGATCGAAAGCTACTTCCAGACAAACCTCACAATCATTGAAATTCCTTCTCCTGGAATTATAAAGTAATCTGTTAGAATGTGGGATTGTTTAATTAATAAAAAACCAACATCAGCGCTGCCGCTGATAATCTACAGATAAATGGAAAGACTCTTGATTCCAACTGACAGAGTGTAAACCAATAAAACATCACATCAATACTTTCTATTTTATAATGTAGTCCAGTGACAGTGAAGGTCCACAGTGAAGCAGAGAAGGAGAAGTGAAAGTGTCAGCAGCAATCTCAGTTCAGTAGCCAGACTTCTGAAGCAGCATCAGACGCACACAGAATGAAATAATATTTGATAAAAATGATAATCAAAAAATACATTGAAATCCCAGTTAAACTGAGCCATGTTATTGGGGAGGGAGGACATTGTTCTGTCCCCTTGTAACACTGAAACCTTGAGATGTCTCATTATCAATCACTGAAAAAAATCATAAAAATATTCCAGGACCGGTTAGATCCACATCATGAAACTGTTAAAAACTCCTAATGGTCTGATTATTGATCCTCACTGAAACATCTCATTCCAATACATTCAATGCACAGAATAATCCAGAAATAATGCCACAGTTACTAAAAACAATACCATTAAATACATAATACAATTCCTACAAGAATGAAACAGTAGACAATGAGGAGATTCCATCAGTAAATTGCTGGAAAAGAACAGGTGACTGTGTAACACACACAGAGGGAAATAATACCCAGTGCAGCAGCACAGTTAACATTGATTTACACCATTAACAGCTGAGATACTGGCTGACCAGCAACTCCAATTGCTGCAAGTACAGGATAATAAATAAATATGAACTGAACGAATACTGGATATCCCATTTCTCTGAGAAGCAGAGACTTCTATTAGCCTGGAATCCAATGCTCCACCAGGCACTCTGAGCTGATCCATTCCAATGGGTCCTGATTTATACAGGGGATAAGTCTCCACTGACACGGTTATACCCCTGATCATTGCTATTAGTTACACTCACCTGAACAAACACATTACATCAGCAGCTTTGACTCTGATGTAAATAATGTGGTGGATAAAACACAATCATTTCAATGTCAATGACATTTTCTGAGTAAGACCTCTCTCGGAATAAACCTGAAATCTGTACTCATACTGGACGGATCCTACAATTATGAGAGGCATCATTTACATTTTCCATATTATTGTATTGACCTTGTTCACTCCTGGCATTTCTATTGTAAATGTAACTGATCTGTCTGCAGTGGACACTGAATCCAGGGACAAAATCAATCCCATTTCACTCTGTTCCTGCCTTTTCCCAGTTAAAATGTGAACTTTGAGTCTCTGATTCGGGACCATGTTCAGGGTTCCAGCCCAGAAACTACTGTGAGTGATATTACGGGACACACACTGTGCGCTCCAATGTGGAGGCAGTTGGGTAGTGATAATATCACTGGTCACGTAATGCAGAGGCCCAACCTGATGGCCTGGGGACAGGGGTTCATATCCCACCACGGCAGCTATATAAAACAGAGGGAGCTCCCTTTCTATGTATAAAGTAGAGCGAGCTCGCTCTCCAGCTAGAAAGTGGAAGCAACTCCCTCTCTATGTCTAAAGTGGATGGAGCTTCCTCTCCATTTATAAAGTTGTGCGCGATGAAGGAAAGAGGAGAGAGGGAAACGAAAGCAAATGGGGAAATGGAGAGAGAGGGACAACGTGGAAGACAGTGAGAGACAGAAGAGATAGTGAAATGAGACCTTGACGGAACCCCAGTAACAATCCCCATTGTCTGCCCAGTCCGGTATTTGGGGTTTGATGTGAATGGTTTAGGGATGAGTGTTAGATGAGTGTTTGATATTTTTAAACAGCATTGACATTCCCAACAAAAGCAAGAGTTAAAGATTCAAAATTAACCAAAGAAATGGCTCAAAGCATTGCTGTCCATGTCCAGAGGGACGGAGAGATGGAGGGAGTGAGAGACAGATGGAGAGAGACACAGACAGAGTGGGACAGAGACAGAGGGAGAGAGAGAGAGAGAGACAGAGCAAGAATGATAGAGAAAAAAGCAGAAACAGAGACAAGGGAGAGAGACAGAAAGGGAGGCAGGCAAATGCTGAGTGAGACAGACAGAAAGGGAATCAGGCAGCTGCAGAGGGAGAGAGACAGGGAGAAAGTGAGTGAGACAGATACAGAGGGAGATAGACAGATGCAGAGGGAGAAAGGGAGAGAGAGACAGAGAGGGAGGGAGACAAACAGAGGGAGAAACAGAGACAGAGGGAGAGACAGACAGAGAGAGAGGGAGGGCGAGATTAAAGGAAAAACTTTACATCTAATAATGTTGAAAAAGGATCAAAAAAGGATAAAAAGTATAACTGGCTGTGTGCAAGAACGAAATTTGAAAGGATAGATCAGGGGTTTGTTGTTAGTGTTTTGGGGGTGAGTGTTGGATCAGTGATTGATATTTTCAAACTGAAGTGACATTTAATATTATTGAAAAAAAATTATTAAACACTGACAATCTTTAGAAGCAGGGGAAATGGGATACAGTGTGTGAGGGGAGCTTGACAGAACCTCAGTAACAATCTCCATTATCTGCACAGTCCTGTATTGGGGATTTAGTGTGAGAGTTTATGGGGCGAGTGTTGATCAGTGTTTGATATTTTCAAACTGCAGTGACGTTCCCAGCAAGGGCAAGATTTACAGGTTCAAAATTAACCAAGAAATGGATAAAAACATTTCTGTCCAAGGAGAGAGAGATGGTGTTAGAGACAGATTCATGGAAAGAGGCAGAGAAAGAGGGAGAGGGTGAGGGAGAGAGAGATAGAGAGAGAAAGATGGGAAGAAACAGACATGAGAGGGAGAGACAGAGAGAGGATGAGACAAGTTGTAACAATCATTAACAATCCGCATTATCTGCCCAGTCCTGTTTTTGGAGGTTAGTGTGAGTGTTTTAGGGGTGAATGTTGGATCAGTGTTTCATATTTTCAAACTGCAGTGACATTCCCAACAAGGCTGTTAAAGTATATAAGAGCAGGGATGTTATGCTGGAAGTGTATAACTCATTGCTTAAGCATCATAATGAGACCTCCCAGGGCAGGTACAGTGTGAGTTCAGATACAGAGTAAAGCAGTGGCTTCAGAGAAGGAGGGTGAGACGGGCAGAAAGAGTGAGGAGATACGGGGAGGCAGGCAGATTGTAGGAGAAACTTTACATCGAAGAACATGAAAAAAATAAATAATTAAAAATTTAAATGGACTGCGCACTGAAAATACTGTCCGCACACAACAACTAAAGTCTCACACCATCTTAACTTGAAACTATATCGCCGTTCATTCACTGTTCCTGGGTCAAAATCCTGGAACTCCCTTCCTAACAGCACTGTGGGTGTACCTACCCCACATGGACTGCAGCGGTTCAAGAAGGAGGCTCAACACCACCTTCGCAAGAGCCATTAGGAATGGGTAATAAATGCTGGCCTGGCCAGTAACGCACACATCCAACAAATAAATAAGGCAAATAAAAAGTTGATACCGAGTCACTTAAGGAGCTATTAGACGAGACGAACAAAAAATTGGTGAAATAGGTTGGTTGGAGGGAGCGTCTTCAAAGAGAAAAGAGAGTTAGTGAGACGGAGAGGTTTAGGAAAGGAATTCCAGAGTTAGGGTCTTGGCAGCTTGAAGGCACGGCCACCAATGGTGGAACGATTCAAATTGGGGATGGTCAAGAGGCCAGAATTAGAGGATCACAGATATTGGTGGATTGTGGAGCTGGAGGAGATTGCAGAGATAGGGAGGGGTCATTTGTGGAAGACAGTTCCCAACTTCTCCCACTCTTTGTATGTAGATGTGTTTCTAAATTTCATCTTTGAAGGGCTTTTGACTAATTTTTGATTTTTAGACAGTCCCCCCCCGTCCGAGACTGTCCCCATCGAATACTCACAGGGAAGGTACGCACGGGGTTAGATACAGAGTAAAGATCTATCTACCAATGCCAGACTCGCTGTTCCTCTGTCTCTTTCTCCTCATCTCTCACCGCCTGCGATGCCCTTTCTCTGTCTCTCCTTCTCCCTCTTCCCATCCTGAGAGCAAGAGGGAGAGATTGAGATAGTGTGCAGAGGGAGATAGATAGCGAAAAGGGAGAGATAGACTTGGACACCCTCAGAAGCCCTCTGACACTCTGACACTCTCTGACACTCTCTGACACTCTCTGACATTCTCTGAGAAGAAATAGGGTTTCAGAGTGTCGAAGAAAGGGGAAGAGAGAGATAGACATGGAGAGAGATTACCAGCAAGAGAGTTTACCAGAGTTTACCTCTATGTCTGTGCCTATCACTCCTTTCCAATTTGTTACCATCTCCATCTATTTTTTTCCCTCTGCCCCGATGGTTCACACTCCATGCCTCTCACTCGTATGTCTGTGTCTACTGCAGTGAAGGATTGCATCAAATTATTATGTTTTACATTTGCTCTTTCAATCTAACTGAACAATCTCTTCGACTGTGAACAGAGGGGCCTTGGAGTGAAAGTCCACTGATTCCTGAGGGTAACAGGACAGGTGGATAAGGTGGTTTAGAAGGCTTACAGAATACTTTAAAATAAAAACAAGAAATGCTGGAACCACTCAGCAGGTCTGGCTGCATCTGTGAAAAGAGAAGCAGAGTTAACGTTTCGGGTCAGTGACCCTTCTTCGGAACTCTTTCCTTTATTGGCTGATGTAGAGAATATAAGAGCAGGGAGGTTATGCTGTAACTGTATAAAACACTAGCTAGACCACAGCTAGAATACTGTGTACAGTTCTGGTCACCACATTACAGGAAGGATGTGATCATACTGGAGAGGGTACAGAGGACATTTACAGAGGATGTTGTCAGGAACGGAGAATTTTAACTACGTGTAAAGATTGGACAGGCTGGAATTGTTTTCTTTGGAACAAAGAAGGTTGAAGGGAAGATTTAATTGAGGTGTATAAAATAATGACGGGCCAAGATAGAGTGGATAGGAAAAACCCATTACCCTTAACAGAGGGGTCAATAACCATGGGCATGGATTACAAGATTTCCGCACCAATATCATGAGGGTGTGATCGCTCAAATGGTGGAATACCTGGCTGGATGTTTACAATGGAGCGATTTCCTTCCTGATCATCAAAACTGTCCGAATGGGCCCCAACTTCATCCACATATCTCCCACTCTACCAATATTTCACTCGACAAACCTATGTTTCTCTGTTTGCGTACACAACAGTGAATACATTGAATAAATAGATCTTACATTGTGCCTTTCAATACACCCCAACAATCTCTCTCTCTCCAACCTTGTCCCTCTAAACAGCACTCTCTCTATCTGCATATCGAAGCCTCTCTCCCTCTGTCTCCCTCTTAGTGTCAGAGATAGCAGGAGGGAGAGACAGAGAGAGACACAGAGAACAACCCCAGCTTCTCCAATCTATCCACGTAACTGAAGTCCCTCATCCCTGGAACCATTCTTGTGAATCTTTTCTGCACACTCTCTAATGCCCCCACATTCTTCAGAAAGTACGTTGTCCAGAATTGGACAATGTTCCAGTTGAAGGCAAACCAGCGTCTTACAAAGGTCATAATTTCCTTGCTTTTGTGTTCAATGTCTCTATTTATAATCTCAGGACACCTTCTGCCGTTTAACCACTTTCTGAACCTGCCCTGCCACCTTCAGTGATTGGTGCACAAATATCCCCCAGATGTTTCTGTTCCTGCACCTCCTTTAGAATTCTATCCTTTACTTTATAGCGTCTCTCATCCTTCTTCCTAAACGTGGAGGCGGAAGATAGCGGGCATGGTTCTGAATGAATACATTGCGACTGTCTTCACAAAAGAGGGGACACAGACATTGTAGTCAATGAGGAGGGGTTTGAAATATTGAATGGGATAAACAGTGACAGAGGAAATATTAAGGGATTCAGCATCTTTGAAAGCTGATAATTCACCAGGCTCTGGCTGTTAAGAGGTGCAAGGGAGGAAATATCAGTGGCTCTGACCATCATTTTCCAACCCTCTCTGGTTACAGTCGTGCTGCTGGAGGACTGCGTATGTTGTACTATTGATTAACAAGGGAGAAAGTAAAAGACTGAATAATTATAGGCCACCCAGCCTAATCACTGTGGAGGGCAATTTATTGGGCACAAGGGAATGATTAATTCCTTTCTAGTACTGTGTCTCAGTGTCTCCGTGTCTGTGTCTCTGTCACAATTTGAGCAGCACCGTTACATTGGTGAGGAGTCGGTCTCTGGAATAAATGTCCCAGTGTTGTGGTAACATAAAATGGCCACCGAGAACCAGCCTAAAATGGCTGACTAATGTTTGTGGATTTCCACAGATATTTGAGAGAGGAGAGAGAGAGACAGACAGACAGACAGAAAGAGAGACAAAGAGAGACACACAGACCAAGACGCAGAGAGTGATCGCAAGAAATTTGTCACTGGACAGAGGAAGAGGAGGAGGCCATTTGGCAACTCAGACCTCTTCTGTCATTCAATGAGCTCATGGCTGATGTGTGATCTAACTCCATGTACCTATCTTTGCCCCTGAATACCTTTGATTGACAAAAATCGATCAAACTCAGATTTAAAAACGAACAAGTGTCTCAGCATCAATTGCCGTTTGTGGAAGAGAGTTCCAAACTGATACCACACCTGGTGTGTTGTCGTGTTTCTTCATTTCACTCCTGAAAGGTTTTTAGACTTCGTTTAGATTTTTAGACTCTGCCCCCAAGTTCCTGACTCCGCAGCCAGTGGGAATTGTTACTCTCTGTCCACCCGTTCAGTTTCCCTTATTATCTTGAAAACATTCATCAAATAACCCAATAACCTTCCAAATTCCAGGGAAAGGACATGTTGGAGCAGGAGGGGAGGCTGGAGCAGATGGTTTGGGAAAGTGTATAAACTGTAGCAATGGATGAGGAGACTGAGGATTCAATACAGTGAGAGGAGAGGCTGAGATTCACAGGGAGAGACTGCAGCAGAGTGTTAGAGGAAATCTAATCTATAGATCCCAGTAATACAACTCAATTCACACATTCAAACAATAATCCCTGTGGTTATTGGTGTTGGAGAACAGTTCATTGTTCATACAATATAGTCAATATATTTAGTTTGTACAGGCTATTAAATATAAATTTAAATATATTTCTGATATTAGCCTCGCTCTTTATTGAATTCAGCAGTCACAGAGATTTTAAAGTGCAGTATTTAAATAATGAATTACCATCAGTGATGAACTGATTCTATTCTGTTTATTCAGTCACTAAGTAAGGAATAGGAACTTTCTCCAAAACAAAATGAGGACCTGACAGAAATCAACACAGAGGATCAAGTCCAACAGGAAAATGAACACAATCTGACAACAGACGACTTCAACTGACAGTGTCTCTCACTAATTGTTCTGGAAATTCCAGCAGTTTATGATAGTGAATTATTTACACTGCTGCTTCTTTCTCTTTCTCTTTACATCTGCTTTTCTTTTTCCATCGGTTTCTTTTCCCTGCTCCTTTTCTCCTTCCCCATCTCTCCGGAGTACTCACACCCTGGAAACTGTTACTTCATGCTACTTTTCACATTTGATTTATTCCTAACATTCTCTGTCTGTGTTATGTTCACCAGCCCCAGGTTCAATGATTCTATTCTCAGAGTCTGTTTGTTCAATGGTGAAACCTCTGTGAATAATTTAATGTATCTACAGAACACTCAAGTCTCCACCTGTTCACCTACACTCTTCACTTCATCTACAATACATGAAATAAACAGGATCGAAAGCTACTTCCAGACAAACCTCACAATCATTGAAATTCCTTCTCCTGGAATTATAAAGTAATCTGTTAGAATGTGGGATTGTTTAATTAATAAAACACCAACATCAGCGCTGCAGCTGATAATCTACAGATAAATGGAAAGACTCTTGATTCCAACTGACAGAGTGAAAACCAGTAAAACATCACATCAATACTTTCTATTTTACAATGTAGTCCAGTGACAGTGAAGGTCCACAGTGAAGCAGAGAAGGAGAAGTGAAAGTGTCAGCAGCAAATTCAGTTCAGCAGCCAGACTTCTGAAGCAGCGTCAGACACACACAGAATAAAATAATATTTGATAACAGTGATAATCAATAAATACATTGAAATCACAGTTAGACTGAGCCATGTTATTGGGGAAAGAGGACATTGTTCTGTCCCCTTGTAACACTGAGCCTATGAGATATCTCATTATCAATCAATGAAAAAAAAAATCCTAAAAATATTCCAGGACCGGTTAGATCCGCATCATGAAAACTGTTTAAAACTCCTAATGGTCTGATTATTGATCCTCACTGAAACATCTCATTCCAATACATTCTATACACAGAATAATCCAGTAATAATGCCACAGTTACTAAAAACAATACCATTAAATACATAATACAATTCCTACAAGAATGAAACAGTAGACAATGAGGAGATTCCATCAGTAAATTGCTGGAAAATAACAGGCGGCTGTGTAACACACACAAAGGGAAATAATACCCAGTACAGCAGCACAGTGAACATTGATTTACACCATTAACAGCTGAGATACTCGCTTACCTGGAACTCCAATTGCTGCAAGTACAGGATAATAAATGTCTTCTATCTGAAAGATTACTGGATATCCCATTTCTGAGAGAAGCAGGGACTTCGATTAGCCTGGAATCCACAGCTCACCCAGGCACGCTGAGCTCATCCATTCCAATGGGTCCTGATTTATACAGGGGATAAGTCTCCACTGACACGCTTATACCCCTGATCATTGCTATTAGTTACACTCACCTGAACAAACACATTACATCAGCAGCTTTGACTCTGATGGAAATAATGTGGTGGAGAAAGCACAATCATTTCAATGTCAATTACATTTTCTGAGCAAGACCTCTCTCGGGAATAAACCTGAAATCTGTACTCATACTGGATGGATGGCAATTATGAGAGGCATCATTTACATTTTCCATATTATTGTATTGACCTTGTTCACTCCTGGCATTTCTATTGTAAATGTAACTGATCTATCTGCAGTGGACACTGAATCCAGGGACAAAAGCGATCCCGTTTCACTCTATTCCTGCCTTTTCCCAGTTAAAATGTGAAATTTGAGTCTCTGATTCGGGACGATGTTCAGGGTTACAGCCCAGAAACTACTGTGAGTGAGATTGGGGGACAAACTCTGTTCACATCCATTGGGGAGGCTGTGGCATAAGAATAATATCACTGGTCAAGTAATCCAGAGGCCAGAGGGAGCTCCCTCTCTATGTATAAAGTAGAGGAGCTCCGCCTCCACGTATAAAGTGGAAGGAGCTCCCTCTCTATGTAGAAAGTGGAGGGAGCAACCTCTTTATTTATAAAGTGGAAGGAGCACCCTCTCCAGTTATAAAGTTGGGGGCGATAAAGGAAAGAGAAGAAAGGGAAACGGAAACAAATGGGGAAATGGAGAGAGAGGGACAAATTGGAAGACAGTGAGAGACAGAAGAGATAGCGAAATGAGACCTTGACGGAACCCCAGTAACAATCCCCATTGCCTGCCCAGTCCGGTATTTGGGGTTTAATGTGAGGGTTTTAGGGATGAGTGTTAAATGAGTATTTGATATTTTCAAACTGCATTGACATTCCCAACAAAAGCAAAAGTTAAAGATTCAAAATTAACCAAACAAATGGCTCAAAGCATTGCTGTTCATGTGCAGAGGGGCGGAGAGATGGAGGGTGTGAAACACAGACGGACAGAGACACAGACAGAGTGGGATAGAGACAGAGGGAGAGAGAGAGAGACAGAGCTAGAATGATAGAGAAAAAACGAGAAAGAGAGACAGAGGGAGAGAGACAGAAAGGGAGGCAGGCAAATGCTGAGTGAGACAGACAGAAAGGGAGGCAAGCAGATGCAGAGGGAGACAGACAGGGAGAAAGCAAGTGAGACAGATACAGAGGGAGAGAGACAGAAGCAGAGGGAGAAAGGGAGAGAGAGACAGAGAGGGAGGGAGACAAACAGAGGGAGAAACAGAGACAGACAGAGAGAAAGGGAGGGCGAGATTATTGGAAAAAATTTACATCTAATAATGTTGAAAAAGGATCGAAAAAGGATAAAAAGTATAACTGGCTGTGTGCAAGAGACAGAGATTGAAGGAGAGAGGGAGTGACTGGGAGGGAAAGAGAGATGGAGAGATAGAGATAGAGAGAGACAGAGATAGAAGGAGAGACGGAGAGAGAAGGAGAGATTGGGAGAGACAGAGAGGGAAAGGCATTTGGAGAGACAGAGAGAGAGAGAGGGGCAGAGATAGAAGGAAAGAGAGGGAGTGACAGGGAGGGAAAGATAGAGAGAGAGACAGTGAGAAGGAGAGAGAGGGAGAGACAGAGAGGGAAAGACAGATGGAGGGACAGAGAGAGAGAGACAGAGAGAGAAGGAGAGAGAGGTAGTGTCAGGGAGGGAAGGACGGATGGACAGATGGAGGGATTGAGAGAGAGAGAGACAGAGATAGAAGGAGAGAGAGGGAGAGACAGAAAGGGAAAGACAGATGGAGGGACAGAGAGAGAGACAGAGACAGAGAAAGAAGGAGAGATTGGGAGAGACAGAGATGGAAAGGCAGTTGGAGAGACAGAGAAAGAGACAGAGATCGAAGGAGAGCGAGGGAGTGTCAGGGAGGGAAAGACAGATGGAGGGATAGAGAGAGAGAGACAGGGAGAGAAATGGAGTGACAGGGAGGGATGGACAGACGGTGGGATAGAGAGAGAGAGACAGAGATAGGAGAGAGATGGAGTGATGGGTTGGCGGTGGGAAGACAGATGGAGGGACACAGAGAGAGGCAGAGATGGAAGTAGAGAGAGGGAGTGATGGAGAGGGAAAGACAGATGGAGAGACAGAGAGAAAGACAGAGATAGAAGGAGAGAGAGGGAGTGACAGGGAGGGAAAGACAGACGGAGGGACAAAGTGAGAGACAGAGAGAGAAGGAGAGAGAGGGAGAGACAGAGAGGGAAAGACAGATGGAGAGACAGAGATAGAAGGAGAGAGATGGAGAGACGGGAGGGAAGGACAGATGGAGGGATAGAGAGAGAGAGAGACAGAGATAGAAGGAGAGAGAGGGAGTGTCAGGGAGGGAAAGACTGATGGAGGGACAAAGTGAGCGACAGAGAGAGAAGGAGAGAGATGGAGTGACAGGGAGGGAGGGACAGATGGAGGGATAGAGAGAGAGAGATAGAGATAGTAGGAGAGAGAGGGAGTGACAGCAAGGAAAGACAGATGGAGGGATAGAGAGAGAGAGACAGAGATAGAATGAGAGAAAGGGAGTGACAGAGAGGGAAAAATAGTTGGAGGGACAGAGAGAGAGAGAAGGAGGGAGAGGGAGAGACAGAGAGAAGGAGAGTGGGAGTGACAGTGAGCGAAAGACAAATGGTGGAACAGAGAGAGAGACAGAGATAGAAGGAGAGAGAAGGAGTGACTGGGATTGAAAGGCAGATGGAGGGACAGAGAGAGAGAGAGAGACAGAGAGAGAGGCAGAGAGAGAGGCAGAGAGAGAGAGAAGGTGAGAGACGGAGAGACAGGGAGGGAAAGACAGATGGAGAGACAGAGAGAGAGACAGAGATAGAAGGAGAGAGAGGGAGAGACAGAGAGGGAAAGACAGATGGAGGGACGGAGAGAGATACAGAGATAGAAGGAGAGAGAGGGAGAGACAGAGAGGGAAAGACAGATGAAGGGACAGAGAGAGAGGGAGAGACAGAGAGAAGGAGAGAGGGATTGGCAGAGAGGGAAAGACAGATGGAGAGACAGAGATAGAAGGAGAGAGAGGGAGAGACAGAAAGGGAAAGACAGATGGAGGGACAGAGAGAGTGACAGAGAAAGTGGCAGGGACAGAGAGAAGTAGAGAGGGAGTGACGGAGAGGGAAAGACAGATGGAGAGACTGAGAAAGAGAGACAGAGATAGAAGCAGAGAGAGGGAGAGACAGAGAGGGAAAGACAGATGGAGTTACAGAGAGAGACAGCGAGAGAGGCAGAGACAGAGGTAGAAGCATAAAGACGGAGAGACAGAGAGGGAAAGACAGATGGAGGGACAGAGTGAGAGACAGAGCGAGGAAAGAGAGGGAGTGACAGAGAGTGAAAGACAGATGGAGAGACAGAGAGAGAGAGGCAGAGATGGAAGGAGAGAGATGGAGTGACAGGGAGGGAAAGACAGATTAAGGGACAGAGAGAGAGGGAGTGACAGGGAGAGAAAGACAGATGGACAGACAGAGAGAGATAGAAAGGGAGAGAAGGAGAGAGATGGAGTGACAGAGAGGGAAGGATAGATGGAGGGATAGAGAGCGAGGGACATAGATAGAAGGAGTGAGAGGGAGTTTCAGGTGTTGGGGGGTGGGGCGGAGGTGATACAGATGGAGGGACCGGGAGAGAGAGGGAGAGACAGAGAGAAGGAGAGGGGGATTGGCAGAGAGGGAAAGACAGATGGAGAGACAGAGATAGAAGGAGGGAGAGGGAGAGACAGAAAGGGAAAGACAGATGGAGGGACAGAGAGAGTGACAGAGAAAGTGGCAGGGACAGAGAGAAGTAGAGAGGGAGTGACGGAGAGGGAAAGACAGATGGAGAGACTGAGAAAGAGAGACAGAGATAGAAGCAGAGAGAGGGTGAGACAGAGAGGGAAAGACAGATGGAGTTACAGAGAGAGACAGCGAGAGAGGCAGAGACAGAGATAGAAGCATAAAGACGGAGAGACAGAGAGGGAAAGACAGATGGAGGGACAGAGTGAGAGACAGAGCGAGGAGAGAGAGGGAGTGACAGAGAGGGAAAGACAGATGGAGAGACAGAGAGAAAGAGGCAGAGATGGAAGGAGAGAGATAGAATGACAGGGAGGGAAAGACAGATTGAGAGACAGAGAGAGAGAGGCAGAGATGGAAGGAGAGAGATGGAGTGACGGGGAGGGAAAGACAGATTGAGGGAGAGAGAGAGAGGGAGTGACAGAGAGAGAAATGCAGTTGGAGAGACAGAGAGAGAGGGGGGCAGAGATGGAAGGAGAGAGAGGAAGTGACAGGGAGGGAAAGACAGATGGAAAGACAGAGAGAGAGAATGGCAGAGATGGAAGGAGAGAGAGGGATATTGAGGGAGGGAAATATAGATGGAAAGACAGAGAGAGACAGAGATAGAAGGAGAGGGAAAGACATAGAGGGAAAGACAGATGGAGAGACAGAGAGAGAGAATGGCAGAGATGGAAGGAGAGAGAGGGATATTGAGGGAGGGAAATATAGATGGAAAGACAGAGAGAGAGACAGAGAGAGAAGGTGAGAGAGGGAGTGTCAGGGAGGGAAAGACAAATGGAGGGACAGAGAGAGAGAAACAGGGAAAGAGATGGAGTGACAGGCAGGGAAAGACAGATGGAGGGGCAGAGACAGAGAGAGAAGGAGAGATTGGGAGAGACAGAGAGGGAAAGGCCGCTGGAGAGATAGAGAGAGAGAGAGGCAGAGATGGAAGGAGAGAGATGGAGTGACAGGGAGGGAAAGACAGATGGAAAGACAGAGAGAGAGAGATACAGAGATCGAAGGAGAGCGAGGGAGAGCCATAGAGGGAACGACAGATAGAGAGACAGAGGAGAGAGACAGAGATAGAAGGAGAGAGAGGGAGAGACAGCGAGGGAACGACCGATGGAAAGACAGAGAGAGAGAGAGAGAGAGAGAGAGATAGAGAGATAAGGAGACAGAGGAAGAGACAGAGAGGGAAAGACAGGTGGAGGGACAGAGAGAGAGAGAGGCAGAGATGGAAGGAGAGAGACGGAGAAACAGACAAGGAAAGACAGATGGAGGGACAGAGAGAGACACAGAGAGAGAGGCAGAGATAGAAGGGGAGGGGGGAGTGACAGGGAGGGAAAGACATATGGAGAGACAGAGAGAGAGAGACAGAGAGAGAAGGAGGGAGAGTGAAAGACAGAGATGGAAAGACAGATGGAGGGATGGAGAGAGATACAGAGAGAGAGGCAGAGAGAGAGGCAGAGAGAGAGGCAGAGAGAGAGAGAAGGTGAGAGACGGAGAGACAGGGAGGGAAAGACAGATGGAGAGACAGAGAGAGAGACAGAGATAGAAGGAGAGAGAGGGAGAGACAGAGAGGGAAAGACAGATAGAGGGACGGAGAGAGATACAGAGAAAGAAGGAGAGAGAGGGAGAGACAGAGAGGGAAAGACAGATCGCGGGACAGAGAGAGAGGCAGAGAGAGAGGCAGAGAGAGAGGCAGAGAGAGAGAGAGAGAAGGTGAGAGAGGGAGAGACAGGGGGGGGAAGACAGATGGAGAGACAGAGAGAGAGACAGAGATAGAAGGAGAGAGATGGAGAGACAGAGACAGAGAGAGAGACAGAGATAGAAGAAGAGTGTGGAGAGATAGAGAGGGAAAGACAGATGGAGGGACATACTGAGAGACAGAGATGGAAGGAGAGTGTGGAGTGACAGGGGGTGAAAGACCGATGGAGGGACAGAGAGAGAGACAGAGAGAGAGGCAGAGAGAGAAGGAGAGAGAGGGAGAGAAAGAGATGGAAAGACAGATGGAAGTACAGAGAGAGAGACAGAGAGAGAGCGGGAGTGACAGAGATAGAAGGAGTGAGACGGAGAGACAGAGAGGGAAAGACAGATCGAGGGACAGAGTGAGAGACAGAGAGAGAGGCAGAGACAGAGAGAGACAGAGAGAGAGGGAGTGTTAGGAAGGGAAAGCCAGATGGACGGACAAAGTGAGAGACAGAGATAGAAGGAGAGAGGAGGAGTGACAGAGAGGGAAAGACAGATGAAGGGACAAGAGAGAGAGACAGAGAGAGAGGCAGAGAGAGAAGGAGAGAGAGGGAGAGACAGAGAGGGAAAGACAGATGGAGGGACAGGCAGAGAGCGACAGGGAGAGAGATGGAGTTACAGGGAGTGAAGGACAGATGGAGGGATAGAGAGAGAGAGAGACAGAGATAGGAGAGTGAGGGAGTGACAGAGATAGAAGGAGTGAGACGGAGAGACAGAGAGGCAAAGACAGATGGAGGGACAGAGAGAGAGACAGAGAGAGTGGCAGAGACAGAGAGAGAAGGAGAGAGAGGGAGTGTCAGGAAGGGAAAGCCAGATGGAGGGACAAAGTGAGAGACAGAGTGAGAAGGAGAGAGATGCAGGGACAGGGAGGGAAGGAAGGATGGAGGGACAGAGAGAGAGAGACAGAGATCGAAGGAGAGAGGAGGAGATGGTGTAAGGGAGGCACTAATGGAGTCATGGAAAGAGAGAGAGAGAGAGAGAGAGATGTAAACAGAGTCATGGACAGAGGGTGAGGAAGAGAGATAGGGAGAGACAAAGTAAAAGAAGGAGAGAGAGAGAGAGAGAGATGGAGAGGCAGAGAGTTGGAGAGACAGAGAGAGGGAGGGCGAGATGGTGTGAGAGAGACAGAGGCATGGACAGAGGCAGAGAGAGAGAGAGAGGGAGAGACAGTGAGAGACAGAGAGAGCCAGAGAGAGAGAAAGAAACAGAGAGGGAGGGAGAGAGAGATAGAGAGGGAGAGACTGGGATTCAGAGGGTAACAGAGAGGGAGAGACTGGGATTCAGAGGGTAATGGACAGGGAGAGACTGGGATTCAGAGGGTAACAGAGGGAGAATTAGAGATGAAGAGTGAAGATGGGAGAAAGACAAAGTACAGTGTTCGTAACACATGGATAAAGAGGAACAGAGAGGTGAGACAGGGCTTGAGAGAGTAAAAGACAGAGGAAGGAGAGATAGAGGTGGAGAGATTACCAGGAACATAAATCTCCAGCAGTCTCTTCATGCTGATCACTTCTTTTCTCTGGATGCGGCAGGATTTCAGAGCTTAGATCTGATCCGTTAGTTATGGGATCGCTTAGCTCTGTCTATCGCATGCTGCTTACGCAGTTTGGCACGCAGATAGTCCTGGGTTGTAGCTTCACCAGGTTGACACCTCCTTTTGAGGTATGCCTGGTGCTGCTCCTGGCATGCCCTCCTGCACACTTCACTGAACCGGGGTTGGTCTCCTGGCTTGATGGGAATGGTAGAGTGGGGGATATGCCGGGCCATGAGGTTACAAATTGTCTTTCTTTGTGTCTGTCTGTCTGTCTCTCGTTCCCAACTCTCTCAGAACATCAGTCAGCCATTTTAGGTTTGTTCACGGTGGCCATTTTATGTTACAGCAGCACTGGGATATTTATTTCAGAGACTGACTCCTCACTAATGCACGCTTCAAACGTGACAGAGAAACGGGTCCTGGGGTTCAGTTGAATGTAGCTTCTCATCCCGAAAAGTGTTAGCAAACGTGTTTTTCAAATCAATTCCGCAACAACCTCAACAGGAGAAAAAACCACCAACAAATGCAACAACAACCTCAACAGGAGAAAAAAACACCAACAAATGCAACAACAACCTCAACAGGAGAAAAAAACATCAACAAATGCAACAACAACCTCAACAGGAGAAAAAAAACACCAACAAATGCAACAATTTCAACAGGAAAAGAACGGCTTCCCGAGGACTAAAACACCTAACAAATACAACAACTTCAGTAGGAGAAAAGCCACTAACAAATTCAACATCATCAGAAGGGGAAAACACACCGATAAATAGGGCAGTGGCACAAGCTGTTGGAGGGACAGGAAATGGTTTACGAAGGGACAGAGTATCTGATCACACCCGGGATGGTGGAATTGAGTATTTATTAAATGGTAAGAGATTAGAAAGCGCAGATGTACAAAGCGACCTGGGTGTCCCCGTCAATAAGTCACTGAAAACTAACATGCAGGTGCAGAATGCAATTCAGAAGGCTAATGGGATGTTAGTCTTCATCACAAGAGGATTTGAGTACAGGAGTAGTGAAGTCTTGCTTCAATCACACAGAACCTTGGTTAGACCGCACCTGGAGTACTGTCTGCAGTTTTGGCCCCCTTAACTTAGGAAGGATATTATTGCCAGAGAGGGAGTGCAATGAAGGTTCACCAGACTTGTTCCCGGGATGACGGGACTGTCCTATGGTGAGAGATTGGGGAAACTGAGACAGAGAGAGAGAGAGAGAAATTGTGTGAGAGAGACACAAACAGAGTCATGGACAGAGAGAGAGAGGAGAGACAGAGAGAGAGCAACAGACAGAGAGACACAAAGAGTGAGAGAAACAGAGAGAGAGGGAGACAGGAAGAGGTAGAGAGAAGCAGTGAGAGAGTGAGATAGAGGGGGAGAGTGAGATAGAGGAGCAGGGTCGGATAGAGGGGGAGAGGCAGATAGAGGGGGAGAGTGAGATAGAGGGGGAGAGTGAGAGAGAGAGGGAGAGTGAGAGAGAGAGGGAGTGAGATAGAGGGGAAGAGTGAGATAGAGGGGAAGATTGAGATAGAGGGGAAGATTGAGATTGAGGGTGTGTGTGTGATAGAGGGGGTGTGTGAGATAGAGGGTGTGTGTGAGATAGAGGGGGGAGAGTGAGATAGAGGGGGAGAGTGAGATAGAGGGGGAGTGGGAGATAGAGGGGGTGTGGGAGATAGAGGGGGAGGGGGAGATAGAGGGGGAGGGGGAGATAGAGGGGGGAGAGAGGGAGATAGAGGGGGGAGAGGGAGATAGAGGGGGGAGAGGGAGTGAGAGGGGGAATGGGGAGAGTGGGGGAGAGGGAGGGAGAGGGGGGAGAGGGAGTGAGAGGGGGTTGGGAGTGAGAGGGGGAGAGGGAGAGAGAGGGGGAGAGGGAGAGAGAGGGGGTGAGGGGGAGAGACAGATAGAGGGTGAAAGTGAGATAGAGGGGAAGAGTGAGATAGAGGGGAGAGTGAGATAGAGGGGGAGAGTGAGATAGAGGGGGAGAGGAAACAAAATGGGGGAGAGTGAGATAGAGGGGGTGTGTGAGATAGTGGGGGTGTGTGAGATAGTGGGCCTGTGTGAAATAGAGGGTGTGTGTGAGATAGAGGGGGTGTGTGAGATAGAGAGGGTGTGTGAGATAGAGGGGGTGTGTGAGATAGAGGGGGTGTGTGAGATAGAGGGGGTGTGTGAGATAGAGGGGGTGTGTGAGATAGAGGGGGTGTGTGAGATAGAGGGGGAGAGTGAGATAGAGGGGGTGTGTGAGATAGAGGGGGTGTGTGAGATAGAGGGGGTGTGTGAGATAGAGGGGGTGTGTGAGATAGAGGGGGTGTGTGAGATAGAGGGTGTGTGTGAGATAGAGGGGGTGTGTGAGATAGAGGGGGTGTGTGAGATAGAGGGGGAGAGTGAGATAGAGGGGGTGTGTGAGATAGAGGGGGTGTGTGAGATAGAGGGGGTGTGTGAGATAGAGGGGGTGTGTGAGATAGAAGGGGTGTGTGAGATAGAGGGGGTGTGTGAGATAGAGGGGGCGTGTGAGATAGAAGGGGTGTGTGAGATAGAGGGGGTGTGTGAGATAGAGGGGTGTGTGAGATAGAGGGTGTGTGTGTGATAGAGGGGGTGTGTGTGATAGAGGGGGTGTGTGAGATAGAGGGGGTGTGTGAGATAGAGGGGGTGTGTGAGATAGAGGGTGTGTGTGTGATAGAGGGGGTGTGTGAGATAGAGGGGGTGTGTGAGATAGAAGGGGTGTGTGAGATAGAGGGGGTGTGTGAGATAGAGGGGGTGTGTGTGATAGAGGGTGTGTGTGTGATAGAGGGGGTGTGTGAGATAGAGGGGGTGTGTGTGATAGAGGGGGTGTGTGAGATAGAGGGGGTGTGTGAGATAGAGGGGGTGTGTGTGATAGAGGGTGTGTGTGTGATAGAGGGGGTGTGTGAGATAGAGGGGGTGTGTGAGATAGAAGGGGTGTGTGAGATAGAGGGGGTGTGTGAGATAGAGGGGTGTGTGAGATAGAAGGGGTGTGTGATAGAGGGGGTGTGTGTGATAGAGGGGGTGTGTGAGATAGAGGGGGTGTGTGAGATAGAGGGGGTGTGTGTGATAGAGGGTGTGTGTGTGATAGAGGGGGTGTGTGAGATAGAGGGTGTGTGTGAGATAGAGGGGGAGAGTGAGATAGAGGGGGTGTGTGGGATAGAGGGGGTGTGTGAGATAGAAGGGGTGTGTGAGATAGAGGGGGTGTGTGAGATAGAGGGGGTGTGTGTGATAGAGGGTGTGTGTGTGATAGAGGGGGTGTGTGAGATAGAGGGGGTGTGTGTGATAGAGGGGGTGTGTGAGTTAGAGGGGGTGTGTGAGATAGAGGGGGTGTGTGTGATAGAGGGTGTGTGTGTGATAGAGGGGGTGTGTGAGATAGAGGGGGTGTGTGTGTGATAGAGGGTGTGTGTGTGATAGAGGGGGTGTGTGAGATAGAGGGGGTGTGTGAGATAGAGGGGTGTGTGAGATAGAAGGGGTGTGTGATAGAGGGGGTGTGTGTGATAGAGGGGGTGTGTGAGATAGAGGGGGTGTGTGAGATAGAGGGGGTGTGTGAGATAGAGGGGGTGTGTGAGATAGAGGGAGTGTGTGAGATAGAGGGGGTGTGTGTGATAGAGGGTGTGTGTGTGATAGAGGGGGTGTGTGAGATAGAGGGTGTGTGTGAGATAGAGGGGGAGAGTGAGATAGAGGGGGTGTGTGAGATAGAGGGGGTGTGTGAGATAGAGGGGGGGTGTGAGATAGAGGGGGTGTGTGAGAGAGTGGGGCTGTGTGAGAGAGTGGGGGTGTGTGAGATAGAGGGGGAGAGTGAGATAGAGGGGGAGAGGGAGATAGAGGGGGAGAGGGAGATAGAGGGGGTGTGTGAGATTGAGGGGGAGAGTGAGATAGAGGGGGAGGGGGAATAAAAGGGGGGAGAGTGACATAGTGGGGGGGTGTGAGATAGAGGGGGTGTGTGAGATAGTGGGGGTGTGTGAGATAGAGGGGGAGTGTGAGATAGAGGGGGAGAGGGAAAAAAGGGGGGAGAGTGAGATAGTGGGGGTGTGTGAGATAGAGGGGTGTGTGAGATAGTGGGGGGGTGTGAGATAGAGGGTGTGTGTGAGATAGTGGGGGTGTGTGAGAGAGTGGGGGTGTGTGAGATTGTGGGGGTGTGTGAGATTGTGGGGGTGTGTGAGATAGTGGGGGAGAGCGACATAGAGGGGCAGAGGGAGATAGGGGGGAGAGACAGATAGAGGGAGAGAGTGAGATAGATGGGGAGAGTGAGATAGAGGGGCTGTGTGAGATAGAGGGGGAGAGGGAGATAGAGGGGCAGAGGGAGATAGAGGGGGAGAGTGAGATAGAGGGACAGAGTGAGATAGAGGGGAGAGTGAGATAGAGGGGGGTGTGAGATAGAGGGGGTGTGTGATATAGAGGTGGTGTTTGAGATAGAGGGTGTGTGTGAGATAGAGGGGCAGAGGGAGATAGAGAGGGGAGAGACAGATAGAGGGAGAGAGTGAGATAGATGGGGAGAGTGAGATCGAGGGGAGGAGTGAGATCGAGTGGATGTGTGAGATAGAGTGGGAGAGGGAGATAGAGTGGGAGAGGGAGATAGAGGGGAGAGGGAGATAGAGGGGGTGAGGGAGATAGAGGGGGTTGAGGGAGATGGAGGGGGGTGAAGGAGATAGAGTTGGGTGAGGGAGATAGAGTGGGGTGAGGGAGATAGGGGGAGAGTGAGATAGGGGGAGAGGGAGATAGAGGGGGGTGAGGGAGATAGAGGGTGGAGAGGGAGATAGAGAGGGAATGGGAGATAGAGGGGGAGAGCGAGATAGAGGGGGAGAGGGAGATAGAGGGGGTGAGGGAGATGGAGGGGGTGAGGGAGATAGAGGGGGAGAGGGAGATAGAGGGGGAGAGGGAGATAGAGGGGGATTGGGAGATCGAGGGGGAGAGGGAGATAGAGGTTGGAGAGGGAGATAGAGGGGTAGAGATGGATGGGGTAGAGGGTGGTGAACCTTTGGAATTCTCTACCACAGAAGGCAGTGGAGGCCAAGTCATTAAATATGTTCATGGAGGAGAGAGATATATTTCTTCATGTCAAAGGGATCAAGGGGAATGGGGAGAAAGTGGGAACAGGGTACTGAATTAGACCATCGGTCATGATCTTTATTGAATGACGGAGCAGGCCCAAAGGGCCGAATGGCCTGCTCCTGCTCCTATTTTCTCTGTTTCTGTGAGAGAGGCGGATTGAGAGAGAAGGAGAAACGGAGAGAGAAGGAGAGATAGAGATGTAGTGAGGTGACCCTGATATTCTCTCTCTCTCAAACACACACACATCCAGACACACACAGACACATACATAAAGGGACAGACAGAGACACACACACACACAGACACATACATAAGGGGACAAACAGAGACACACACACAGACACACACACACACACACACAGCTTTGACAATCCACACTGATGTCAGTAAAAATGACCAACAGAACCTCAGTAACAATCCCCAGTGTCTGCCCAGTCCTGAGGGAGACAGAGAGAGAGAGATAGGGCAGTGACAGAGAAAGACAGTGAAAGAGGGAGGACAAAACAGCTTGTAGGAGAAACTTTACATTTATTGGTGTTCCACAGATTTTATTAAAAGCTGAAAGGGACTGGACACTGGAAAAGCTGTCAACACACAACAACAACACTGAGTGACTTTAGATGTGAGGGAAGGGGAGACACACTTTAAAATCCACACTGATGTCAGTAAAAATCCCCAAACACAACCTCAGTAACAATCCCCATTATCTGCCCAGTGCTGTATTGTGGGTTTCTTCTTTGGCCTCCTTATCTCGATAGACAATGGGTAAGTGCCTGGAGGTGGTCAGTGGTTTGTGGAGCAGCGCCTGGAGTGGCTATAAAGGCCAATTCTAGAGTGACAAGCTCTTCCACAGGTGCTGCAGAGAAATGTGATTGTCGGGGCTGTTACAGAGTTGGCTCTTCCCTTGCGCCTCTGTCTTTTTTATGGGTTTAGTGTGAGGGTTTGAGTGGGGAGGGTTGGATCAGTGTTTGATATTTTGAAACTGCAGCGAAATAATGAAAGGTTTAAAATGAACTAAGAGATGTCTGAAAGCATTGCTGTGCTGGGATTAACATATCAATGGTGTAAAAGTCAGGAAGATCCTGTCCTGGGATTAACATATCAATGGACAGGCCCCCTCCCCCGCCCCCGAGGCAGGAGATTGAGAGACAGCCCAACATGTCAGAGGCTCAAGGGGTGGAGTTTGCAAACAGCTCACTCAGGATATAAACTGGGTTTGAAGATCTCAGTTCCAATCACAAAACCCACCTTTCACTCTCTCTCTAGAGACAGTGGACACATTCCCCAGTCTGATTCAGTGTGTGTGCCTGTGTATCTGTGTGTGTGCTCTCTCTGTCTCAATCTGGTTTATAACTGTGATTTGATTGTATTTGAATATTGCTGATTGTCTCTGTAACTGAGAGAGGAAACTCTGGGCTCTTGCTGTGCTATTTTGTTTAAAAATGTGCTCGCTTTGTATTTTAATCCAATTTCTTTCTCCTTCTTTCCCCTGAGGAATTTTCATTCTGAAAACTGCAACGTGAAGGTGAAAAGAGGGAAAGTCTGGGACGAGGAATCCTTGGACAGGAGCTTCCTCCAGAGGGGATGGACAGAGGCCTTGTCCACAGGCTGCACCCAAAGGGCCCACGTGAGTTGTGTCTGTTTATTAGCCTGAGGTTTAATTTCCTCTCTGGGGCCCTGGGTTAACCATTTCATGTTGGATTGGGGCTCCTGGTGTTTTATACAGATTGAAAGCCTGGGGTTAAAGGAGCAATCCCGGGAGGGAGTCCCATTTGCCCCTTGCTCCTTCCAGCCCTGTCTGTGAGGTTTGCTGGTGTTTTGGGCAATGCTCGGATACTAACAGTGAAATAAGATGCACGGTGCCCATTTTAATTCATTTTACTGTAGTTCTGAGGTTAGCTTTCTCTCTGTCTCCACATTCTTTCCCTGTGTCTCTATCTCCCCCCATGCTTTCTCTTCTCTGTCTCTGTTTCACACTTGCCTTCTCCATTTAAACCTTTAATGAATGAAAAACATGCCACACACACAGCAATGTGATTTGTCGTTATTTGAAATGGTGAGACAGAATCAGCAGCTTGTTCCCAGTTTAAAGAGGGATTCGCTCTTTCTGGGGACTGAAATCTGGCTATTATCACATTGCTGCTTGTTGGATCTTGCTGTGCATCTAGTGCCCTCCAGCATTTTGTCCATGACAACAGTTTAAAATTCAGCTTCCTGAGGGTCTGAGTGTGGATTTCTCTGTGTTTTTACAAGAATGTTATAATAATTACAGGAGCTGAACGTGAAGCTGGATAAAGACTTGTTCTAAGTTTAAAGATGGAGTTTAGCATTTTCTGAGGACTGTGATGGGATATCTGGCTATGATCACATTGTGGGATCCTGCTGTGCATACATTCTCTGCATCAATTCCAACATCCAACACTGAGGCAGAAACAGATGGAGAGAAAAAGAGGGAGAGTGAGTAACAGCTGGAGGTGGCAGGTTAAACAGAGAGAGAGAGAGGGAGAAACAGGCAGAGTGTGTGTGAGGGAGCGAATGCAGAGAAAGATCGAGAAAGACAGAGAGAGAGAGAGAGAAATCCACACTCAAAAGCTTGGTACACTGAATATTGAAGTGTCACCATTGCTGGGATCTTGCTGTGCACTAAAAACAGATTATCTGCATATTTGCATTATCTGAAGGCTTGGAATTAAAGTCCTGAGCTTGAAGCCGGTATAATTCCCGAGTAATGATGGTGTTTTGGGCAGTGCTGTGAATGTGAGGGTGAAATGAAATTGTGGGATCTTGCTGTGCACAAATGGCATGCAGTGTTTCCCACATTGCAACAGTGACGAACACTTTAACAATCAATTCATTGAGTGTCAAATGTTCCCGATTCATTTCAGTTCATTTGACTGAAGTTCTGAGTTTCGATTTCTCTCTCTGTCTCTCGCTTTAAACCTTTAATAGTTAAAAACACAAACAGCTGTGTGATTTGTTGTTGTTTTAAATGGTGAGACAAAAATATTTCACAGCTATTTTCAGTCAACATTACATATGATTTAGAGGGACAAAAATAGATACGGACAAAGAGAAAGAGAGACAGGGGACGAATGTGACAGGAACAGAGAGAGATACAGAGACAGGGGAGAGAGAGATACAGAGACAGACAGACACACACACACACACACACAGAAGTGGAGGTTGCTTTTATCCTCTGGTTTATTAACTGTGATTTGTTTGTATTTGGGTGTAGCTGAGAGAGTGTCTGTGTAACCGAGGGCAATTCCTGGGCTCTTGCTGTGCAATTTTGTTTAACAATGCCTTTTCATCAATTTTCTCTCCCTCCCTCTTGCCTTAGGAAATTGCTCTCTGAAAACTGCATGGTGAAGATGAAAAGAGGGAAAGTTTGGGACGAGGAATCCTTGGACAGGAGCTTCCTCCAGAGGGGATGGACTGAGGCCTTGTCCACAGGCTGCACCCAAAGGGCCCACGTGAGTTGTGTCTGTTTATTAGCCTGAGGTTTAATTTCCTCTCTGGGGACCTGGGTTAACCATTTCATGTTGGACTGGGGCTCCTGGTGTTTTGTACAGATTGAAAGCCTGGGGTTAAAGGAGCAGCCCCAGGAGGGAGTCCCATTTGCCCCTTGCTCCTTCCAGCCCTGTCTGTGAGGTTTGCTGGTGTTTTGGTCAATGCTATGAAGCTAACAGTTAAATAAGATGCACAGTGCCCATTTTAATTCATTTTACTGTAGGTCTGAGTTTTCTCTCTGTCTCCACATTCTTTCCCTGTGTCTCTATCTCCCCCCATGCTTTCTCTTCTCTGTCTCTGTTTCACACTCTCCTTCTCCAATTAAACCTTTAATAAATAAAAAATATGCCACACAAAGCAATGTGATTTGTCGTTATTTGAAATGGTGAGACAAAATCAGCAGCTTGTTCCCAGTTTAAAGAGGGAATTTCGCCCTTTCTGGGGACTGAAATCTAGCTATTATCACATTGCAGCTTGTGGGATCTTGCTGTGCATCTCGTGCCCTTAAGCATTTTTCTGCACAACAATGAGGACACTTTAAAATTCAGCTTCCTGAGGGTCAGATTTGGTGAGACAAAATCAGCAGCTTGTTCCCAGTTTAAAGAGGGCATTTCGCCCTTTCTGGGGACTGAAATCTAGCTTTTATCACATTGCAGCTTGTGGGATCTTGCTGTGCATCTCGTGCCCTTAAGCATTTTTCTGCACAACAATGAGGACAGTTTAAAATTCAGCTTCCTGAGGGTCAGATTGTAGATTTCTCTGTTTTCTCTCCATCTTCCTCTGCTTTTCTCTCCCCTGCACTTTCTCTATTTTAACCATTAATCAATAGGTGCCACAATGTGTGCACAGCAAGATCCCACAGGCAGCAATATGATAATATGCAGATAATGTGTTTTCAGTGATGTAAGTTTCGGGATCGCAGAGGGAGGGACTTTCCTGCAGCGGCTAAGTGGTTAGTACCGCAGCCTCTCAGCTCCAGCAACCCAGGTTGGGTTCTGGGTACTGCCTGTGCGGAGTTTGCAAGTTCTCTGTGTGGGTTTCCTCCGGGTGCTCTGGTTTCCTGCCACATGCCAAAGACTTGCGGGTTGATAGGTAAATTGGCCATTATAAAAATTGCCCCTCGTGTAGGTAGGCGGTCGGAGAATTGAGGGAACGTGGGGATGTGAGAGGGGGAAAAATGGCATGAATGTAGGATTAGCATAAATGGATGGCTGACAGTCAGCGTTGGGCCGCAGGGCCTGTTTTAGTGCTGTATTACTCTATGAATCGAATGTGATGTGTGGTTATTTTAAACGGTGACAGAAACATTTCAGCGGACGTTTCAATCTAGATTAAATCCCAGATCGAGAGAAAAAGAAACAGATGTGGATGGGGTGCAGGGGGGAGGGAGCAGGAGAAAGACAGGGAGAGGGGTGTTTGAGATTTTCAAACTGCAGGAATGTCCCTCCCTCTGGGATCTCGAAACTTACGTCATTGAAAACAGATAATCTGCATATTAGCATATTGTTGCCTTTGGGATCTTGCTGTGCACATATTGCCTACAGGTTTCCTGCATTGTAACAGTGAGGACCACTTTAAAAATTAGTTCATTGATTCTCAACTGCTCCTGAGGGCCAATAATTACAAGAGCTGAACGTGAAGCTGTATCAAGGCTTGTGAAAAGTTTAAAGATGGAGTTCAGCATTTTCTGAGGACTGTGATGGGATATCTGGCTATGATCACATTGTGGGATCCTGCTGTACATACATTCCCTGCATCAATTCTTACATTACAACACTGAGGCAGAAACAGATGGAGAGAAAAAGAGGGAGAGAGTGAAACAGCTGGAGGTGGCAGGTAAATCAGAGAGAGAGAGAGAGAGAGAGACAGGCGGAGTGTGGATTAGGGAGGGAAGGCAAAGAAAGATGGAGAAAGACAGAGAGAGAGAGAAATCCACACTCAAAATCTTGATAAGCTGAATTTTGAAGTGTCACCATTGCTGGGATCTTGCTGTGCAAGGCTTGCCTGCAGAATTCCCTGCATTGTGACAGTGACTGCATTTTAGAAGTGAATTCATTGTGTGGAAAGCTCTCCTGAAGGCCTGGAATTTAAGTCCGGAGCTTGAAGCCGGTATAATTCCCAAATAATGCTGGTGTTTTGGGCAGTGCCGTGAATTTCTCTCTCTCTCTCTCTCCATCTGTCTCTCTGAATGAGAGTAACAGGAGGGAGAGTGATGCAGGAGAGTGAGGGAATCAGAGGGGGAGAGAGGGGTAGCCGGCTGTAAGCACACTGCTGCTTGTGGGATCTTGCTGTGCATCAATGGCCGACAGCATTTCCAACGTTGCAACAGTGACGACCACTTTAAAAATTGATTCAGTGAGTGTCAAATACTTCTATGAATCAGCAATGAAATGGGTGAAATGTGAAGGTTTGTAAAGGCTTGTTCTCATTCCCGAATATTGCTGGTGTTTGAGGCTGTGGGCTGAATGTGACAGTGAAATGAAACACCGGGGGACCTTTTGAATTCAGATTTTCAGGGATGGGAATGTGGATTTCTCTCTCCATCCTTCTACAGGAGAGGGGATGGGGGGTCACCAGTGTTTGTGTGCTTTTACAATGAGGCAGAAACAGATGTAAAGAGACACACAGAGAAATAGAGAGAGAGAGAGACAGCAGGAAATGACAGGGTAAACACATCTACACTTCCCAGTCTCTGGCTCTGTGTCAGCGGATGTGTTTGTAAGTCACTGAGAGATTGTTTTATGTCAGTGAGTTTGAGAGAGAGTCCTGGGCTCTCGCTGTGTTTTATTTCAGTGAAAAAATGCTTTGCTTTGTTTGAATCAATTTTATTTCTCTTATTCCCAAGGAGAATCTTTTCGGAAGCTGCAGCTGTGATGATGCAGAGGGAGAATCTTTTGGCCACGTGGAATTCTGCGACAAGAGCTTTAACCGGAGAGGGAAAGTAATAATAAAAATATATTTGTCATTGTCAAATTAATTTCTAGATCCAGAAAAGAAAACTGTTTGTGATTTCGGGACTGATAGAAAAACAAAGTGCTGGAGATGCTCAGTATTTCCAGAACAGTTTTTATTTCAGATTTCCAGCATCCTCAGTATTTTGATTTTGTGTTTTCGGGGGTCTGTGGATTTTATTTTAACCACAAGGGAGGGGGCTGGATGTGCTCCAAAGGGAATAGTTTGGGAATCGCTGCTCCAGAACAGTCAATGTAATCTCATAGATTTCCCTCTCTCCATCTCTTGCTGCAACCTGTTCCCTGCACCTTCCTCTTTGTTCCTAACTCTGTTTCTTCACATCTTTAAATCCCTATCTCTGTATCTCTCAACATCCTTTCTATCTTTGCCTCTCTCTGGAGTCTCACAAGTTTCCATTGTCATTCTCTTTCTGCGACTCTCTATATCTTTATCTGTCTCTCTCTCTCACTCCATTTCTTCTCTCACTGACTTCCAAATCCCTGAATCTTTCCATCTCTGCTCCTCCTTTCCTGCAAGATTATCTTTGCATTTCCCTCCCACCTGTCCCGCGACACCCCTCTCTATTCTGTGAACACATATTACTTTGTATCTCTGCCCCTCCACATCTTTCTGTCTCTGCATATTCAGATGGTATTTAGATGGGGGTCTGTCCCCGGGGATGTATTTAGATGGGGGTCTGTCCCCGGGGATGTATTTAGATGGCGATCTGTCCCCGGGGATGTATTTAGATGGTGGTGTGTCCCCGGGGATGTATTTAGATGGGGGTCTGTCCCCGGGGATGTAGTTAGATTTGGGTCTGTCCCCGGGGATGTATCTAGATGGGGGTCTGTCCCCGGGGATGTATTTAGATGGGAGTCTGTCCCCGGGGGTAGTATTTAGATGGGGATCTGTCCCCGGGGTTAGTAGTTAGATGGGGACCTGTCCCCGGGGTTAGTATTTAGATGGCGGTGTGTCACCGGGGATGTATTTAGATGGGGGTCTGTCCACGGGGATGTATTTAGATGGGGGTCTGTCCCCGGGGATGTATTTAGATGGGGGTCTGTCCCGGGGGATGTATTTAGATGGGGGTCTGTCCCCGGGGATGTATTTAGATGGTGGTGTGTCCCCGGGGATGTATTTAGATGGGGGTCTGTCCCCGGGGATGTATTGAGAACGGGGTCTGTCCCCGGTGATGTATTTAGATCGGGGTCTGTCCCCGGGGATGTATTTAGATGGGAGTCTGTCCCCGGGGTGGGTATTTAGATGGGGGTCTGTCCCCGGGGATTTATTTAGATTGGGGTCTGTCCCCAGGGATTTCATTTGATGGTGATCTGTTGCCGGGGATCTATTTAGATCGGGGTCTGTCCCCGGGGGGGTACTTAGTTGGGGGTCTGTCCCCGGGGATCTATTTCGATGGGGGTATGTCCCCGGGGGGTATTTCGATGGGGGTCTGTCCCCGGAGGGGTATTTCGATGGAGGTCTGTCCCCGGGGTTAGTATTTAGATGAGGGTCTGTTCCCGTCAGGTATTTGTAACAGGGGTATTATAAGGTTATAATTAGATGGGGGTCTGTCCCCGGGTGGGCTATCTAAATAGGGGTCTGTCCCCGGGGATGTATTTAGATGGGGGTCTGTATTTAGATGGGGGTCTGTCCCCGGGGTTTTATTTAGTTGGGCGTCTGTCCCCGGGTGGGCTATCTAAATAGGGGTCTGTCCCCTGGGATTTATTTAGATGGGGGTCTGTCCCCGGGTCGGCTATCGAAATAGGGGTCTGTCCCCGGGGATGTATTTAGATGGGGGCCTGTCCCCGGGTGGGCTATCGAAATAGGGGTCTGTCCCCGGGGATGTATTTAGATGGGGCTCTGTCCCCGGAGTTAGTATTTAGATGGGGGTCTTTTCCGTCAGGTATTTGTAACAGGGGTATTATAAGGGTATAATTAGATGGGGGTCTGTCCCCGGGGATGTATTTAGATGGGGGTCTGTCCCCGGGGATGTATTTAGATGGGGGTCTGTCCCCGGGGTTAGTATTTAGATGGGGGTCTGTCCCCGGGGATGTATTTAGATAGGGGTCTGTCCCCAGGGATGTATTTAGATGGCGGTCTGTTCCCGGGGATGTATTTAGATGGCGGTCTGTCCCCGGGGATGTATTTAGATGGCGGTCTGTCCCTGGGGATGTATTTAGATGGGGGTCTGTCCCCGGGGATGTATTTAGATGGGGGTCTGTCCCCGGGGATGTATTTGTAACAGGGGTTTTATAAGGGTATAATTAGATGGGGGTCTGTCCCCGGGGAGATATCTAGATGTGAGTCTGTCCCCTGTGGGTATCCAGATGGGAGTCTGTTATTGGCGGGGTATTTAGATGGGAGTCTGTTCCTGGGGCGGTATTTAGATGGGACTCGGTCCTGGGGGGCTATCTAGATGGGAGTCTGTTCCTGGGGAGGTATTTAGATGGGAGTCTGCTCCTGGGGGTGTATCTATATGGGACTCGGTCCTGGGGGGGGTATCTCGATGGGTTGTCTTGTAACGGGGGAAGGGGATAATTAGAAGGGGTTCTGTTGCTGGGGGGGGGGTGGAGTCTGTTCCTGGGGGGGATATTTAAATGGGAGTCTGTTCCTGGGGGGGATATTTAGATGGGAGTCTGTTCCTGTGGGGGGTTATCGAGATGGGACTCGGTCCTGGGGGGTATCTAGATGGGAGTCTGTTCCTGGGGGCGTATCTAGATGGGACTCGGTCCTGGGGGGGGGGGTATCTAGATGGGAGTCTGTTCCTGGGGGCATCTAGATGGGCCTCGGTCCTGGATGGGGATAATGGTGATAGTGAGGGTATTAGATGGGGGTCAGTTAACAGGAGATATCAGATAGGGTCTGTAGATGAGGATTATTTAGATTGGGTGGGGGTTTTTCCAAAAGGGGAATGTTATTGGGGGGGGAGGAATATTGCAGGGGATAAAATTTACATCGTGGATATAAATTGCGGTTGGGGGGATAAATTGCGGGGGGGGGGATAAAATTGCGGGGGTGAATAATTGCGGGGGGGGAATAATTGCGGGGGCGAATAATTGTGGGGGGGGAATAAATTGCGGGGGGGTAATAACTGCGGGGGGGATAAAGTGCGGGGGTGATAATTGCGGGGGGGGGATAATTGCGGGGGGGGTGTTAGAAAAAGCAAGAGAGAAAAGATAGAAAGAGAGATAAAGAAGGAGCAAAAAGATAGACAGAGAAAGAAAGAGTGAAAGGAGAGAGAATAAGAAAGATACAAAGAAGGGAGAGAAAAAGAATGAGAAATGATAGAAACAGACAGTCAGAAATAGAGAAAAGACAAAGTCAGAAATAGAGAAAAGACAAAGACAGAAATAGAGAAAAGACAAGAAACAGACAGTCAGAAATAGAGAAAAGACAAAGTCAGAAATAGAGAAAAGACAAACTCAGAGAAATAGAGAAAAGACAAAGTCAGAGAAATACAGAAAATACAAACTCAGAGAAATACAGAAAAGACAAACTCAGAGAAATAGAGAAAAGACAAAGTCAGAAATACAGAAAAGACAAAGTCAGAGAAATACAGAAAAGACAAACTGAGAGAAATAGAGAAAAGATAAAGTCAGAAATAGAGAAAAGACAAACTCAGAGAAATACAGAAAAGACAAAGTCAGAAAAAGACAGAAAGTCAGAAATAGAGAAAAGACAAAGTCAGAAAGAGACAGAAAGTCAGAAACACAGAAAAGACAAAGTCAGAAACACAGAAAAGACAAAGTCAGAAATAGAGAAAAGACAAAGTCAGAAATACAGAAAAGACAAACTCGGAGAAATAGTGAAAAGACAAAGTCAGAAAAAGACAGAAAGTCAGAAACACAGAAAAGACAAAGTCAGAAAAAGACAAATACAGAAAAGACAAAGTCAGAAAAAGACAGAAAGTCAGAAATAGAGAAAAGACAAACTCAGAAATACAGTAGAAAGAAATTCAGAGGAATAGAGAAAAGGCCGAAAGAGACACAGAAAAAGAGGGAAAAAAGTGGAGGGAAAGAACTGAGACACAAAGAGATTGCTGGCAGCAAAGAGACAGACAGAAAGCCAGTGAGAAAGGCATACAGAGAATCACAGAGAGATTGAGAGAGAGAAGGACAAAGAAATCCATTGAGACAGAAAGACACACAATCATTCAGAGAGAAACAGAGAGAGAGACAAACACAAAGTGAGAGAGAGATGGTGTAACACAGAGGGAGAGAGAACCAGAGAGAGAGAGAGAGAAAAAAAGAGAGAGAGAGAGAAACTGAGAGTGAGAAACAGTGAGCGAGAATCGAAAGAGAGAGAAACACAGAGAGAGAGAAACACACAGGGGGAGAAACTGAGAGAGAGAGAGATTGTGAGAGAGAGAGATTGAGGAACAGAGAGAGAGAGAAACAGAGAGATAGAGAGAGATACACAGAGAGAGAGAAACTGAGAGAGAGAGAGATTGTGAGAGAGAGAGATTGAGGAACAGAGAGAGAGAAACAGAGAGAGAGAGAAACACAGAGAGAGAGAAACTGAGAGAGAGAGAGATTGAGGAACAGAGAGAGAGAAACACACAAAGAGAGAAACAGAGAGAGAGAGAGAAACACAGAGAGAGAGAGAAACACACAGAGAGATTGAGAGAGAGAGAGAGAAAGACACAGACAGAGAAACAGAGAGAGAGAGAGAGATTGAGGAACAGAGAGAGAGAAACAGAGAGAGAAAGAGAGAAATAGACACAGAGAGATTGAAAAAGAGATTGAAAGTGAGAGATTGAGTCAGAAGGAGAGAGAAAGGCAGAGAGGGACAATAAAGATGTGATACTCACCATCCCACACGGTCTGTGCTCCATCATTGGACTCTAGCACCTTGCCTCCATCAGCTCATCCATGGGGAAAAGATCCTGGAGAGGGAGATTGGGGTGGGAATTGGAGACATGGGTCAGGACTGGGACAGAGAGAGCGGGGGATTCAGACTGGACTCTCTCTCACACACACACACACTGTAATCAGCTTGCAATTCATCTGGGCGCAGAGACACAGAGACTGAGATACAGAAACTCACCTTCACAAACCAGCCGCATGGAAAGAAAGAATGGAGGCTGATGTTGTCCTAATATATCCCAGAACCTGTCACTCAAAACAGACAGTCCACCCCAAATACAGCTCACCCAACCAGCTATCAGCTTCCTTCATCTGGACACTGCCTCCCAGGTATGGGACAGTCCAAGGTGAGTCTCTGTGTAAACAGGGAATGGGGGAAGAGAGGGATATTCCAGCCATATCCCAAATGGACCATTCCAGACAGAAACCTGTCTGTCTGTCTCTCTCCCTCCCCCAAAAACCTCATTAACAGAACAGAAAAACTGCTGTCATTTATAACATGGAGAGGATGGTTTGGATAATGGTCTTTTAACACTAATTGTATTAAATGTCTTCCACTATTCACCTCCAGTTAACAGAAAGTTCAGAAAATGACTGAACATGTCTCACTGCAATTACCTTGAAATTCTGGCAATCAGTTTTTGCTGGAGAGGCCTGTTTGACTGCAGTATAAACAGGCAGTTTTTATTCAGATTTTCAATTCCACTGTGTCTCAAACTCAACTCGAGCCCGGTTAATGATGCAGCCAAGAGAACTTTAAAAACTGGTGACATTTCACACAATTCTCACCCATATTTACAGTTATATTTCTCAATGATACTTTGCACATTCTTTGCTGCTGCTGTATTTATGCATTCGGCTGTAATCAATTAAAAATACCTTCTTATTATTTACCAGTTTTATGTTACAAGGGTTTACAAAGCTGGGAAATGGACATTTAACACAAATTCTATTAAAGATCTTCCACTTGTCACCTCCAGTTTATATAAAGCTCAGCGATAACGACCTCCACATTCTGACAAAGAGTTTTTTGCTGCTGTAATAAAGTGTCACTTGTTTCCATTTGCTTCCTGACTGTTTCTTTCCTCTGCTCTCCTGGGTGATTCAGAGGGATTAATTTTCATTTTTTGTCCACATTCAGGAGGTTTCAGCTCCTCTGCGGTTGCTGTCCTGGAGAAATTAATTGTATTCAAAATCTTTCCCTCAGTTTGGAGACGTGAGAAGAGACTGTTTACACTGACAGAGGGGAGAAACAATTATGCAGGGAGTTATTCTGGTCTGAAATTCACTGACAGGTTTCTGAAAGCTGATTCAAAATTAACTTTCAAAAGACAATCGGATCAAAACTTCAATTACTCTGAGTTATACGACAGAAGATACCAACATAGAAGTGTGAGAGAGAGATGTCATAACGTTAGTGATGAAGAACTCAACACAACTTTTTCAGAGAGTTTTTATTTGTAAATGATTGTTTGAGTTTAATGTGATGCTGTTGTTTTATTTATAAATTATCTTTAATCACTAAAAATACATTTCCAAACAGTTTAATGTTACAAGTGTTTACATAGTAGCAAGATAGCCATTTAACACACATTGTATTGAAATTATTTCATTCAGCATCTCAAGTTTACAGAAAGTAACATCCTAAAATTTTGGAAACTATCAAATTCAGTCACACATAATCTCCCATCAGCAATGGCTCAGCATCTCCATCTGCTGGTATCCCTCTCTCACTGCAGTTACTGTCCCCCTCTCACCATCTCCATCTGCTGGTGTCCCTGTCTCATTGCGGTTACTGCCCCCTCTCACTATCGCCATCTGCTGATGTCCCTGTCTCACTGCAGTTACTGTCTCCCTCTCACCATCTCCATCTGCTGGTGTCCCTGTCTCATTGCGGCTACTGCCCCATCTCACTATCGCCATCTGCTGATGTCCCTGTGCCACTTCATTTACTGTCCTTTCCTCACCATCTCCATCTGCTGGTGTCCTTGCCTCACCGCGGTTACTGCCCCCTCTCACCATCGCCATCTGCTGGTGTCCCTGTGTCACTTCAGTTACTGTCCCTTTCTCACCATCTCCATCTCCTGGTGTCCCTGTCTCACTGCAGTTAATGTCCCCCTCTCACCATCTCCATCTCCTGGTGTCCCTGCCTCACTGCGGTTACTGCCCCCTCTCACCATCGCCATCTGCTGGTATCCCTGTCTTACTGCAGCTGCTGGGCCACTCACCATCTCCACCTGCTGGTGTCCCTCTCTCACTGTAGTTACTGCTCCCCTCTGTCCATCTCCATCTGCTGGTGTCCCTAACTCACTGCAGTTACTGTCCCTCCTCACCATCTCCATCTGCTGGTGCCACTGCCTCACTGCAGTTACTACTCCCCTCTGTCCATCTCCATCTGCTGGTGTCCCTGACACACTGCAGTTACTGCCCCTCTCACCACCTCACATTCACTCCGATTTGCAGCTTTGTCCACTGGCTGCTGTTGTTGACAACTGCAAACACGAGGCGGCGCTGCACTGGCACATGCGCAAACGTATCCTATCCCCATGAACCATCAGGGTCTGCACGTTCATTCGCTGCCAGGACTAAAGATGGCGCCGGTCAAATAATCACAGAGGCGGGTGGAGGGTGGGAGGTGGAGCTGGGGGTCTGGGGGAGGGAGGAGGAGGGGGAATGGGATTTAGTTCCAGTGTTTGAAACCCTTCAGCTCTTTCTATGATTTCACTAATTTAACAATGAGATTGAGAGGGTATTTCACCCCCTACTTCAGCACCTGTCTGAATTTAGTCTGGGTCACAATGTAAATACATGTGTTGGTGCAGGAACTGAGAACCTGCAGCATCTTTGCAGGAACTGAGAACCTGCAGCATCTTTGCAGGAACTTAGAATCTGCAGCATCTTTGCAGGAACAGAGAGCCTGCAGCATCTTTGCAGGAACTGAGAACCTGCAGCATCTTTGCAGGAACTGAGAACCTGCAGCATCTTTGATGTTTGATCTGTGATAAAGAGAGGGTCAGTGTAGGAGGAATAATAATAAATATCTGTAATACGAGTATAAATGATAAACACAACCCAGGTCACCCATAACAGGATAAAACTGCCGGATATACTGAAGAGTAAAATAATTGATTTCCTGCGATTCTCCATCTCTGGGTCCTTGTGATTCTCTGCATTGCTGTGGCGCCGGAATCCCCTGCGGACTTCACTGGAGAATAAAATCCGTCTGACAGTCAGAACATTGAGCAACAAAATCAGAAAGACCAGGACACAAGGGGTTAAAATGAGGTTAAACAATTCAAATGCCCCCCATATGGGGGAAGTAAAGAAGCTCAGTTTATTAACACAACCCATGGGAACATTATCAATAATGTATTGTTGTTCCTGTGTAAAGTACCAGGGGAGAGACTCGAAACAGCCCAGCACACTCACTGTTCCCACAACCACAGCCGCCCTTTTCTCGCTGCAATATTTTGTTTTCAGCTTCTCACAACAAATGGCCACAAATCGATCAAAGGTGAAAGTGACTGTGAGCCAGACAGAAACAACTGTGGATGCAGAAAGCAGAACGGCAATGAGAGAACACACAGGAGTAATGTTCAGGAATGAATATGGGAAATATATTGAAACAATCCAGCTCAATATGGGATCAGTGACAATGACCAGGAGATCAGACACTGCCATTCCCACCAGGTAGACACTGATACATTTGGAGAGACCGCACTTTCCTCGGGACAGGATCACAATCGACACCAAGTTAACTGGAAGAGAGAGAGAAAAGGAAGCAGAGAAATTACTGATCAGACCTGGAGACAAAGCAGCAGTTTGACAGGATCTGGGCTGAAATTTCCAGCTTTGTTGCTGCATCGAGCAGTGAAAACTGATTAATTGACCTGGGCAGTGCTTTGTCACAGTGAAATGTTTGAAAACACAGTTATTAATAATGAATTGGGAAATTGATGCAGAAAGTGAATAAAGTCAGCACCGGATGTACTGGAAGTACTGAGTGAGGATGCAGTGTCAGTGGGGAAATGAGAAGGGGTTTTACAGAGATGGAATCCAAAGGGTTAATTGGGATTGTGTCTCCAGACTGTTGGTTGGGAAGTTTTGGGGAGAGCAGGATGTGTAGCTTGTTTGTTGCTCTGGGTTCAGGGAACCGACAGAGACTGTTATCAAATGGGAAAACTGCAGCGCAGTGTTGGAGTATCAGCAAAGATCTCGAATGGCAGAGCAGGCTCGAAGGGCTGAATGGCCTCCTCCTGCTCCCATGTTACAGTATTCCTATCAGGTTGGACGCGGCAGCTGGAGGTGGAGACAGTGAGTGAGATTGGGAGGGAGAGAAGGAAAAGGACATGTTGGAACAGGAGGGGAGACTGGAGCAGATGGTTTGGGAAAGTGGATAAACTGAAGCAATGGGTGAGGAGACTGAGGATTGAATACAGTGAGAGGAGAGGCTGAGATTCACAGGGAGAGACTGCAGCAGAGTGTTAGAGGAAATCGAATCTATAGATCCCAGTAATACAACTCAATTAATACATTCAAACAATAATCCCTGTGGTTATTGGTGTTGGAGAACAGTTCATTGTTTATACAATATAGTCAATATATTTAGTTTGTGCAGGCGCAAGGGGAGAGCCAACTGTGCAACAGCCCCAACAAACAAATTTCTCTGCAGCAACTGTGGAAGAGCCTGTCACTCCAGAATTGGCCTTTATAGCCACTCGAGGCGCTGCTTCACAAACCACTGACTACCTCCAGGCGCGTATCCATTGTCTCTCGAGATAAGGAGGCCCAAAAGAACAGGCTATTAAATATAAATTTAAATATATTTCTGATATCAGCCTCGCTCTTTATTGAATTCAGCAGTCACAGAGATTTTAAAGTGTAGTATTTAAATAATGAATTACCATCAGTGAAGAACTGTTTCTATTCTGTTTATTCAGTCACTAAGTAAGGAATAGGAACTTTCTACAAGACAAAATGAGGACCTGACAGAAATCAACACAGAGGATCAAGTCCAGCAGGAAAATGAACACAATCAGACAACAGACAATTTCAACTCACAGTTTGTCTCACTAATTGTTCTGGACATTCCAGCACTTTATGGTAGTGAATTATTTACACTGCTGCTTCTTTCTCTTTCTCTTTACTTCTGCTCATCTCTTCCCCTCGGTTCCGTTCTCCCAGCTCCTTTTCTCCTTCCCTATCTCTCTGGAGTACTCACACCCTGTAAACTTAATGCTGCTTTTCACATATGATTTATTCCTCACATTCTGCGTCTGTGTTCTGTTCACCAGCCCCAGGTTCGATGATTTTATTCTCAGAGTCAGTTTGTTCAATGGTGAAACCTCTGTGAATAATTTAATGTATCTACAGAACACTCAAGTCTCCACCTGTTCACCTGCACTCTTCACTTCATCTACAATACATGGAATAAACAGGATCGAAAGCTACTTCCAGACAAACCTCACAAACATTGAAATTCCTTCTCCTGGAATTATAAAGTAATCTGTTAGAATGTGGGATTGTTTAATTAATAAAACACCAACATCAGCGCTGCATCTGATAATCTACAGATAAATGGAAAGACTCTTGATTCCAACTGACAGAGTGAAAACCAGTAAAACATCACATCAATATTTTCTATTTTACAATGTAGTCCTGTGACAGTGAAGTGTCCACAGTGAAGCAGAGAAGGAGAAGTGAAAGTGTCAGCAGCAAACTAAGTTCAGTAGCCAGATTTCTGAAGCAGCGTCAGACACACACAGAGTGAAATAATATTTGATGACAGTGATAATCAATAAATACATTGCAATCCCAGTTAAACTGAGCCATGTTATTGGGGAAGGAGGACATTGTTCTGTCCCCTTCTAACACTGAAACTGTGAGATGTCTCATTATCAATCACTGAAAAAAATCATAAAAATGTTCCAGGACCGGTTAGATCCACATCATGAAAATGTTAAAAACTCCTAATGGTCTGATTATTGATCCTCACTGAAACATCTCATTCCAATACATTCAATACACAGAATAATCGAGTAATAATGCCACAGTAACTTAAAACAATACCATTAAATACATAATACAATTCCTACAAGAATGAAACAGTAGACAATGAGGAGATTCCATCAGTAAATTGCTGGAAAAGAACAGGCGGCTGTGTGACACACACAGAGGGAAATAATACCGAGTACAGCAGCACAGTTAACATCGATTTAGACCATTAACAGCTGAGATACTGGCTCACCAGCAACTCCAATTGCTGCAAGTACAGGATAATAAATGAATATGAACTGAACGAATACTGGATATCCCATTTCTGTGCCAAGCAGAGACTTCTATTAGCCTGGAATCCAATGCCCCACTCGGCACTCTGAGCTGATCCATTCCAAAGGGTCCTAATTTATACAGGGGATAAGTCTCCACTGACACGGTTATACCCCTGATCATTGCTATTAGTTACACTTTCCTGAACAAACACATTACATCAGCAGCTTTGACTCTGATGGAAATAATGTGGTGGATAAAACACAATCATTTCAACATCAATGACATTTTCTGAGTAAGACCTCTCTCGGGAATAAACCTGAATTCTGTACTCATACTGGACGGATGCTACAATTATGAGAGGCGTCATTTACATTTTCCATATTATTGTATTGACCTTGTTCACTCCTGGCATTTCTATTGTAAATGTAACTGATCTGTCTGAAGTGGAAACTGAATCCAGGGACAAAATCAATCCCATTTCACTCTGTTCCTGCCTTTTCCCAGTTAAAATGTGAACTTTGAGTCTCTGATTCGGGACCATGTTCAGGGCTCCAGCCCAGAAACTATTGTGAGTGATATTACGGGACAGACACTGTACGCATCAATTTTGGAGGCAGTTGGGTAGTGAGAATATCACTGGTCACGGAATCCAGAGGCACAAACTGATGGTCTGGGGACAGGGGTTCAAATCCCACCAGGGCAGCTATATAAAACAGAGGGAGCTCCCTTTCTTTGTATAAAGTAGAGGGAGCTCGCTCTCCAGCTATAAAGTGGAGGGAATTCCCTCTCTATGTATAAAGTGGAGGGAGCTTCCTCTCCATTTATAAAGTGGAGGGAGCTTCCTCTCCATTTATAAAGTTGGGCGCGACGAAGGAAAGAGGAGAGAGGGAAACGAAAGCAAATGGGGAAATGGAGAGAGAGAGACAAAGTGGAAGACAGTGAGAGACAGAAGAGATAGCGAAATGAGACCTTGACGGAACCCCAGTAACAATCCCCATTGTCTGCCCAGTCCGGTATTTGGGGTTTAATGTGAGTGTTTTAAGGATGAGTGTTAGATGAGTGTTTGATATTTTTAAACAGCATTGACATTCCCAACAAAAGCAATAGTTAAAGATTCAAAATTAACCAAAGAAATGGCTCAAATCATTGCTGTCCATGTACAGAGGGACGGAGAGATGGCGGGAGTGTGAGACAGATGGAGAGAGACACAGACAGAGTGGGACAGAGACAGAGGGAGAGAGAGAGAGACAGAGCTGGAATGATAGAGAAAAAAGGAGAAACAGAGACAGAGGGAGAGAGACCGAAAGGGAGGCAGGCAAATGCAGAGTGAGAGAGACAGAAAGAGAAGCAGGCAGATGCAGAGGGAGAGAGACAAATGCAGAGGGAGAAAGGGACAGAGAGAGAGAGGGATTGAGACAAACAGAGGGAGAAACAGAGACAGAGGGACAGACACACAAAGAGAGAGGGAGAGAGGGAGGGCGAGATTATAGGAAAAACTTTACATCTAATAATGTTGAAAAAAGATAGAATTAAAAAGTAAAACTGGCTGTGTGCAGGAACTAATTTTGAAAGGAAAGATCAGGGGTTTAATGTGAGTGTTTTGGGGGCAAGTGTTGGATCAGTGATTGATATTTTCAAACTGAAGTGACATTTAAAATAATTCCAAAAAATATTATTAAACACTGACAAACTTTAGAAGCAGGGGAAATGGGATGCAGTGTGTGACGGGATCTTGACAGAATCTCAGTAACAATCCCCATTATCTGCACAGTCCTGTATTGGGGTTTAGTGTGACAGTTTAGGGGGCGAGTGTTGAACAGTGTTTGATATTTTCAAACTGCAGTGACGTTCCAAGCAAGGGCAAGATTTACAGGTTCAAAGTTAACCAAGAAATAGATAAAAACATTTCTGTCCAAGGAGAGAGAGATGGTGTTAGAGACAGAGTCATGGAAAGAGGAAGAGAAAGAGGGAGAGGGTGAGGGAGAGAGAGAGAGAGAGAGAAAGATGGGAAGAAACAAGCATGAGAGGGAAGAGACAAATAGAGAGGATGAGACAAGTTGTAACAATCATTAACAATCCTCATGATCTGCCCAGTCCTGCTTTTGGAGGTTAATGTGAGTGTTTTTGGGGTGAATGTTGGATCAGTATTTCATATTTTCAAACTGCAGTGACATTCCCAACAAGGCTGTTAAAGTATATAAGAGCAGGGAGGTTATGCTGGAATTGTATAACTCATTGCTTAACCATCATAATGAGACCTCCCAGGGCAGGTACAGTGGGGGTTTGGATACAGAGTAAAGCAGTGGATTTAGAGAAGGAGGGAGGGACGGGCAGAAAGTGTGAGGAGATACGGGGAGGCAGTCAGATTGTAGGAGAAACTTTACATCTAACCACATGGAAAAAATAAATAATTAAAAATATAAATGAACTGCGCACTGAAAATACTGTCCACACATCAAAGAAATTCACGTACCATCCCAAATTGAAACTCTCTCGCAATTCCTTCACTGTTACTGGGTCAAAATCCTGGATCTCCCTTCCTAACAGCATTGTGGGTATACCTACCCCACATGGACTACAGTGGTTCAAGAAGGAGGCTCAACATCACCTTCTCAAGGGCAATTAGGAATGGGTAATAAATGCTGGCCTGGCCAGTAACACACACTTTCAACAAATAAATAAGGCAAATAAAAAGTTGTCATCGAGTCACTTAAGGGGATATTACACCAGACGAACAAAAACCTGGTCAAAGAGGTTGATTTGAGGGAGCGTCTTCAAAGAGGAAAGAGAGTTAGTGAGACGGAGAGGTTTAGGAAAGGAATTCCATCGTTCGGGTCTTGGCAGCTTAATTGCACAGCCACCAATGGTGGGGCCATTCAAATTGGGGAGGCTCAAGAGGCCAGAATTAGAGCATCGCAGATATTGGTGGATTGCGGAGCAGGGGGAGATTGCTGAGAAAGGGAGGGGTCATTTGTGGAAGACAGTTCCAAACTTCTACCCCCCTTTGTATGCAGAAGTGTTTATGAATTTCATCTTTGAAAGGGCTTTCGACTAATTTTTGATTTTTAGACAGTTCCCCCCCCCCCCCCCCCACCAATGGAGACTGTCCCCATTGAATACTCACAGGGCAGTACACACGGGGTTAGATGCATTGTAAAGATCCATCTACCAATGCCAGACTCACACTTCCTCGGTCTCTTTCTCCTCATCTCTCACTGCCTGCAATACCCATTCTCTGCCTCTCTTTCTCCCTCTTCCCATCCTGAGAGCAAGAGGGAGAGGTTGAGATAGTGTGCAGAGGGAGATAGAGAGAGAGGGAGAAAGGTAGAGAGATAGACTTGGATATTGAGTAACGGAGAGAAGAAATAGGGTTTCAGAGAGCAGAAGAGATGGGAAGAGAGAGATACAGATGGAGAGAGATCACCAGCAAGAGAGTTTACCAGAGATTCCCTCTCTCTCAGTCACTATCACTCCTTTCCAGTTTGTTACCATCTCCATCTATTTTACTCCTTCTACCCCAATGTTTCACACTCCATGCCTCTCGCTTGTATGTCTGTGTATACTGCAGTGAAGGATTACATCAAATTATTATGTTTTACCTTTGCTCTTTCAATCTAACTGAACAATCTCTTAGTGAATAGAGGGACCTTGGAGTGAATGTCCACTGATTCCTGAGGGTAACAGGACAGGTGGATAAGGTGGTGAAGAAGGCTTACGGAATACTTTCCTTCATTGGCCGATTTATGGAATATAAGAGCAGGGAGGTTATGCTGGAACTGTATAAAACACTAGTTAGACCACAGCTAGAGTACTGTGCACAGTTCTGGTCACCACATTACAGGAAGGATGTGATCATACTAGAGAGGGTACAGAGGGGATTTACAGAGGCTGTTGTCAGGAATGGAGAATTTTAACTATGAGTAAAGATTGGATAGGCTGGAATTGTTTTCTTTGGAACAGAGAAGTTTGAAGGGAAGATTTAATTGAGGTGTATAAAATAATGATGGGCCTAGTAGAGTGGATAGGAAGGACCATTTCCCTTTACAGAGGGGTCAATAACCATGGGCATAGATTCCAAGATTTCCACACCAATATCATGAGGGTGTGATGGCTTCCATGGTGGAATACCTTGCTGGATGTTTACAATGGAGCGTTTGCCTCCCTGATCATCAAAACTGGCCGCCTGGGCCCCAACTTCATCCACATTACTCCCACTCGACCAATATTTCATATTGGATACATACCTATCCTTCTCTGTTTGCGGACACAGCAATAAATGATTACATCAAATGAATATATCTTACATTCTCCCTTGCAATCCACCCCAACAATCTCTCTGTCTCCAACCTTGTCCGTCTCAACAGCACTCTCTCTATCTGCATATCGAAGCCTCTCTCCCTCTGTCTCCCTCTTAGTTTCAGAGATAGCAGGAGGGAGAGATAGAGAGAGGAAGACAGAAAGAGACACAGAGAACAATCCCACCTTCTCCAATCTACCCACGTAACTGAAGTCCCTCATCCCTGGAACCATTCTTGTGAATCTTTTCTGCACCCTCTCGAATGCCGCCACATTCTTGCTAAAGTACGGTGTCCAGAATTGAACAATGCTCCAGTTGAAGGCAAACCAGCGTTTTACAAAGGTCATATTTTCTTGCTTTTGTATTCAATGTCTCTATTTATAATCTCACGATCCCTTTTGCCATTTAACCACTTTCTGAACCTGCCCTGCCACCTTCAGTGATTGGTGCAAAAATACCCCCCAGATGTGTCTGTTCCTGCACCTCCTTTAGAATTCTATCCTTTACTTTATATCGTCTCTCCTCCTTTTTCCTAACCGTGCAGGCGGAAGATGCGGGCATGGTTCTTAATGAATACATACCGACTGTCTTCACAAAAGAGGGGACGTCACAGACATTGTCGTCAATGAGGAGGGGTTTGAAATATTGAACGGGATAAACAGTGAGAGAGGAAATATTCAGGGGTTCAGCATCGTTGAAAGCTGATAATTCACCAGGCTCAGACAGTTTAGAGGTGCAAGGGTGGAAGTAGCAGAGGCTCTGACCATCATTTTCCAATCCTCTCTGGTGACAGTCGTGCTACCAGAGGACTGGAGGACTGCGTATGTTCTACTGTTGATTAACAAGGGTGAAAGTAATAGACTGAGTAATTACAGGCCACCCAGCCTAATCACAGTGGAGGGAGAATTATTGGGCGCAAGGGAATGATTAATTCCTTTCTAGTACGGAGTGTCTCAGTGTCTCCATGTCTGTGGCTCTGGCACAATTTGAGCACCACCGTCACATGGGTGAGGAGTCAGTCTCTGGAATAAATGTCCCAGTGTTGTGGTAACATAAAATGGCCACCGAGAACCAGGCTATAATGGCTGACTAATGTTTGTGGATTTCCACAGATGTTTGAGAGATGAGAGAGAGACAGACAGACAGACAGAAAGAGAGACAAAGAGAGAGACACAGACAAAGACACAGAGAGTGATAGCAAGATATTTGTCATTGGACAGAGGACGAGAAGGAGGCCATTTGGCCCCTCAACCGTCCTCTGTCATTCAATGAGCTCATGGCTGATGTGTGATCGAACTCCATGTACCTATCTTTGCCCCTTAATACCTTTCGTTAACAAAAATCTATCAATCTCAGATTTAAAAACTAACAGGTGTCTCAGCATCAATTGCCGTCTGTGGAAGAGAGTTCCAAACTGATACCACACCTGATGTGTTGAAGTGTTTCTTCATTTCACTGTTTTTAGACTGCGTTTCTATTTTTAGACTATGCCCCCAAGTCCCTGACTCCGCAGCCAGTGGGAATTGTTACTCTCTGTCCACCCGTTCAGTTTCCCTTATTATCTTGAAAACATTCATTAAATCACCCCATAACCTTCTAAATTCCAGGGAAAGGACATGTTGGAGCAGGAGGGGAGACTGGAGCGGATGGTTTGGGAAAGTGGATAAACTGAAGCAATGGATGAGGAGACTGCGGATTCAATACAGTGAGAGGAGAGGCTGAGATTCACAGGGAGAGACTGCAGCAGAGTGTTAGAGGAAATCTAATCTATAGATCCCAGTAATACAACTCAATTAATACATTCAAACAATAATCCCTGTGGTTATTGGTGTTGGAGAACAGTTCATTGTTTCTACAATATAGTCAATATATTTAGTTTGTACAGGCTATTAAATATAAATTTTAATATATTTCTGATATCAGCCTCGCTCTTTATTGAATTCAGCAGTCACAGAGATTTTAAAGTGCAGTATTTAAATAATGAATTACCAACAGTGATGAACTGATTCCATTCTGTTTATTCAGTCACTAAGTAAGGAATAGGAACTTTCCACAAAACAAAATGAGGACCTGACAGAAATCAACACAGAGGATCAAGTCCAACAGGAAAATGAACACAATCTGACAACAGACAACTTCAACTCACAGTTTCTCTCACTAATTGTTCTGGACATTCCAGCACTTTATGATAGTGAATTATTTACACTGCTGCTTCTTTCTCTTTCTCTTTACTTCTGCTTTTCTTTTCCAATCGGTTTCGTTCTCCCTGCTCCTTTTCTCCTTCCCTATCTGTCTGGAGTACTCACACCCTGTAAATTGTTACTTAATGCTGCTTTCCACCTATGATTTAAACCTAACATTCAGCGTCTGTGTTCTGTTCACCTGCCCCAGGTTCAATGATTCTGTTCTCAGAGTCAGTTTGTTCAATGGTGAAACCTCTGTGAATAATTTAATGTATCTACAGAACACTCAAGTCTCCACCTGTTCACCGACACTCTTCACTTCATCTACAATACATGGAACAAACAAGATCGAAAGCTACTTCCAGACAAACCTCACAATCATTGAAATTCCTTCTCCTGGAATTATAAAGTAATCTGTTAGAATGTGGGATTGTTTAATTAATAAAACACCAACATCAGCGCTGCATCTGATAATCTACAGATAAATGGAAAGACTCTTGATTCCAACTGACTGAGTGAAAACCAGTAAAACATCACATCAATACTTTCTATTTAACAATGTAGTCCAGTGACAGTGAAGGTCCACAGTGAAGCAGAGAAGGAAACGTGAAAGTGTCAGCAGCAAACTCAGTTCAGTAGCCAGACTTCTGAAGCAGCGTCAGACACACACAGAGTGAAATAATATTTGATAACAGTGATAATCAATAAATACATTGAAATCCCAGTTAAACTGAGTCATGTTTTTCGGGAGGGAGGACATTGTTCTGTCCCCTTGCAACACTGAGACTGTGAGATGTCTCATTAGCAATCACTGAAAAAAAATCATAAAAATATTCCAGGACTGGTTAGATCCACCTCATGAAAATGCTAATAACTCCTTATGGTCCGATTATTGATCCTAACTGAAACATCTCATTCCAATACATTCAATACACAGAATAATCCAGTAATAATGCCACAGTTACTTAAAACATTACCATTTAATACATAATACAGTTCCTGCAAGAATGTAAAGAGTTGACAATAATGAGATTCCATCAGTAAATTGCTGGAAAAGAACAGGCGGCTGTGTAACACACACAGAGGGAAATAATACCCAGTGCAGCAGCACAGTTAATATCTATTTACACCGTTAACAGCTGAGATACTGCTTACCAGCAACTCCAATTGCTGCCAGCACCGGATAGTAAATGCCTTGTATCTGATGCATTACTGGATATCCTATTCCTGTGAGAAGCAGAGTCTTCTATTAGCCTGGAATCCACAGCTCCACCAGGCACTCTGAGCTGATCCATTCCAATGGGTCCTGATTTATACAGGGGATAAGTCTCCACTGACACGGTTATACCCCTGATCATTGTTATTAGTTACACTCACCTGAACAAACACATTACATCAGCAGCTTTGACTCTGATGTAAATTATGTGATGGATAAAACACAATAATTTCAATGTCAATGACATTTTCTGAGCAAGACGTCTCTCGGGAATAAACCTGAAATCTGTACTCATACTGGATAGATGCTACAATTATGAGAGGCGTCATTTACATTTTCCATATTATTGCATTGAGCTTGTTCACTCCTGGCATTTCTGCTGTAAATGTAACTGATCCATCTGCAGTGGACACTGAATCCAGGGACAAAATCAATCCCATTTCACTCTGTTCCTGCCTTTTCCCAGTTAAAATGTACATTTTGAGTCTCTGATTCCGGACTATGTTCAGGGTTACAGTCCAGAAACTACTGTGAGTGATATTACGGGACTGACACTGTACGCATCCATTTGGGAGGCAGCAGGGTAGTGATAATATCACTGGTCACGTAATCCAGAGGCACAACCTGATGGCCTGGGGACAGGGGTTCAAATCCCACCACAGCAGCTATATAAACCAGAGGGAGCTCCCTTTCTTTGTATAAAGTAGAAGGAGCTCCCTCTCTATTTATAAAGTGGAGGAAGTGCCCTCTCTATGTATAAAGTGGAGGAAGCGTCCTCTCTATGTATAAAGTGGAGGGTGTGCCCTCTCTATATCTAAAGTGGAGGGAGTGCCCTCTCTATGTATAAAGTGGAGGAAGCGCCCTCTCTATGTATAAAGTAGAAGGAGCTCCCTCTCTATTTATAAAGTGGAGGAAGTGCCCTCTCTATGTATAAAGTGGAGGAAGCGCCCTCTCTATGTATAAAGTGGAGGGAGTGCCCTCTCTATGTATAAAGTGGAGGGAGTGCCCTCTCTATGTATAAAGTAGAAGGAGCTCCCTCTCTATGTATAATGTGGAGGAAGCGCCCTCTCTCTGTATAAAGTGGAGGAAGCACCCTCTCTATGTATAAAGTAGAGGGAGTGCCCTCTCTATGTGTAAAGTAGAAGGAGCTCCCTCTCTATGTATAAAGTGGAGGAAGCGCCCTCTCTATGTATAAAGTGGAGGAAGCGCCCTCTCTATGTATAAAGTGGAGGGAGTGCCCTCTCTATGTATAAAGTGGAGGGAGCTCCCTCTCTATGGATAAAGTGGAGGGAGTTCCATCTCTATGTATAAAGTGGAGGGACCGCCCTCTCTATGTATAAAGTAGAAGGAGCTCCCTCTCTATTTATAAAGTGGAGGAAGTGCCCTCTCTATGTATAAAGTGGAGGGAGTACCCTCTCTATGTATCAAGTGGAGGGAGTGCCCTCTCTATGTATAAAGTAGAAGGAGCTCCCTCTCTATGTATAATGTGGAGGAAGCGCCCTCTCTATGTATAAAGTAGAGGGAGTGCCCTCTCCATGTATAAAGTAGAAGGAACTCCCTCTCTATGTATAAAGTGGAGGGAGCTCCCTCTTTATTTATAAAGTTGGGGGCGATGAAGGAAAGAGGAGAGAGGGAAACGAAAACAAATGGGGAAATGGAGAGAGAGGGACAAAGTGGAAGACAGTGAGAGACAGAAGAGATAGCGAAATGAGACATTGACGGAACCCCAGTAACAATCCCCATTGTCTGCCCAGTCCGGTATTTGGGTTTTAATGTGAGGCTTTTAGAGATGAGTGATTGATATTTTCAAACAGCATTGATATTCCCAACAAAAGCAAGAGATAAAGATTCAAAATTATCCAAACAAATGGCTCAAAGCTTTGCTGTCCATGTACAGAGGGACGGAGAGATGGAGGGAGTGAGACACAGATGGAGAGAGACACAGACAGAGTGGGACAGAAACAGAGGGAGAGGGAGAGAGACAGAAAGGAAGGCAGACAAATGCAGAGTGAGACAGACAGAAAGGGAGGCAGGCAGATGCAGAGGGAAAGAGGCAGGGAGAAAGCGAGCAAGACAGATACAGAGGGAGAGAGACAGATGCAGAGGGAGAAAGGGAGAGAGAGACAGAAAGGGAGGGAGACAAACAGAGGGAGAAACCGATACAGAGGGAGAGACAGATAGAGAGAGAGGGAGGGCGAGATTACAGGAAAAACTTCACATCCAATAATGTTGAAAAAGGATAGAATTGAAAAGTCAAACTGGCGGTGTGCAAGAACTAATTTTGAAAGGAAAGATCAGGAGTTTAGTGTGAGTGTTTTGGGGCAATTGTTGGATCAATGGTTGATATTTTCAAACTGAAGTGACATTTAATGTTATTGAAACAGATATTATTAAACACTGACAAACTTTAGAAGCAGGGGAAATGGGATACAGGGTTTGAGGGGACCTTGACAGAACCTCAGTAAACAATCCTCATTATCTGCACAGTCCTGTATTGGGGGTTTATTGTGAGAGTTTAGGGGGCGAGTGTTGAACAGTGTTTGATATTTTCAAACAGCTGTGACGTTCCTTGCAAGGGCAATGTTTACCGGTTCAAAATTAACCAAGAAATGGCTTCAAACGTTTCTGCCCAAGGAGAGAGAGATGGTGTTAGAGACAGAGTCATGGAAAGAGACAGAGAGAGAGGGAGAGGGCGAGGGAGAGAGCGAGAGAGAGAAAGATGGGAAGAAACAGACATTGGATGGAGAGACAGAGAGAGGATGAGACAAGTTGTAACAATCATTAACAATACGCTTTATCTGCCCAGTCCTGTTTTTGGAGGTCAGTGTGAGTGTTTTAGGGGTGAATGTTGGATCAGTGTTTCATATTTTCAAACTGCAGTGACATTCCCAACAAGGCTGTTAAAGTATATAAGAGCAGGGATGTTATGCTGGAACTGTATAACTCATTGTTTAAGCACCATAATGAGACCTCCCATGGCAGGTACAGTGTGAGTTTAGATACACAGTAAAGCAGTGGCTTCAGAGAAGGAGGGTGAGATGGGCAGAAAGAGTGAGGAGATACGGGGAGGCAGGCAGATTGTAGGAGAAACTTTACATCTAACCACATGAAAAAATAAGTAATTATAAATATAAATGGACTGCGCACTGAAAATACTGTCCACACAACAACGAAAGTCACGCACCATCCCAACTTGAAACGATATCGCCATTCCTTCACTGTTACTGGGTCAAAATCCTGGAAATCCCTTCCGATCAGCACTGTCGGTGTACCTACCCCACATGGACTGCAGCGGTTCAAGAAGGAGCCTCAAAACCACCTTCTCAAGGGCAATTAGGAATGGGCAATAAATGCTGGCCTGGCCAGTAACGCACACATCCAACAAATAAATAAGGCAAATAAAAAGTTGTCATTGAGTCACTTAAGGGGATGTTTCACTAGACGAACAAAAACCTGGTCAAAGAGGTTGGTCTGAGGGAGTGTCTTCAAAGAGGAAAGAGAGTTAGTGAGACGGAGAGGTTTAGGAAAGGAATTCCAGAGTTCAGGTCTTGGCAGCTTGAAGGCACAGACACCAATGGTCGGACCATTCAAATTGGGGAGGCTCAAGAGGCCAGAATTAGAGGATCACAGATATTGGTGGATTGCGGAGCAGGGGGAGATTGCTGAGATAGGGAGGGGTCATTTGTGGAAGACAGTTCCAAACTTCTACCCCCCTTTGTCTGCAGAAGTGTTTCTGAATTTAATCTTTGAAAGGGCTTTCGACTAATTTTTGATTTTCAGACAGTCTCCCCCGTCTGAGACTGTCCCCATCGAATACTCACAGGGCAGTACGCACGGGGTCAGATACAGAGTAAAGATCATTCTATCAATGCCAGACTCAATGTTCCTCTGTCTCTTTCTCCTCATCTCTCACTGCCTGCAACACCCTTTCTCTGCCTCTCTTTCTCCCTCTTCCCATCCTGAAAGTAAGAGGGAGAGATTGAGATAGTGTGCAGACGGAGACAGAGATAGAGGGAGAAAAGTTGAGAGATAGAATTGGAAAGTGAGTAACAAAGAGAAGAAATAGGGTTTCAGAGAGTATAAGAGAGGGGAAGAGAGAGATAGAGATGGAGAGAGATTACCAGCAAGAGAGTTCACCAGAGATTACCTCTCTCTCAGTCACTATCACTCCTTTGCAATTTGTTACCATCTCCATCTATTTTTCTCCCTCTACCCCGATGTTTCAAACTCCATGCATCTCGCTCGTATGTCTGTGTCTACTGCAGTGAAGGGTTACATCAAATTATTATGGTTTACATTTGCTCTTTCAATCTAACTGAACAATCTGTCAGACTGTGAACAGAGGGGCCTTGGAGTGAATGTACACTGATTCCTGAGGGTAACAGGACAGGTGGATAAGGTGGTTAAGAAGGCTTACGGAATAATTTCCTTTATTGGCCGATGTAGAGAATATAAGAGCAGGGAGGTTATGCTGAAACTGTATAAAACACTAGTTAGACCACAGCTAGAGTACTGTGTACAGTTCTGGTCACCACATTACAGGAAGGATGTGATCACACTAGAGAGGGTACAGAGGACATTTACAGAGGATTTAGTCAGGAATGGAGAATTTTAACTATGAGTAAAGATTGGATAGGCTGGAATTGTTTTCTTTGGAACAGAGAAGGTTTAAGGGAAGATTTAATTGAGGTGTATAAAATAATGACGGGCCTAGATAGAGTGGATAGGAAGGACCATTTCCCTTAACAGAGGGGTCAATAACCATGGGCATAGATTACAAGATTTCCACACCAATATCATGAGGGTGTGATGGCTTCCATGGTGGAATACCTTGCTGGATGTTTACAATGGAGCGTTTTCCTTCCTGATCATCAAAACTGGCCGCCTGGGCCCCAACGTCATCCACATTTCTCCCACTCGACCAATATTTCACTCTACATACCTATCCTTCTCTGTTTGCGTACACAGCAATAAAGGATTACATCAAATGAATAGGGCGGCACAGTGGTGCAGTGGTTAGCACTGCAGCCTCACAGCTCCAGGGACCCGGGTTCGATTCTGGGTACTGCCTGTGTGGAGTTTGCAAGTTCTCCCTGTGTCTGCGTGGGTTTTCTCCGGGAGCTCCGGTTTCCTCCCACAGCCAAAAGACTTGCAAGTTTGGTAGGTAAATTGACCATTACAAATTGTCACTAGTATAGTTAGGTGGTAGGGAAATATACGGACAGGTGGGGATGTTTGGTCGGAATATGGGATTAGTGTAGGATTAGTATCAATGCGTGGTTGATGGTCGGCACAGACTCGGTGGGCCGAAGGGCCTGTTTCAGTGCTCTATCTCTAATCTAATCTAATCGAATATGTCTTACATTCTCCCTTTCAATCCACCCCAACAATCTCTCTGTCTCCAACCTTGTCCCTCTCAACAGCACTATCTCTATCTGCATATCTAAGCCTCTCTCTCTCTGTCTCCCTCCTAGTTTCAGAGATAGCAGGAGGGAGAGATAGAGAGAGGAAGACAGAGAGAGACACAGAGAACAATCCCACATTCTCCAATCTATCCACGTAACTGAAGTCCCTCATCCCTGGAACCATTCTTGTGAATCTTTTCTGCACCCTCTCGAATGCCGCCACATTCTTGCTAATGTACGGTGTCCAGAATTGGACAATGCTCCAGTTGAACGCAAACCAGCGTTTTACAAAGGTCATATTTTCTTGCTTTTGTATTCAATGTCTCTATTTATAATCTCACGATCCCTTTTGCCATTTAACCACTTTCTGAACCTGCCCTGCCACCTTCAGTGATTGGTGCAAAAATACTCCCCAGATGTGTCTGTTCCTACACCTCCTTTAGAATTCTATCCTTTACTTTATGTCGTCTCTCCTCCTTTTTCCTAACTGTGGAGGTGGAAGATGCGGGCATGGTTCTTCATGAATACATAGCGACTGCCTTCACAAAAGAGGGGACGACACAGACATTGTAGTCAATGAGGAGGGGTTTGAAATATTGAACGGGGTAAACAGTGAGAGGGGAAAGATTCAGGGGTTCAGCATCGTTGAAAGCTGAAAATTCACCAGGCTCAGACTGTTTAGAGGTGCAAGGGTGGAAATAGCAGAGGCTCTGACCATCATTTTCCAATCCTCTCTGGTTACAGTCGTGCTGCCAGAGGACTGGAGGACTGCCGATGTTGGACTGTTGATTAACAAGGGTGAAAGGAATAGACTGATTAATTACAGGCCACCCAGCCTAATCACAGTGGAGGGAGAATTATTGGGAGCAAGGGAATGATTGATTCCTTTCTAGTACTGAGTGTCTCAGTGTCTCCATGTCTGTGGCTCTGGCACAATTTGAGCACTACCGTCACATGGGTGAGGAGTCAGTCTCTGGAATAAATGTCCCAGTGTTGCGGTAACATAAAATGGCCACCGAGAACCAGCCTATAATGGCTGACTAATGTTTGTGGATTTCCACAGATGTTTGAGAGATGAGAGAGAGACAGACAGACAGACAGAAAGAGAGACAAAGAGAGAGACACAGACCAAGACACAGAGAGTGATAGCAAGATATTTGTCATTGGACAGAGGACGAGAAGGAGGCCATTTGGCCCCTCAACCCTCTTCTGTCATTCAATGAGCTCATGGCTGATGTGTGACCGAACTCCATGTACCTATCTTTGCCCCTTAATACGTTTCGTTAACAAAAATCTATCAATCTCAGATTTAAAAACTAACAGGTGTCTCAGCATCAATTGCCGTCTGTGGAAGAGAGTTCCAAACTAATACCATGCCTGGTGTGTTGAAGTGTTACTTCATTTCACTCCTGAAAGGTTTTTAGACTGCGTTTAGATTTTTAGACTATGCCCCCAAGTTCCTGACTCCGCAGCCAGTGGGAATTGTTACTCTCTGTCCACCCGTTCAGTTTCCCTTATTATCTTGGAAACATTCATCAAATCACCCCATAACCTTCTAAATTCCAGGGAAAGGAAATGCTGGAGCAGGAGGGGAGACTGGAGCAGATGGCTTGGGGAAGTGGATAAACTGAAGCAATGGATGAGGAGACTGAGGATTCAATACAGTGAGAGGAGAGGCTGAGATTCACAGGGAGAGACTGCAGGTGAGTGTTAGAGGAAATCTAATCTATAGATCCCAGTAATACAACTCAATTCACACATTCAAACAATAATCCCTGTGGTTATTGGTGTTGGAGAACAGTTCATTGTTTATACAATATAGTCAATATATTTAGTTTGTACAGGCTATTAAATATAAATTTAAATATATTTCTGATATCAGCCTCGCTCTTTATTGAATTCAGCAGTCACAGAGATTTTAAAGTGTAGTATTTAAATAATGAATTACCATCAGTGAAGAACTGATTCTATTATGTTTATTCAGTCACTAAGTAAGGAATAGGAACTTTCTACAAAACAAAATGAGGACCTGACAGAAATCAACACAGAGGATCAAGTCCAACAGGAAAATGAACACAATCTGACAACAGACAACTTTAACTCACAGTTTCTCTCACTATTTATTCTGGACATTCCAGCACTTAATGTTAGTGAATTATACACACTGCTGCTTCTTTCTCTATCTCTTGACTTCTGCTTTTCTTTTTCCATCTGGTTCCTTCTCCCTGCTCCTTTTCTCCTTCCCTATCTCTCTGGAGTACTCACACCCTGTAAATGGATACTGAATGCTGCTTTTCACATATGATTTATTCCTAACATTCTGCGTCTGTGTTTTGTTCACCTGCCCCAGGTTCAATGATTCTATTCTCAGAGTCAGTTTGTTCAATGGTGAAACCTCCGTGAATAATTTAATGTATCTACAGAACACTCAAGTTTCCACCTGTTCACCTACACTCTTCACTTCATCTACAATACATGGAATAAACTGGATCGAAAGCTACTTCCAGACAAACCTCACTATCATTGAACTTCCTTCTCCTGGAATTATAAAGTAATCTGTTAGAATGTGGGATTGTTTAATTAATAAAACACCAACATCAGCGCTGCAGCTGATAATGTACAGATAAATGGAAAGACTCTTGATGCCAACTGATAGAGTGTAAACCAATAAAATATCACATCAATACTTTCTATTTTCCAATGTAGTCCAGTGACAGTGAAGGTCCACAGCGAAGCAGAGAAGGAGAAATAAAAGTGTCAGCAGCAAACTCTGTTCAGTAGCAAGACTTCTGAAGCATCGTCAGACACACACAGAGTGAAATAATATTTGATAACAGTGATAATCAATAAATACATTGAAATCCCAGTTAAACTGAGCCATGTTATTGGGGAGGGAGGACATTGTTCTGTCTCCTTGCAACACTGAGACCGTGAGATGTCTGATTATCACAATCACTGAAAGCAATCATAAAAATATTCCAGGACCGGTTAGATCCACATCATGAAACTGTTAAAAAGTCCTAATGGTCTGATTATTGATCTTAACTGAAACATCTCATTCCAATACATTCAATACACAGAATAATCTGATAACAAAGCTACAGTTACTTAAAACAATACCATTTCATACATAATGCAGTTCCTGCAAGAATGAAAGAGTAGACAATGAGGAGATTCCATCAGTAAATTGCTGGAAAAGAACAGGTGGCTGTGTAACACATACAGAGGAAAAAAATACCGAGTACAGCAGCACAGTTCACATCGATTTACACCATTAACAGCTGAGATACTGCTTACCAGCAACTCCAATTGCTGCAAGTACAGGATAATAAATGCGGAGTACATGATACATTACTGGATATACCATTTCTATGAGAAGCAGCGATTTCTATTAGCCTGGAATCCACAGCTCCACCAGGCACTCTGAGCTGATCCATTCCAATGGGTCCTGATTTATACAGGGGATAAGTCTCCACTGACACGGTTATACCCCTGATCATTGTTATTAGTTACACTCACCTGAACAAACACATTACATCAGCAGCTTTGACTCTGATGTAAATAATGTGGTGGATAAAACACAATCATTTCAATGTCAATGACATTTTCTGAGTAAGACCTCTCTCTGAAATAAATCTGAAATCTGTACTCATACTGGATGGATGGCAATTATGAGAGGCGTCATTTAGTTTAGTTTAGTTTAGACATACAGCACTGAAACAGGCCCTTCGGCCCACCGAGTCTGTGCCGACCATCAACCACCCATTTATACTAACCCTACACTGATCCCATATCCTTACCACATCCCCACCTGTCCCTATATTTCCCTACCACCTACCTATACGAGGGCCAATTAACCTATCAAGCTGCAAGTCTTTGGCTTGTGGGAGGAAACCGGAGCACCCGGAGGAAACCCACGCAGACACAGGGAGAACTTACAAACTCCACACAGGCAGTACCCAGAATCGAACCCGGGTCGCTGGAGCTGTGAGGCTGCGGTGCTAACCAGTGCGCCACTGTGCCGCCCATTTTCCATATTATTGTATTGACCTTGTTCACTCCTGGCATTTCTATTGTAAATGTAACTGATCTGTCTGCAGTGGACACTGAATCCAAGGACAAAAGCAATCCCGTTTCACTCTGTTCCTGCCTTTTCCCAGTTAAAATGTGAAATTTGAGTCTCTGATTCCGGACCATATGCAGGGTAACAGCCCAGAAACCACTGTGTGTGATATTACGGGACACACACAGTACACATCCATTTGGGAGGCAGTTGGGTAGTGATAATATCAATGGTCACGTAATCCAGAGGCCCAAACTGATTGCCTGGGCACAGGGGTTCATATCCCACCACGGCAGCTATATAAAACAGAGGGAGCTCCCGTTCTGTGTATAAAGTACAGGGTGCACACACTCTATTTATAAAGTTGGGGGCGATGAAGGAAAGAGGTGAAGAGGGAAACGGAAACAAATGGGGAAATGGAGAGAGAGGGACAAAGTGGAAGAAAGTGAGAGACAGAAGAGGTAGCGAAATGAGACCTTGATGGCACCCCATCAAGATAGATTGAAAGATAGAGGGTGGAGACGGAGATAGAGGGGGAGAGGGAGATAGAGGGGGAGAGGGAGATAGAGGATGGAGAGGGAGATAGAGGGGGGTGAGGGAGAGAGAGTGGGAGAGGGAGACAGAGGGGGAGAGGGAGATAGAGGGGGAGAGTGAGATAGAGGGGAGAGGGAGATAGAGGGGGAGAGGGTGATAGAGGATGGAGAGGGAGATAGAGGGGGGTGAGGGAGAGAGAGTGGGAGAGGGAGATAGAGGGGGAGAGGGACATAGAGGGTGGAGAGGGAGATAGAGGGGTGTGAGGGAAAGAGAATGGGCGAGGGAGATAGAAGGGGAGAGGGAGGTAGAGGGGGAGAGTGAGATAGAGGGGAAGAGTGAGATAGAGGGGAAGAGTGAGATCGAGGGGAAGAGTGAGATCGATGGGAAGAGTGAAATAGAGTGGGAGAGGGAGATAGAGGGGCAGAGGGAGATAGAGGGTGGAGAGGGAGATAGAGGGGGCGAGGGAGAGATAGTGGGAGAGGGTGATGGAGGGGGATTGGGAGATAGAGGGGGAGAGGGAGATAGAGGGGGAGAGGGAGATAGAGGGTGGAGAGGGAGAAAGAGGGGGGTGAGGGAGAGAGAGTGGGAGAGGGAGATAGAGGGTGGAGACGGAGATAGAGGGGGAGAGGGAGATAGAGGGGGGTGAGGGAGAGAGAGTGGGAGAGGGAGATAGAGGGTGGAGACGGAGATAGAGTGGGAGAGGGAGATAGAGGGTGGAGACGGAGATAGAGGGGGAGAGGGAGATAGAGGGGAAGAGGGAGATAGAGGGTGGAGACAGAGATAGAGGGGTAGAGGGAGATCGAGGGGGAGAGGGAGATAGAGGAGGATTGGAAGATAGAGGGGGAGACGGAGATAGAGGGGGTGAGGGAGTTGATGGGGTGAGGGAGATAGAGGGGGGTGAGGGAGATAGAGGGGGGTGAGGGAGATAGAGGGAGATAGAGTGGGAGAGGGAGGTAGAGAGTGGAGAGGGAGATAGAGGGGGAGAGGGAGATAGAGGGTGGAGATGGAGATAGAGGGGGAGATGGAGATAGAGGGGGAGAGGGAGATAGAGGGGGTGAGGGAGATAGAGGAGGATTGGGAGATAGAGGAGGAGACGGAGATAGAGGGGTGTGAGGGAGATAGATGGGGTGAGGGAGGTAGAGGGGGGTGAGGGAGATAGAGGGAGATAGAGGGGGAGAGGGAGACAGAGGGGGAGAGGGAGATAGAGGGGGGAGAGGGAGATAGAGGGGGGATTGGGAGATAGAGGGGGAGAGGGAGATAGAGGTGGAGAGGGAGATAGAGGGGCGAGAGGGAGATAGAGGGGGTGAGGGAGATAGTGGGGGAGAGGGAGATAGAGGGTGGAGACGGAGATAGAGGGTGGAGACAGAGATAGAGGGGGAGAGATGGATGGGGTAGAGGGTGGTGAACCTGTGGAATTCTCTACCGCAGAAGGCAGTGGAGGCCGTCATTAAATATATTCATGGAGGAGAGAGATATATTTCTTAATGTCAAAGGGATCAAGGGGTATGGGGAGAAAGTGGGAACAGCGTACTGAATTACACCATCGGTCATGATCTTTATTGAATGATGGAGCAAGCCCAAAGGGCCGAATGGCCTGCTCCGGCTCCTATTTTCTATGTTTCTATGAGAGAGGCGGATTGAGAGAGGGAGAGAGAAGGGGAAACAGAGAGAGAAGGAGAGATAGAGATGTAGCGAGGTGACCCTGATATTCTCTCTCTCTCACACACACACACATCCAGACACACACACACATTCATAAAGGGACACACAGACACAGACACACACACAGACACACACACAGATTTTACAATCAACATTGATGTCAGTAAAAATGACCAACAGAACCTCAGTAACAATCCCCAGTGTCTGACCAGTCCTTAGAGAGACAGAGAGAGAGAGATAGGGCAGTGACAGAGAAAGACAGTGAAAGAGGGAGGACAAAACAGCTTGTCGGAGCAACTTTATATTTATTTGTGTTCCACAGATTTTATTAAAAGTTGAAAGGGACTGGACACTGGAAAAGCTGTCAACACACAACAACAACACTGAGAGACTTTAGATGTGAGGGAAGGGGAGACACACTTTAAAATCCACACTGATGTCAGTAAAAATCCCCAAACACAACCTCAGTAACAATCCCCATTATCTGCCCAGTGCTGTATTGTGGGTTTCTTCTTTGGCCTCCTTATCTCGAGAGACAATGGGTAAGTGCCTGGATGTGGTCAGTGGTGTGTAGCAGCGCCTGGAGTGGCTATAAAGGCCAATTCTAGAGTGACAAGCTCTTCCAAAGGTGCTGCAGAGAAATGTGATTGTCGGGGCTGTTACACAGTTGGCTCTTCCCTTGCGCCTCTGTCTTTTTTGTGGGTTTAGTGTGAGGGTTTGAGTGGGGGAGGGTTGGATCAGTGTTTGATATTTTGAAACAGCAGGGAAAGAATTAAAGGTTTAAAATGAACTAAGAGATGGTTGAAAGCATTGATGTGCTGGGATTAACATATCAATGGACTGGAAAAGTCAGGAAGGTCCTGTCCTGGGATTAACATATCAATGGACAGACCCCTTCCCCCGCCCCCGAGGCAGGAGATTGAGAAACAGCCCAACATGTCAGAGGTTCAAGGGGTGGAGTTTGCAAACAGCTCACTCAGGATATAAACTGGGTTTGAAGATCTCAGTTCCAATCACAAAACCCTCCTTTCACTCTCTCTCTAGAGAGAGTGGACACATTCCCCAGTCTGATGCAGTGTGTGTGTCTGTGTGTCTGTGTGTGTGTGTGCTCTCTCTGTCTCAATCTGGTTTATAACTGTGATTTGATTGTATTTGAATATTGCTGATTGTCTGTGTAACTGAGAGAGGAAACACTGGGCTCTTGATGTGCAATTTTGTTTGAAAATGTCCTCGCTTTGTATTTTAATCCAGTTTTTTTCTCCTTCTTTCCCCTGAGGAATTTTCATTCTGAAAACTGCACGGTGAAGATGAAAAGAGGGAAAGTTTGGGACGAGGAATCCTTGGACAGGAGCTTCCTCCAGAGGGGATGGACTGAGGCCTTGTCCACAGGCTGCACCCAAAGGGCCCACGTGAGTTGTGTCTGTTTATTAGCCTGAGGTTTAATTTCCTCTCTGGGGCCCTGGGTTAACCATTTCATGTTGGACTGGGGCTCCTGGTGTTTTGTACAGATTGAAAGCCTGGGGTTAATGGAGCAGCCTCAGGAGGGAGTCCCATTTGCCCCTTGCTCCTTCCAGCCCTGTCTGTGAGGTTTGCTGGTGTTTTGGGTAATGCTAGGATACTAACAGTGAAATAAGATGCACAGTGCCCATTTTAATTCATTTTACTGTAGTTCTGAGGTTAGCTTTCTCTCTGTCTCCACATTCTTTCCCTGTGTCTCTATCTCCTCCCATGCTTTCTCTTCTCTGTCTCTGTTTCACACTTGCCTTCTCCATTTAAACCTTTAATAAATAGAAAACATGCCACACACACAGCAATGTGATTTGTCGTTATTTGAAATGGTGAGACAGAATCAACAGCTTGTTCCCAGTTTAAAGAGGGATTCGCTCTTTCTGGGGACTGAAATCTGTCTATTATCACATTGCTGCTTGTGGGATCTTGCTGTGCATCTAGTGCCCTCCAGCATTTTGTCCATGACAACAGTTTAAAATTCAGCTTCCTGAGGGTCTGAATGTGGATTTCTCTGTGTTTTTACAGGAATTTTATAATAATTACAAGAGCTGAACGTGAAGCTGGATAAAGACTTGTTCTAAGTTTAAAGATGGAGTTTAGCATTTTCTGAGGACTGTGATAGGATATCTGGCTATGATCACATTGTGGGATCCTGCTGTGCATACATTCTCTGCATCAATTCCAACATCCAACACTGAGGCAGAAACAGATGGAGAGAAAAGGAGGGAGAGTGAGTAACAGCTGGAGGTGGCAGGTTAAACAGAGAGAGAGAGAGGGAGAAACAGGCAGAGTGTGTGTGAGGGAGCGAATGCAGAGAAAGATCGAGAAAGACAGAGAGAGAGAGAGATAAATCCACACTCAAAAGCTTGGTACACTGAATATTGAAGTGTCACCATTGCTGGGATCTTTCTGTGCCCTAAAAACAGATTATCTGCATATTTGCATTATCTGAAGGCTTGGAATTAAAGTCCTGAGCTTGAAGCTGGTATAATTCCCGAGTAATGATGGTGTTTTGGGCAGTGCCGTGAATTTGAGGGTGAAATGAAATTGTGGGATCTTGCTGTGCACAAATGGCATGTAGTGTTTCCAACATTGCAATAGTGACGAGCACTTTAACAATCAATTCACTGAATGTCAAATGTTCCCGATTCATTTCAGTTCATTTGACTGAAGTTGTGAGTTTCGATTTCTCTCTCTGTCTCTCTCTTTAAACCTTTAATAGTTAAAAACACACACAGCAGTGTGATTGTTGTTGTTTTAAATGGTGAGACAGAAATATTTCACAGCTATTTTCAGTCAACATTACATATGAGATAGAGGGACAAAAACAGATATAGACAAAGAGAAAGAGAGACAGGAGACGAATGTGACAGGAACAGAGAGAGATACAGAGACAGGGGAGAGAGAGATACAGACACACACACACACACACAGAGGTGGAGGTTGCTGTCACAACCCTTTTATCCTCTGGTTTATTAACTGTGATTTGTTTGTATTTGGGTGTTGCTGAGAGAGTGTCTGTGTAACCGAGGGCAATTCCTGGGCTCTTGCTGTGCTATTTTGTATAACAATGCCTTTTCATCAATTTTCTCGCCCTCCCTCTTGCCTTAGGAAATTTCTTTCTGAAAACTGCATGGTGAAGATTAAAAGAGGGAAAGTCCGGGACATGGAATCCTTGGACAGGAGCTTCCTCCAGAGGGGACGGACTGAGGCCTTGTCCACAGGCTGCACCCAAAGGGCCCACGTGAGTTGTGTCTGTTTATTAGCTTGAGGTTTAATTTCCTCTCTGGGGCCCTGGGCTAACCATTTCATGTTGGGTTGGGGCACCTGGTGTTTTATACAGATTGAAAGCCTGGGGTTAAAGGAGCAATCCCGGGAGGAAGTCCCATTTGCCCCTTGCTCCTTCCAGCCCTGTCTGTGAGGTTTGCTGGTGTTCTGGTCAATGCTATGAAGCTAACAGTTAAATAAGATGCACGGTGCCCATTTTAATTCATTTTACTGCAGGTCTGAGCTTTCTCTCTGTCTCCACATTCTTTCCCTGTGTCTCTATCTCCCCCCATGCTTTCTCTTCTCTGTCTCGGTTTCACACTCACCTTCTCCAATTAGACCTTTAATAAATAAAAAAACATGCCACACACAGCAATGTGATTTGTCATTATTTGAAATGGTGAGACAGAATCAGCAGCTTGTTCCCAGTTTAAAGAGGGAATTTCACCCTTTCTGGGGACTGAAATCTAGCTATTATCACATTGCAGCTTGTGGGATCTTGCTGTGCATCTATTGCCCAGCAGCATTTCTTGCACAGTAATCAGGATACTTTAAAATTCAGCTTCCTGAGGGTCAGATTGTGGATTTCTCTGTGTTTTCTCTCCATCTTCCTCTGCTTTTCTCTCCCCCGCACTTTCTCTATTTTAACCATTAATCAATAGGTGCCACAATGTGTGCAGAGCAAGATCCCACAGGCAGCAATATGATAATATGCAGATAATGTGTTTTCAGTGATGTAAGTTTCGGGATCGCAGAGGGAGGGACTTTCCTGCAGAGACTAAGTGGTTAGTACCGCAGCCTCACAGCTCCAGCAACCCAGGTTGGGTTCTGGGTACTGCCTGTGCGGAGTTTGCAAGTTCTCTGTGTGGGTTTCCTCTGGGTGGATGCTCTGGTTTCCTGCCACATGCCAAAGACTTGCGGGTTGATAGGTAAGTTGGCCATTATAAAAATTGCCCCTCGTGTAGGTAGGTGGTCAGAGAATTGAGGGAAGGTGGGGACGTGAGAGGGGGAAAAATGGCTTGAATGTAGGATTAGCATAAATGGATGGCTGATGGGCAGCGTTGGGCCGAAGGGCCTGTTTTAGTGCTGTATCTCTCTATGACTCGAATGTGATGTGTGGTTATTATAAACGGTGACAGAAACATTTCAGCGGATTTTCAATCTAGATTAAATCCCAGATCGAGAGAAAAAGAAACAGATGTGGACGGCGTGCAGGGGGGAGGGAGCAGGAGAAAGACAGGGCGAGGGGTGTTTGAGATTTTCAAACTGCAGGAATGTCCCTCCCTCTAGGATCTCGAAATCACGTCACCGAAAACAGATTATCTGCATATTAGCATATTGTTGCCTTTGGGATCTTGCTGTGCACAGATTGCCTACAGGATTCCTGCATTGCAACAGTGAGGACCACTTTAAAAATTAGTTCATTGATTCTCAACTGCTCCTGAGGGCCAATATTTACAAGAGCTGAACGTGAAGCTGTATAAAGGCTTGTGAAAAGTTTAAAGATGGAGTTCAGCATTTTCAGAGGACTGTGATGGGATATCTGGCTATGATCACATTGTGGGATCCTGCTGTGCATACATTCCCTGCATCAATTCTTACATTACAACACTGAGGCAGAAACAGATGGAGAGAAAAAGAGGGAGAGAGAGAAACAGCTGGATTTGGCAGGTAAATCAGAGAGAGAGAGAGAGAGACAGGCGGAGTCTGGATGAGGGAGGGAAGGCAGAGAAAGATGGAGAAAGACAGAGAGAGAGAGAAATCCACACTCAAAATCTTGGTAAACTGAATTTTGATGTGTCACCATTGCTGGGATCTTGCTGTGCACAGCTTGCCTGCAGAATTCCCTGCATTGTGACAGTGACTGCATTTTAGAAGTGAATTCATTGTGTGTAAAGCTCTCCTGAAGGCCTGGAATTTAAGTCCGGAGCTTGAAGCCGGTATAATTCCCAAATAATGCTGGTGTTTTGGGCAGTGACGTGAATTTCTCTCTCTCTCTCCATCTGTCTCTCTGAATGAGAGTAACAGGAGGGAGAGAGATTCAGGAGAGTGAATGAATCAGAGGGGGAGAGAGGGGTAGCCGGCTGCAAGCACACTGCTGCTTGTGGGATCTTGCTGTGCATCAATGGCCGACAGCATTTCCAACGTTGCAACAGTGACGACCACTTTAAAAATTAATTCATTGAGTGTCAAATACTTCTGTGAATCAGCAATGAAATGGGTGAAATGTGAAGGTTTGTAAAGGCTTGTTCTCATTCCCGAATATTGCTGGTGTTTGAGGCTGTGGGCTGAATTTGACAGTGAAATGAAACACCGGGGGACCATTTGAATTCAGATTTTCATGGATGGGAATGTGGATTTCTCTCTCTATCCTTCTACAGGAGAGGGGATGGGGGTCACCAGTGTTTGTGTGTTTTTACAATGAGGCAGAAACAGATGTAGAGAGACACACAGAGAAATAGAGAGAGAGAGAGGGAGAGAGAGACAGCAGGAAATGACAGGGTAAACACATCTACACTTCCCAGTCTCTGGCTCTGTGTCAGGGGATGTGTTTGTAAGTCACTGAGAGATTGTTTTATGTCAGTGAGTTTGAGAGAGAGTCCTGGGCTCTCGCTGTGTTTTATTTCTGTGCAAAAATGCTTTGCTTTGTTTGAATCAATTTTATTTCTCTTATTCCCAAGGAGAATCTTTTCGGAAGCTGCAGCTGTGATGATGCAGAGGGAGAATCTTTTGTCCACGTGGAATTCTCCGACAAGAGCTTTAACCGGAGAGGGAAAGTAATAATAAAAATATATTTGTCATTGTCAAATTAATTTCTAGATCCAGAAAAGAAGACTGTGTGATTTCGGGACTGATAGAAAAACAAAGTGCTGGAAATGCTCAGTATTTCCAGAACAGTTTTTATTTCAGATTTCCAGCATCCGCAGTATTTTGATTTTGTGTTTTCGGGGGTCTGTGGATTTTTTTTACCACAAGGGAGGGGGCTGGATGGTGCTCCAAAGGGAATAGTTTGGGAATCGCTGCTCCAGAACAGTCAATGTCATCCCGTAGATTTCCCTCTCTCCGTCTATTGCGGCAACTTGTTCCCTGCACCTTCCTCTTTGTTCCTAACTCTGTTTCTTCACATCTTTCAAACCCCATCTCTGTATCTCTCAACATCCTTTCAATCTCTGCCTCCCTCTGGAGTCTCACAAGTTTCCATTGTTATTCTCTTTCTGAGACACTCTGTATCTTTATCTGTCTCTCTCTCACTCCATTTCTTCTCTCACTCACTTCCAAATCCCTGAATCTTTCCATCTCTGCTCCTCCTTTCCTGCAAGATTATCTCTGCATTTCCCTCCGACCTGTCCCGGGTCACCCCTCTCTATTCTGTGAACCCATCTTACTTTGTATCTCTGCCCCTCCACCTCTTTCTGTCTCTGCATATTTAGATGGTATTTAGATGGGGTTCTGTCCCCGGGGGGTAGATAGATGGGGTTCTGTTCCTGGGGGGGCTTTAGATGGGGTTCTGTCCCCGGGGGCGATTTAGATGTGGGTCTGTCCCCAGGGGGGATTTAGATGGGAGTCTGTCCCCGGGGGGGGGGGGGGGGTGTAGATAGATGGGCTTCTGTTCCCGGGGGTTATTTGTAACAGGGGTATTATAAGGGGATAATTAGATGGGGGTCTGTCCCCGGGGGGGTAGTTGGATGTGGTTCTGTTCCCGGGGGGTATTTGTAACAGGGGTATTATAAGGGTAGAATTAGATGGGGATCTGTCCTCGGTGGCGGGGGGGTAGTTAGATGGGGTTCTGTTCCCGGGGGGTATTTATAACAGGGGTATTATCAGGGTATAATTGGATGGGGGTCTGTCCCCGGGGGAGGGGTAGTTAGATTGGGATCTGTCCCCGGGTGGACTATCTAAATGGTGGTCTGTCCCCAGGGATTTACTTAGATGGCGGTCTGTCCCCGGGGATTTATTTAGATGGGGGTCTGTCCCCGGGGGGGGTGGTATTTAGATGGGTGTCTGTCCCCAGGGGATTTATTTAGATGGGGGTCTGTCCCCGGGGATTTATTTTGATGGTGGTCTGTCCCCGGGGATTTATTTAGATGGTGGCTTGTCCCCAGGGACCTATTTAGATGGGGGTCTATCCCCGGGGTGGTATTTAGATGTGGGTCTGTCCCCGGGGATCTATTTCGATGGGGGTCTGTCCCCGGGGGGGTATTTAGATGGGGGTCTGTCCCCGGGGATTTATTTTGATGGTGGTCTGTCCCCGGGGATTTATTTAGATGGTGGTCTGTCCCCAGGGACCTATTTAGATGGGGGTCAGTCCCCGGGGGCGTATTTAGATGTGGGTCTGTCCCCGGGGATCTATTTCGATGGGGGTCTGTCCCGGGGGGGGGGGGGGTATTTCGATAGGGGTCTGTCCCCGGGGTGGGGGTATTTCGATGGGGGTCTGCCCCGGGGTTAGTATTTAGATGGGGGTCTGTTCCCGTCAGGTATTTGTAACAGGGATATTATAAGGGTATAATTAGATGGGGGTCTGTCCCTGGGTGGGCTATCTAAATAGGGGTCTGTCCCCGGTGATGTATTTAGTTGGGGGTCTGTCCCCGGGTGGGCTATCTAAATAGGGGTCTGTCCCCGGGGATGTATTTAGATCGGGGTCTGTCCCGGGAATTTATTTAGATGGGGGTCTGTCCCTGGGGATGTACTTAGATGGGGGTCTGTTCCCGGGGATTTATTTTGATGGTGGTCTGTCCCCGGGGATCTATTTGGATCGGGGTCTGTCCCCGGGGCGGGTATCTGGATGGGGGTCTGTCCCCAAGGGTCTATTTCGATGGGGGTCTGTCCCCGGGGGGGGGGTATTTCGATGGGTGTCTGTCCCCGGGGGGGGGTATTTAGATGGGGGTCCGTTCACGTCAGGTATTTGTACCAGGGGTACTGTAAGGGTGTAATTAGATGGGGGTCTGTCCCCGGGTGGGCTATCTAAATAGGGGTCTGTCCCCGGGGATGTATTTAGATGGGGGTCTGTCCCCGGGGTTTTATTTAGTTGGGGTCTGTCCCCGGGTGGGCTATCTAAATAGGAGTCTGTCCCCAGGGATTTATTTAGATGGGGGTCTGTCCCTGGGTGGGCTATCTAAATAGGGGTCTGTCCCCGGGGATGTATTTAGATGGGGGTCTGTCCCCGGGTGGGCTATCTAAATAGGGGTCTGTCCCCGGGGATGTATTTAGATGGGGGTCTGTCCCCGGGGATTTATTTAGATGGGGCTCTGTCCCCGGAGTTAGTATTTAGATGGGGGTCTGTCCCCGGGGATTATTTAGATGGGGGTCTGTCCCCAGGGATGTATTTAGATGGGGGTCTGTCCCTGGGGAGGTATTTAGATGGGGGTCTGTCCCCGGGGAAGTATTTAGATGGCGGTCTGTCCCCGGGGATGTATTTAGATGGGGGTCTGTCCCCGGTGATGTATTTAGATGGGGGTCTGTCCCCGGGTGGGCTATCTAAATAGGGGTCTGTCCCCGGGGATGTATTTAGATCGGGGTCTGTCCCGGGAATTTATTTAGATGGGGGTCTGTCCCTGGGGATGTACTTAGATGGGGGTCTGTTCCCGGGGATTTATTTTGATGGTGGTCTGTCCCCGGGGATCTATTTGGATCGGGGTCTGTCCCCGGGGCGGGTATCTGGATGGGGGTCTGTCCCCAAGGGTCTATTTCGATGGGGGTCTGTCCCCGGGGGGGGGGGTATTTCGATGGGTGTCTGTCCCCGGGGGGGGGTATTTAGATGGGGGTCCGTTCACGTCAGGTATTTGTACCAGGGGTACTGTAAGGGTGTAATTAGATGGGGGTCTGTCCCCGGGTGGGCTATCTAAATAGGGGTCTGTCCCCGGGGATGTATTTAGATGGGGGTCTGTCCCCGGGGTTTTATTTAGTTGGGGTCTGTCCCCGGGTGGGCTATCTAAATAGGAGTCTGTCCCCAGGGATTTATTTAGATGGGGGTCTGTCCCTGGGTGGGCTATCTAAATAGGGGTCTGTCCCCGGGGATGTATTTAGATGGGGGTCTGTCCCCGGGTGGGCTATCTAAATAGGGGTCTGTCCCCGGGGATGTATTTAGATGGGGGTCTGTCCCCGGGGATTTATTTAGATGGGGCTCTGTCCCCGAAGTTAGTATTTAGATGGGGGTCTGTCCCCGGGGATTATTTAGATGGGGGTCTGTCCCCAGGGATGTATTTAGATGGGGGTCTGTCCCTGGGGAGGTACTTAGATGGGGGTCTGTCCCCGGGGAAGTATTTAGATGGCGGTCTGTCCCCGGGGATGTATTTAGATGGGGGTCTGTCCCCGGTGATGTATTTAGATGGGGGTCTGTCCCCGGGGATATATTTAGATGGCGGTCTTTCCCTGGGGATGTATTTAGATGGTGTTCTGTCCCCGGGGATTTATTTAGATGGGGGTCTATCTCCCGGGGATTTATTTAGATGGGGGTCTGTCCCCGGGGGGGGTGGTTATTTCGATGGGGTCTGTCCCCGGTGTGGGGGCATTTCGATGGGGGTCTGTCCCCGGGGTTAGTATTTAGATGGGGGTCTGTTCCCGTCAGGTAGTTGTAACAGGGGTATTATAAGGGTATAATTAGATGGGGGTCTGTCCCTGGGTGGGCTATCTAAATAGGGGTCTGTCCCCGGTGATGTATTTAGTTGGGGGTCTGTCCCCGGGTGGGCTATCTAAATAGGTGTCTGTCCCCGGGGATGTATTTAGATGGGGGTCTGTCCCCGGGGATGTATTTAGATCGGGGTCTGTCCCCGTGAATTTATTTAGATGGGGGTCTGTCCCTGGGAATGTATTTAGATGGGGGTCTGTTCCCGGGGATTTATTTTGATGGTGGTCTGTCCCCGGGGATCTATTTAGATCGGGGTCTGTCCCCCGGGGGGTACCTGGATGGGGGTCTGTCCCCAGGGGTCTATTTCGATGGGTGTCTGTCCCGGGGGGGGGTGGTATTTCGATGGGTGTCTGTCCCCGGGGGGGGGGGGGTATTTAGATGGGGGTCTGTTCACGTCAGGTATTTGTACCAGGGGTACTATAAGGGTGTAATTAGATGGGGGTCTGTCCCGGGTTGGGCTATCTAAATAGGGTTCTGTTCACGGGGACGTATTTAGATGCGGTCTGTCCCCGGGGATGTATTTAGATGGGGGTCTGTCCACGGGGCTGTATTTAGATGGTGGTCTGTCCCCGGGGATGTATTTAGATGGGGGTCTGTCCCCGGGTGGGCTATCTAAATAGGGGTCTGTCCCCGGGGATGTATTTAGATCGGGGTCTGTCCCCGGGAATTTATTTAGATGGGGGTCTGTCCCTGGGGATGTACTTAGATGGGGGTCTGTTCCCGGGGATTTAATTTGATGGTGGTCTGTCCCAGGGGATCTATTTGGATCGGGGTCTGTCCCCGGGGCGGGTACCTGGATGGGGGTCTGTCCCCAAGGGTCTATTTCGATGGGGGTCTGTCCCCGGGGGGGGGGGTATTTCGATGGGTGTCTGTCCCCGGGGCGGGTATTTAGATGGGGGTCTGTTCACGTCAGGTATTTGTACCAGGGGTACTATAAGGGTGTAATTAGATGGGGGTCTGTCCCCGGCTGGGCTATCTAAATAGGGGTCTGTCCCCGGGGATGTATTGAGATGGGGGTCTGAATTTAGATGGGGTTCTGTCCCCGGGGTTTTATTTAGTTGGGGTCTGTCCCCGGGTGGGCTATCTAAATAGGGGTCTGTCCCCGGGGATGTATTTAGATGGGGGTCTGTCCCCGGGTGGGCTATCTAAATAGGGGTCTGTCCCCGGGGATGTATTTAGATGGGCGTCTGTTCCCGGGGATTTATTTTGATGGTGGTCTGTCCCCGGGGATCTATTTAGATCGGGGTCTGTCCCCGGGGGGGGTACCTGGATGGGGGTCTGTCCCCAGGGGTCTATTTCGATGGGGGTCTGTCCCCGGGGGGGGGTATTTCGATGGGTGTCTGTCCCCGGGGGGGGTATTTAGATGGGGGTCTGTTCACGTCAGGTATTTGTACCAGGGGTACTATAAGGGTGTAATTAGATGGGGGTCTGTCCCCGGGTGGGCTATCTAAATAGGGTTCTGTCCAGGGGGACGTATTTAGATGCGGTCTGTCCCCGGGGATGTATTTAGATGGGGGTCTGTCCACGGGGCTGTATTTAGATGGTGGTCTGTCCCCGGGGATGTATTTAGATGGGGGTCTGTCCCCGGGGATGCATTTGTAACAGGGGTATTATAAGGGTATAATTAAGATGGGGGTCTGTCCCCGGGGGGTAGTTAGTTGGGAGTCTGTCCCCGGGGAGGTATCTACATGGGAGTCTGTCCCCGGCGGATTATCCAGATGGGAGTCTGTTATTGGCGGGGTATTTAGTTGGGAGTCTGTTCCTGGGGCGGTATTTAGATAGGACTCGGTCCTGGGGGGCTATCTAGATGGGAGTCTGTTCCTGGTGAGGTATCTAGATGGGAGTCGGTCCTGCGGGGGTATCTCGATGGGTTGTCTTGTAAAAGGGGGAAGGGGATAATTAGATGGGGTTCTGTTGCTGGGGGGGTGGAGTCTGTTCCTGGGGGGATATTTAGATGGGAGTCTGTTCCTGGGGGGGATATTTAGATGGAAGTCTGTTCCTGTGGGGGGTTATCGAGATTGGACTCGGTCCTGGGGGGGTATCTAGATGGGAGACTGTTCCTGGGGGGCATCTAGATGGGACTCGGTCCTGGGGGGGTATCTAGATTGGAGTATGTTACTGGGGGCGTATCTAGATGGGACTCGGTCCTTGGGGGGGGTATCTAGATGGGACTCGGTGCTGGGTGTGGTATCTCGATGAGACTCGGTCCTGGGGGGCTATCTAGATGGGAGTCTGTTCCTGGGGAGGTATCCAGATGGGAGTCCGGTCCTGGGGGGGTATCTAGATGGGACTCGGTCCTGGGGGGTATCTAGATGGGACTCGGTCCTGGGGGGGGGTATCTAGATGGATTGTCTTGAAACAGGGGGATGGGGATAATTCGATGGGGTCTGTTCCTGGGTCTGTTGATAGTGAGGGTATTAGATGGGGGTCAGTTAACAGGAGATATCAGATGAGGATTATTTAGATTGGGTGGGGGTCTGCACAAAAGGGGAATGTTATCCCGCGTGGGGGGTGGTGAAATATTGCAGGGGATAAAATTTACATAGTGGATATCAATTGCGGTTGGAGGAAATTTTGCAGGCGGGCGGGGGGGGGTGAAATTGCAGGGGGATATAATTGCGGGGGGGGAAATTGCGGGGGGATAAATTGGCGGGGGGATAAAATTGCGGGGGGATAAAATTGAGGGGGGGGAATTGCGGGGGGGGGAATTGCGGGGGGGAATTGCGGGGGGGAATTGCGGTGGGGGGAATTGCGGGGGGGAATTGCGGGGGGATAAAATTGCGGGGGATAAAATTGCGGGGGGATATAATTGCCCGGGTGGGAAATTGCCGGGGGGTTAGAAATTGCAGGGGGGGGGGGAAATTGCTGGGGGGGAAATTGCGGGGGGATAAAATTGCGGAGGGATAAGATTGCGGGGGATAAACTGCGGGGGGTGGGGAATTGCGGGGGGGGGAATTGCGGGGGAATAAAATTGTCGGGGGATAAAATTGCCGGGGGATGAAATTGCCGGGGGGCGAAATTGCCGGGGGGGGTAATTGCGGGGGGGGGTAAATTGCGGGGGGTGGGGAAATTGCGGGGGGGGGAAATTGCAAGGGGGGAAAATTGCGGGGTGGGAATAGCAGGGGGGGAATTGCGGGGGGATAAAATTGCGGGGGGGGGAAATTGCCGGTGGGGAATTGAGGGGGTGGGAATTGCGGTGGGGGAATTGCGGTGGGGGATTTGCGGGGGGGCTGTATTGCGGGGGGGGTGATTGACGGGGGCGGAAATTGCGGGGGGATAAAATTGCGGGGGTTTAGAAGTTGCAGGGGGGGTAAATTGCCGGGGGGATAAAATTGCCGGGGGGATAAAATTGCCGGGGGGGGGAAATTGCGGGGGGGGAAATTGCGGGGGGGAAATTGCGGTGGGGGAAATTGCGGGGGGCGGATAAATTGCGGCGGGGGATAGAAAAAGCAAGAGAGAAAAGATAGAAAGAGGTAAAGAAGGAGCAAAAAGATAGATAGAGAAAGAAAGAGCGAAAGGAAGGAGAATAAGAAAGATACAAAGAAGGGAGAGAAAAAGAATGAGAGAAACGATAGAAACAGACAGTCAGAAATAGAGAAAAGACAGAAAGTCAGAAAAACAGAAAAGACAAAGTCAGAAATAGAGAAAAGACAAACTCAGAGAAATAGGGAAAAGAGAAAGTCAGAAAAAGACAGAAAGTCAGAAAAACAGAAATAGAGAAAAGACAAAGTCAGAAAAAGACAAATACAGAAAAGACAAAGTCAGAAATAAAGAAAAGACAAAGTCAGAGAAATAGAGAAAAGACAAGGTCAGAGAAATAGAGAGAAGACAAAGTCAGAGAAATAGAGAAAAGACAAAGTCAGAAATACAGAAAAGACAAAGTCAGAGAAATAGAGAAAAGACAAAGTCAGAGAAATAGAGAAAAGACAAAGTCAGAAATACAGAAAAGACAAAGTTAGAGAAATACAGAAAAGACAAAGTTAGAGAAATACAGAAAAGACAAAGTAAGAGAAATACAGAAAAGACAAAGTCAGAAATACAGAAAAGATAAAGTCAGAAATACAGAAAAGTCAAAGTCAAAGAAATAGAGAACAGACAAAGTCAGAGAAATAGAGAAAAGACAAAGTCAGAGAAATAGAGAAAAGACAAAGTCAGAGAAATAGAGAAAAGACAAAGTCAGAAAAAGACGGAAAGTCAGAAACACAGAAAAGACAAAGTCAGAAGAAGACAAATACAGAAAAGACAAAGTCAGAGAAATAGAGAAAAGACAAAGTCAGAAAAAGACTGAAAGTCAGAAATACAGAAAAGACAAAGTCAGAAAAAGACAGAAAGTCAGAAATAGAGAAAAGACAAAGTCAGAAATACAGAAAAGACAAAGTGAGAGAAATACAGAAAAGACAAACTCAGAGAAATACAGAAAAGACAAACTAAGAGAAATAGAGAAAAGACAAAGTCAGAAATAGACAAAAGACAAAGTTAGAGAAATACAGAAAAGACAAACTCAGAGAAATAGAGAAAAGACAAAGTCAGAAATACCGAAAAGACAAAGTCAGAGAAATAGAGAAAAGACAGTCAGAGAAATAGAGAAAAGACAAAGTCAGAGAAATAGAGAAAAGACAAAGTCAGAAAAAGACAGAAAGTCAGAAACACAGAAAAGACAAAGTCAGAAAAAGACAAATACAGAAAAGACAAAGTCAGAGAAATAGAGAAAGGACAAAGACAGAAAAAGACCGAAAGTCCGAAATAAAGAAAAGACAAATTCAGAAATACCGAAAAGCCAAAGTCAGAGAAATAGAGAAAAGACAAAGTCAGAAATACTGAAAAGACAAAGTCAGAGAAATAGAGAAAAGACAAAGTCAGAGAAATAGAGAAAAGACAAAGTCAGAGAAATAGAGAAAAGACAAAGTCAGAAATACAGAAAAGACAAAGTCATAAAAAGACAGAAAGTCAGAAATACAGAAAAGACAAAGTCAGAAATACAGAAAAGACAAAGTGAGAGAAATACAGAAAAGACAAACTCAGAGAAATACAGAAAAGGCAAACTAAGAGAAATAGACAAAAGACAAAGTCAGAAATACAGAAAAGACAAAGTCAGAGAAATACAGAAAAGACAAACTCAGAGAAATAGAGAAAAGACAAAGTCAGAAATACAGAAAAGACAAAGTCAGAGAATTACGGAAAAGACAAACTCCGAGAAATAGAGAAAATACAAAGTCAGAAATAGAGAAAAGACAAAGTCAGAAATAGACAAAAGACAAAGTTAGAGAAATACAGAAAAGACAAACTCAGAGAAATAGAGAAAAGACAAAGTCAGAGAAATAGAGAAAAGACAAAGTCAGAGAAATAGAGAAAAGACAAAGTCAGAAAAAGACAGAAAGTCAGAAACACAGAAAAGACAAAGTCAGAAAAAGACAAATACAGAAAAGACAAAGTCAGAAATAGAGAAAAGACAAAGTTTGAGAAATACAGAAAAGACAAACTCAGAGAAATAGAGAAAAGACAAAGTCAGAGAAATAGTGAAAAGACAAAGTCAGAGAAATACAGAAAAGACAAAGTCAGAAATACAGAAAAGACAAAGTCAGAGAAATAGAGAAAAGACAAAGTCAGAGAAATAGAGAAAAGACAACGTCAGAAATACAGAAAAGACAAAGTTAGAGAAATACAGAAAAGACAAAGTTAGAGAAATACAGAAAAGACAAAGTAAGACAAATAGAGAAAAGACAAAGTCAGAAATACAGAAAAGATAAAGTCAGAAATACTGAAAAGACAAAGTCAAAGAAATAGAGAACAGACAAAGTCAGAGAAATAGAGAAAAGACAAAGTCAGAGAAATAGAGAAAAGACAAAGTCAGAGAAATAGAGAAAAGACAAAGTCAGAAAAAGACGGGAAGTCAGAAATACAGAAAAGACAAAGTCAGAAAAAGACAGAAAGTCAGAAATAGAGAAAAGACAAAGTCAGAAATACAGAAAAGACAAAGTGAGAGAAATACAGAAAAGACAAACTCAGAGAAATACAGAAAAGACAAACTAAGAGAAATAGAGAAAAGACAAAGTCAGAAATACAGAAAAGACAAAGTCAGAGAAATACAGAAAAGACAAACACAGAGAAATAGAGAAAAGACAAAGTCAGAAATACAGAAAAGACAAAGTCAGAGAATTACAGAAAAGACAAACTCCGAGAAATAGAGAAAATACAAAGTCAGAAATAGAGAAAAGACAAAGTCAGAAATAGACAAAAGACAAAGTTAGAGAAATACAGAAAAGACAAACTCAGAGAAATAGAGAAAAGACAAAGTCAGAAATACCGAAAAGACAAAGTCAGAGAAATAGAGAAAAGACAGTCAGAGAAATAGAGAAAAGACAAAGTCAGAGAAATAGAGAAAAGACAAAGTCAGAAAAAGACAGAAAGTCAGAAACACAGAAAAGACAAAGTCAGAAAAAGACAAATACAGAAAAGACAAAGTCAGAGAAATAGAGAAAGGACAAAGACAGAAAAAGACCGAAAGTCCGAAATAAAGAAAAGACAAATTCAGAAATACCGAAAAGCCAAAGTCAGAGAAATAGAGAAAAGACAAAGTCAGAAATACTGAAAAGACAAAGTCAGAGAAATAGAGAAAAGACAAAGTCAGAGAAATAGAGAAAAGACAAAGTCAGAGAAATAGAGAAAAGACAAAGTCAGAAATACAGAAAAGACAAAGTCATAAAAAGACAGAAAGTCAGAAATACAGAAAAGACAAAGTCAGAAATACAGAAAAGACAAAGTGAGAGAAATACAGAAAAGACAAACTCAGAGAAATACAGAAAAGGCAAACTAAGAGAAATAGACAAAAGACAAAGTCAGAAATACAGAAAAGACAAAGTCAGAGAAATACAGAAAAGACAAACTCAGAGAAATAGAGAAAAGACAAAGTCAGAAATACAGAAAAGACAAAGTCAGAGAATTACAGAAAAGACAAACTCCGAGAAATAGAGAAAATACAAAGTCAGAAATAGAGAAAAGACAAAGTTAGAGAAATACAGAAAAGACAAACTCAGAGAAATCGAGAAAAGACAAAGTCAGAGAAATAGAGAAAAGACAAAGTCAGAGAAATAGAGAAAAGACAAAGTCAGAAAAAGACAGAAAGTCAGAAACACAGAAAAGACAAAGTCAGAAAAAGACAAATACAGAAAAGACAAAGTCAGAAATAGAGAAAAGACAAAGTTTGAGAAATACAGAAAAGACAAACTCAGAGAAATAGAGAAAAGACAAAGTCAGAGAAATAGAGAAAAGACAAAGTCAGAGAAATAGAGAAAAGACAAAGTCAGAAAAAGACAGAAAGTCAGAAACACAGAAAAGACAAAGTCAGAAAAAGACAAATACAGAAAAGACAAAGACAGAGAAATACAGAAAAGTCAAACTCAGAGAAATAGAGAAAAGACAAACTCAGAAATAAAGAAAAGACAAAGTCAGAAAAAGACAGTAAGTCAGAAATAGAGAAAAGACAAAGTCAGTAATACAGAAAAGACAAAGTCAGAGAAATAGAGAAATGACAAAGTCAGAAAAAGACAGAAAGTCAGAAACACAGAAAAGACAAAGTCAGAAAAAGACAAATACAGAAAAGACAAAGTCAGAAATAGAGAAAAGACAAAGTTTGAGAAATACAGAAAAGACAAACTCAGAGAAATAGAGAAAAGACAAAGTCAGAGAAATAGAGAAAAGACAAAGTCAGAGAAATAGAGAAAAGACAAAGTCAGAAAAAGACAGAAAGTCAGAAACACAGAAAAGACAAAGTCAGAAAAAGACAAATACAGAAAAGACAAAGACAGAGAAATACAGAAAAGTCAAACTCAGAGAAATAGAGAAAAGACAAACTCAGAAATAAAG